>NC_135234.1:441022453-441327869 GCF_051348905.1 Ranitomeya variabilis
GAATTGTGAAGGTGATATCAAAGAAGGGGTCCTATGTTAAAACGTAACTTGGCCTGTTAGGATGTTTTGGAGTTAAATAGCTTTTTTGTTCAGTGAATGTGACCTCCTAATGCTGCAAATTCCACAAATGAGCATTTTCAGTTCTTTAAAACATCAAATGTTTAGAAATTCTACTGTGCCTAATAATTTGGAACAGTGCATTTTGAGTTTTCATTCATTTTGGAGATTATACTGTTATCATTGGGAGGTTTCTTCAATAAAATTCGATGTATACTTTAACGGGTGATGACTTTTATTAGACTGACTGTCATTTGCACCGACAATTTAGGAAAATCAGTGAAAAATGTAATTTGCATAATAATTTGGAACACAGTGTACAGTACATCTGCGTATGCTCTATCCTTTGTTTCCTTGCATGCTTCCTTACTCCACATCCCTCCTGATCTTCTCCTTCCTTTAGATCTTCTCTTTCTCTTCTCCTGCAGTAGCAGATCTTTTTAGTCCAACATCTTCATTCAGCAGCCCCTTCACCAATGTTGGCTTAAGAAGGAGGCAGAGATAATGTTAATTTCCACCCAAGTTGACCTATTGAAAATTCGATCAAGCAGTGGTCGTCAGTGTGGCCTACTGATAATCCCCAATGGGGATAGTGATGATGATGTCTGTAATGTTCTGTGGCAATTAATGGCGCTCTATAAGAGTAAAAAATTTTAAAAAATAACAATAATAACAACTGCAATAATATTAGTATCAATAGTTGTATACATTTAATATGTTTAAAAGCAAATCTGGATAGTTGCTCATATCTAGCAACCAGTAGCCAAGATTATATTATAAAAACGTTACAAATCATGGGAAAGATCACATAAATTCGATCGGCAACACAGATGTCTTATTCTGAGGAAACAAAATTAGCAACTATAGACAAACTCATTGACACGTTTGCCAAGTGTGAAATAGACACATTGATTTTTAGCTGTCAGCAATTGCAGTTACATGAGAAGATCAAAAGACTTGCATTGTGATCTGTGTGCTCATACTGACCCCTTTGGAACCTTGAAAATGGATTGTGTGGAAGCTGTGAATTTAGAACACATAGAAATAAAACAACACTAGAGGTGTTATCTGAGACACTAGAAATATACCTTATTGCTCAGTTTGTTTTTTCTGTCTTACAAGTTCTAAAATGAGTATGATTCTTGGCAATTCTAAAAATTATTTTATGTTATAAATTCAAAGTAAAAAAATACTATCTTACTTAAGTTCATTTTTGCAAGCATTTTTAAATATTTGTCTTAGGTAAACTATGTGTATTTATCAAGAATAAAATCTTTCTTACAGGTTTTAATGAAATGGCCTGGTGGGGTCAGACATTACCGATTCATGAAGAAGTGTTTGTCTCTTCATGAATAAGCAGCATCTGATGAGTTACGTGTGCTTCAGTGCACCATACCAGAAATCTTAATCCAGACTGGAATGTGATTTCTTCCATGGGGTACTGCCCAATAGCGACACACCTCTGTTCCACACCAGATTCACTCTTTTGGCAGAGCTGGGAGAAACTGGCATTAAAATGCTAAATTTTGATGTGGATACATGGGGAATCAATGGGTGCTCTAGTCCTCTAACCCGAAAATGCATGGACCTGGGCTCATCCCACCGAACACCCGCTCTCCTTTTACCGTGGGCATAATACTACTCAAACAACACAAGGTGATGGTAAAACAGTGTTGCAATGTTTTATTGAACCAAAAAACAGGCAAATAATACATAGAACAGTCATACCCAAGATGGTGCAAAATTACATAGTTTCACCCTTCCCCTTACTCGCTGTGAAAAGAGCATTAGCTCTGACATTACAGATTCCAAGGCCAAATATCAACTACCCCCACCTGTGGCATTCAAAGAGGAGGTAATGACAAGCTTAGGAAGCTGACATTCCATTGAGGTACACGGCTAGGTGAACAAAGGGTCACAACCTGGCTTCTCCGAACATTTCCATGGAACCAGGTGACAGGTGGGTCCAAATCCTGACTACCCCAAACATATCCATGAGTTCAGTGATGGTCAATGGAGCAAATCTGTACTCTTTCAGCCAGCACCATTTTCCCCTAAGCTGACATCCTGTAGAATGTCATATCTGTGTTCCTTGTGATGGAGCCATGATGTCCTGGCAGCTATTCTGTAGAGTGCTTCTGGCTGAGGTTTTGTAAAGAGTCTCTGGTTCTTTCGATCTCTGGATCTTTTGGATGTCTTGTTACAGAGGCATATCCCTTTTTATAGTTCACAACTATTGTCCTGCAAGCCATAATCCACTGGTCAAGGAGAAGGGGTAATTAGGTTAACCCGCATTGTTTGATTATTTATAGTTTATCTTTCAATGTTTGCAAGTTAACAAACAGCATGGCCTAGTATAATGTGTAATCAACATACCAGCAAACATTATTGTTCAGTAACCCTGCATCCCTGTTTTGCATACATAATAGTACCATAAACTGCAGGGGCTGATATAAGAGGTGAATAATGATATTCAACCTACAAGAACTAATCTAATCATTTAAACAGCATTTTTAACTATGCTCAGTCACGATTATATTTCAGAGTAAATGCCCCTTAAGTTATCTGAGAGCATCATGAGCCTCTATATCATGATGCTCTCAGATAATGTGGCAAAAATCTGGTGACTGATTTCCTTTAAGTAGATGAGGAGCCTGCACAGTTTAAATGTTCTATGCTTTAGAGCCGTCAAGAGCCACTCTCATGCTGGCCGAATACCAGAAGCAAAGCAGCCTTTGCTAGCAACTTGAGAGAGCACTCAATTCAGACCAGCGGTGCAGCTATACCAAACCGTCAGTATTCAGAAGTGATTATTTTCTAGACTTAGTATTGAATAGTAAATATAAGTATAATCAGTAGATTAAGAAATGCCACAAGGATCATTTTGGGAATATACAAAAACATGACCTGTTGATGGTATTTGAGGACTGGAGTTGAGAAACATTGTTCCCGAAACAAAAGCAATCATTCTTTAGAAGCTTCAAAAAAGAGAAAAGGATATACCGTATATACTCGAGTATAAGCCGACCCGAGTATAAGCTGAGACCCGTAATTTTGCCACAAAAAAATGGGAAAACTTAATGACTCAGGTATAAGCCTAGGGTGGAAAATGCAGCAGCTACCGGTAAATGTCAAAAATAAAAATAGACCAATAAAATTAAAATTAATTGAGACATCAGTAGGTTAGGTGTTTTTGAATATCCATATTGAATCAGGAGCCTCATATAATGCTCCATACAGTTCATGATGGGCCGCATAAGATGCTCCATACAAAATACGTCCCATATAATGCTCCATACAGTTTATGATAGGCCCCATAAGATGCTCCATATTAAAATATGCCCCATATAATGCTGCACAAATGTTGATTATGGCCCCATAAGATGCTCCATACAGACATTTGCCCCATATAATGCTGCACAAATGCTGACTATGGCCCCATAAGATGCTCCATATAGACATTTGCCCCATATAATGCTGCACAAATGCTGATTATGGCCCCATACGATACTCCATAGACACATTTGCCCCGTATAATGCTCCACAAATGCTGATTATGGCCCCATAAGATGCTCCATAGAAATATTTGCCCAGTATAATACTCCACAAATGCTGATTATGGCCCCATAAGATGCTCCATAGAAATATTTGCCTGGTATAATGCTGCACAAATGCTGATTATGGCCCGATAAGATGCTCCATAGACTATTATGCCCCATATGCTGTTGCTGCGATAAAAAAAAAATGACATACTCACCTCTCGTCGCTCAGGCCACCGGCACTTGCTACAGTCACCTTTCTCCCGTTCCACCGCTGGGCGCCGCTGTGTCTTCCGCATCCTTTGCACTGACTGTTCAGGCAGAGGGTGGTGCGCACACTAATCGTGTCATCGCGCCCTCTGACCTGAGCGTCACTGCTGAGGACGCGGAAGTCGGAGTGGTGCCGACGGTGGAACGGGGGACAGGTGAATATTGCGCAAGGCCTCAGTCATACTCACCTGCTACTGGCACAGTCCCTGCACGTCTCTGGTTCTCCGTTCGCTGACAGCTTCCTCCTGTATTGAGCTTTCACATGGTAGAGCTCATTACAGTAATGAATATGCGGCTCCACCCCTATGGGAGTGGAGTCGGGTCCATATCCATTACTGTAATGAGCGATACCATGCAACCGCTCTATACAGGAAGAAGCTGTCAGCACCCAGAGAACCAGGGACCGCTCCAGGAGCAGGTGAGTATGATTAGACAGCTGCCGCACCCCCTCCCCTGCCGACCCCTGGGAATTACTTGAGTATAAGCCGAGAGGGGCAATTTCAGCCTAAATAAATGGGCTGAAATTCTCGATTTAAAATCGAGTATATACGGTATTTACAATACATTAGGCTCAGCACTCATGGTATTCTATGCAGAAAATAAAATTGTCTAATATTAGAAAACAATTCTGTTTTTTGTAGTTGCAGAATAAAACAAGGGATGTAATACAGTCATATTCCACTTTGTAAAAATAGTTCAATTAACTTAGGTTTAATGTTTCAAAACAATGGGCAATTTAAAGATCAATTACATAAACCAATCAGAAAAAAACTAGTGAGCTGGGGAAAATTTCACTTCTCATAAGAGAATGAGCTCTTAAGATAGAAGAACGTAATGCTAGCAATTGAGAACATCTGCACTATGAGGCAAACAATGCTGTAGATAATTGGACAATCACAGACTGTCAGGCATTTTTAAATGAAGCAATTGTAATTAGCGCCCAGAGATCTCAGTAAAAACTTGCCTAGCAAGAAAATAAAATAATGGAAAGCAATCCATTTTTATACCATAAGAGCCTCTAGATAACTTAAGAACAAGAGGAAATCTATGACTTACCGTAAGTCAATTGTCTTCTATAGCACCTCGGGTTATATTACAAGCAAAAAATCATAAACCAAATCTGATTGCCTTCTCTAAATATGCATTGCAATTCATTGAATGGGTCCTTTACATTAATCATTTATGCAATGAACTGCTTAGAATAACCCCCTGTATATGTAAATCTCATAGTGTAATATGAATGTACTAATTAAATTGTAAATTTCTTTTACAAGTTAATATGCTTGTTCTATGCTAGAAAAAAAACTGTAAACATATCAGTGGTTTGCGTCTGCTATTTCCTAAAACAAACAATACAAGTTATGTCCTTGCAGAATCTTTTTGCAATAGAAAAAAAACATCTGCAATGTACGAGAAACGTGGATACTCCAGCTCCAGTAAAATTATGAAATTCTTTATTGGTCCAACTTGATTAAAAAAGGACAATCCTTAAAAATGGTGGGTAGAAACAGGTGATTACATAAATAATGGCAACGTGTTTCGATCACTCAGGATCTTACTCATGCCCATGCGATTTCTCACATGAATGCTGCACATATAGCATCCTATCACGAATGATTCAATAGTCACATGACAAACCGAATGGTCCTGAAATCTCTCATGTCAAACAATCCAAATATAAAAATAAAACAGTACATGAAAACGTGAGAACGTAAATCTTAAAACAATTATCAATACAATAAAATGTTAGCAATAGTGATACAAAATTTATCCTCATAGCCGTGGGGGCGATGTCAAGAGAGGTTTGCTTACCAGAGAGGCTTTCTGGATTTGTAATCTAAATACTCATTTCCCTGCGGGTTTGAACAAAAGGAATGACATTTTGTATCACTATTGCTAACATTTTATTGTATTGATAATTCGAGAAATCGCATGGGCATGAGTAAGATCCTGAGTAGTGTTGAGCGATACCGTCCGATACTTGAAAGTATCGGTATCGGAAAGTATCGGCCGATACCGGCAAAGTATCGGATCCAATCCGATACCGATACCCGATACCAATACAAGTCAATGGGACTCAAGTATCGGACGGTATTCCTGATGGTTCCCAGGGTCTGAAGGAGAGGAAACTCTCCTTCAGACCCTGGGATCCATATAAATGTGTAAAAGAAAGAATTAAAATAAAAAATATCGCTATACTCACCTCTCCGACGCAGCCTGGACCTCAGCGAGGGAACCGGCAGCGTTGTTTGTTTAAAATTCGCGCTTTTACTTGGTTACGTGAAGTCCCGGCTTGTGATTGGTCAGGGCGGCCATGTTGCCGGGACGCGGACCAATCACAACGCCGGAACGTAATTTTAAAATCCTGCAGGACCTGAAATTACGTCACGGCTTGCTGTGATTGGTCCGCGTCCCGGCAACATGGCCGCCGTGACCAATCACAAGCCGGGACGTCACGGGAGGCTGGACACGCGCTTATTTTAAAATGCGCGCGTGTCCAGCCTCCCGTGACGTCACGGCTTGTGATTGGTCACGGCGCCCATGTGACCACGACGCGCCAATCACAACGCCGGAACGTAATTTTAAAATCCTGCAAGGACCTGAAATTACATCACGGCTTGCTGTGATTGGTCCGCGTCCCGGCAACATGGCCGCCGCGACCAATCACAAGCCGGGACTTCACGTAACCAAGTAAACGCGCGAATTTTAAACAAACAACGCTGCCGGTTCCCTCGGTAAGGTGCAGGCTGCGTCGGAGAGGTGAGTATAGCAATATTTTTTATTTTAATTCTCTCTTTTACACATTTTTACATTAATGTTGTTTCGATACCGATACCCGATACCACAAAAATATCGGATCTCGGTATCGGAATTCCGATACAGCAAGTATCGGCCGATACCCGATACTTGCAGTATCGGAATGCTCAACACTAATCCTGAGTGATCGAAAGGTGTTGCCATTATTCATGTAATCACCTGTTTCTACCCACCATTTGTAAGGATTGTCCTTTTTTAATCAAGTTGGACCAATAAAGAATTTCATCATTTTACTGGAGCTGGAGTATCCACGTTTCTCGTACATTGCAGCCCCTCGGCGTCTGGGTCAGGACGAACCTCCGTGCTCCGTATCTAATGGTCTGGTTGGTGAGCTGGATTTTTTTCTGTTTTTTTCTGTTTAAATTGTTGCAAAATCTGCATGTGGTTTTTGGTGAGGATTTTTCTACAACCGAGTATCTGTAAGTTCTTTGTTCAGCTCCCCTTCAGTGCTCTAGAATTTTTCTTTCAGAACTCCTGCTCCTGCCTCTGACAGCTTTCTCTGCTCCACTTTTCCATCTCAAAATGATAGATTGCATCAGGGATGGGAGTGGGAGGGTTAAGCACAGATGTCCACAGTGTGGAAAGGGGAGAAAGCATCTACAGTCTCAGAAAGGGCAGAGAAAACATGCTGCAGATTGGAAAGATATATGGCTGGAAAAAGACACTATGCTGATATATGAGCTAATATAGATAGAAGAAACATGGAAAACACAGACGTCATATCCAGCCTTTATTACTAGCAGGAATATTTCCCAGAAGAGGAAAATATGAAATTGGAATCAAGATTAAAAATGCATATCAGGGGTCTGAAAATGAATGAAGGAATGGAAATTGCAGACTGAAACTTAGTGCAAGTTTGTTAACTAAAGGTTAATATATGAAAAACTACCAATTGTGTCCATAGCCTCATTTGTTTTTGATGTTGAGATGTTAATCATTTTGTAAAGTTAGCATACTGTCCATTGATTCATTACTGATGGTTGATAAGTAGTAGTGATGGGTGAGCACTAAAATGCTCGGGTGCTCGTTGCTCAGGTCGAGCAAATTGGAATACTTGGGTACTCGACCCGAGCAACGAGCCAAGTGTAAGTCTATGGGAAACCCAAGCATTTTTGCCGAGATCCCCCCGGGGGTCCTTTTAGGGTCTAAAAACATCTGAAATCGATGGGAACAGTGCTCAAATGACATGGGAACATCATTGGAAAGACCCCTGGAAGCATTTCTGACTCCTAGGTCACAGCTGTGACCAATATTGTCAGAGTGTGATGCCACTTTTACAGGCGCACACTAAAACATACAAAAACTAAACCAAAATGGATTTTCCAGGAAATATGTTAAGGAACATCCAATCCAGAGTAATAATTTGTATGTAAGGCAAAATAAAGAACTAAAAAAAAAGTACCTCCACCACTATGTTCACACGTAGTGTTTTTGATGCGTTTTTCAACTTTAGCATTACTTTCAACCAATATGAATGCATTCACTGGGAAATGTCTTTTTAACGTTTAATAACCTGAGCTAGCCGTGTGGTGTGTGACACATAATCATAATCAGACACATCTTGTTTCATTTGTGAAGCAGGGATGCTTAAAGTCACAAAGCCTATTTTTATAAGGGAATCAGGGGGCATTAATATTCTTAAAGGGCCATTATGAAACAGTGGGTCTCCTATACTGTTATTGCCTATGCAGAGAGTGGCTGGGCTACCAAAAGTTAGGACGCACCCCAATACCTCTTTCACAAGACGCACAGGAGGGCCTCCTGAAAAAATGTTCCCATTATAAGAAAGTGGGTCTCCCATAGTGTTTGCCTATGCCTTGAATGCAAGGCCTGCCCTACCCCAAAGTTACACACACCCCAATAAGCCCTTGAACCCACGTACTGGATGGCCACAGGAAAACCAAGTTCACATTATTCAGTTGGTACTGCCATACTGTTTGAATATGCAATGAATGCAAGGCCTGCCCTGCCTCAAAGTTACATGCACCTAAATAAGCCTTTGAACCCACGTACTGGATTGCCACAGGAAAACCAAGTTCACATTATTAATTTGGTACTGCCATTCTGTTTGCTTTTGCATTGAATGCAAGGCCTGCCCTGCACCAAAGTTACGTGCACTGCAATAACCCTTGGAACACAGACATCCTGGATGGCCACATGAAAACAAAGTTCCCATTATTTTTCATTTGGTACTGCCATACTGTATGCCTATGCATTGAATGCAAGGCCTGCCCTGCCACAAAGTTACACGCGCCCCTATAACTCTTGGAATAGACATCCTGGATGGCCACATGAAACCAAAGTTCCCATTATTTTTCATTGGGTACTGCCATATTGTTAGCCTATGCATCAATGCCAGACCTGCCTTGCCCCAAAGTTACACGCACCCCAATAACCCTTGGAACAGACGTCCTGGATGACCACATGAAACCAAAGTTCTCATTTGTATTCATTTGTTACTGCTATACTGTTAGCCTATGCATTGAATGCAAAGCCTGCCCTGCCACAATGTTACATGCACCCCAATAAGCCTTTGAACTCATGTACTGGATGGCCACAGGAAAACCAAGTTCACATTATTCATTTGGTACTGCCAAATTGTTTGCTTATGCATTGAATGCACGGCCTGCCCTGCCCCAAACTTACACACACCCCAATAAGCCTTTGAAATGACGTACTGGATGGCCACAGGAATTCCAAGTTCACATTATTCATTTGGTACTGCCATACTGTTTGATTATGCATTGAATGAAAGGCCTGCCCTGCCCCAAACTTACACACACCCCAATAAGCCTTTGAAATGACGTAATGGATGGCCACAGGAAAAAGAAGTTCACATTATTCATTTGGTACTCTCATACTGTTTGCTTATGCATTGAATGCAAGGCCTGCACTGCCATACAGTTACACGCACCCCAATAACCCTTGGAACAGACATCCTGGAAGGCCACATGAAACCAAAGTTCCCATTATTATTATTTTTTTAAGTCATAAAGTTTGCCCATGAAGTGAAGACAAGGCCTGCCCCAAATTTGCACATACTCCAATCACCCAAGGAAGAAATGTGGAGGATGGCCTCCGAAAAATGTTTTCCCAGTTTAAAGGAGCGGGTCTCCTCTACTTGTAATGCCCATACATTAAGTGTATGGGCTGACAAACATTTCCCCCTGGGTGGTACGCATCAACCTACTGTGTAAACATTTTTTATAATGGCATCATAAACACCCTTGCCAACAGTAACATTGTTACAAGGATAATATATGGATAATATATGAAGATATATATAAATCAAATCCAACTTATATTTAAAAATGGACGCTTTGCTGAATTCTAGAATCACATAGCTTTAAGATTTTCTGATTCATCGTCACAAGATTTAATTTTGTTCATTATTTTGTACCAGGATGTGTCAACTCCTCAGATGGACTCTGAGATGGTTGTATAACCCACCCAGCTCATATTGCCCCTCTCATAAACCAAAGATCAATACAATATGTGCAAAGACAGATGTCAGTGAGTCGCCCGCCAGGGCCGTGGGGTACTCGGTACCGGGTCCGGTACTTAAAGGGGATGTCACTGTGGCTGAAACCTGTTCAGTGGCCCTGGGTGCCCAATTAAAGGGAATGGTCTTTAAGGGGATTGGTGAATAAAGTTTGTGTTCGTGATGCCACCTGTGGCATTCGGTCAGTGGGGATTGATGCTGCTTAAAGAGGTCCTCTGGGGTGATGTTATGGCAGCTAGATGGTATAACTTCCCACAGGTGAAGTAGGTCCCCAGGGCTCCCGGTGTATAGATGAGGATGTGCCTGGTGCAGTAAGGAGCCGAGGACACAGTTTTGCAGTCTCTTTAATTGGTTTACTGTAGCTTCAGGCAACCGTATGACAGGTGACTCGAGCCTTTTTGTAAGATCTCTATCATAACCCAGGCCCTATGTGTCACTGTGCCTCCTAGGTATAAAGGTGGACAGGTAACTTAAAGTCCAGATGTCCTGATGCTTTCTGCTATGCCTCTTGGAGCCTGACACAGCCTCGGTCTTCTGGCTACCGGTGTCTGCAATCAGCCAGGGAGGTAGCCCAGTCACAGCTATCCTTCCCAGATATCTCTCTCCTGTGCTTTTCTCTCCTGCACACTTTCTACAACTGTCCTTCTTTCAGTATCTCTTTCCCCAGGAGCTGCAGCTACTGTGGCTGCACAGCCCCCTTCAGTCCTTCTGACACTCTCTGCATGACTGCACACTACTCTGTCTTCCTGAGGCTCTCTGACTTCCCCTCCAGCCAGAATATATCTCAAGAGCAGCTTCCCGGAAATCCGGGTTCAGAGCTCCCCCTTCTGGCCAGGGGTGCGAACATGTTGCATATATGTGTTTACCTGATAGAAGAGATCTTCCCTTGCTTCCAAGCCTGACATCACTCTCCCTGTGAGGAAAGCAATGCCACTGTAACAACCCAGACCCAGGGGTGTTACATCAGCTTGACCTAGCAATAACCATTAGAGTAATAACCCTATAGCAAAATTTCTCAATAAATACTGAGCTGTTCGACGAAGAAAGATCAGAAATCATTTGAGACACGAGTTACTCTGTCCTGTGTATTTCTCTTGCCATAAAACCTCATATACAATTTGGCAGCAGACAATTAAGATTAGAACACATGCATCTCGTGTGCCCTAAAATATGGCGCCCAAAGTGGGGCTAGAATGAAAGTTCAGACCTGACCAGCCACAAAGAAGACCTCCAATCTTAGACCAGACCACTTGAGGGTGGAGAGTGCACCTCCTACTAGGTAAGAAAATCATTCATCTTACCTGTAACCCTCCAGTGTCTCTATGCTCAGATAAAGGTCAGTCGTCTGTCAGATTTGGACATAGTGACTGATCTGATAATTCCTAGCACCAAAAACCCACCCTGGTCACAATTTCCTTAATTTTCTGCCTTACCTGCTTTGCCTCTCTGCTTTACTATTTTGCTTCTTTGCATACATGGTTGTTTCCTCAGCCAGCCTGAAATAGATAGGGAAATTTACTGAGCAAATTCACTTTCACTGTTTCCGGTCCTGCTCTTGGCTTGACCGATTGTCGCAGAAGTCTGAACTGTGTCTCTTCCAGTGGGCAAGTTGGAGTAGGGGCTTGGTTACTCTGAGTGTTTGTCCAACCTCAAAGTGGTTGGTGACTTCTTGCGGATTCCCACCGGAAATCACCTGGCTAAGGTGATGGTGTTTTTGCTGCAGCATAAGTTCATAGGTTTTATTCTATATGGGTGGAAGGGTAATTACAATTACCGTATTGATGTTACTGAGTGATTGCTCTCTCCCTGTCTACTTAAAGTGTGTTTTGCCCAGATATAGACCTTTCATCTCTACAAATCAGGATGGCATATAGGTGGATAAATTGTGAAGTGATTTTTGTGTTGAGGATTCACAGTTGAAGACATCAGTGCCAGTTTAAGCTGTCTTTTGTCTGTTTGTATTATGTATGATTTGCCAGCAGGAGGCGTACAAGCATATAGTTAAAATTTTGAATTCATTCTGTATATATACTGTATATTTGTTGTGAGATTAGAGAATTAGTTGTAATCCAGTTTTGCTTTGCATACTTTAGAATTGTGAAGTTGGTTGTTAAAAAGTATTCATGTAGGAAGAGAATTCCTTAAATGGTAATTGCGTTCACTTGTACAGACATCTCTGATAGTGTGAGATCAAAGTCCATTATTCCTCTTAAGATGCTGTTTGACTAACATCACTGCATTTTTCTGTGTGACATTTGTGAAATAATTTTTTTTTGTTAAAGCGAAAGTGTTGTTCAAGCAGATATTCTAACAGTTTATCTGGTGTTTTTAGACTATCCAGTTTCTGGGTACACAAGAATTGTTAAATTTACTGGTGGTAATTGCTAACTAACTTCCTATATCACTGTGTTCAAGATAACTAGATGTCATAATAGAACTGAAGACCCCTTTCCTTGGACATAAAGAGTACATATAGCTTTCCCAGTCACACACCCAGAATCTGAAAGCGCTTAGCTTAAGTATATACCTACCGGTTAATTGTTCAAAACCCCGGGGAAAACTTGTCTCAAGAGACGCACTCAGAATTCAGATGATAGGATGGGTGGTGGTAACATGAAGCCCATGGATTTGGAGCTGAGAAGGAGAAAGTATGTTAAAAATAACACTCCGATCCAGAAGAGAGGAGGACTAGATAAGAAGGAATGGAAGAATGTGTTAGGCTACTTTCACACATCCGTCGGTACGGAGCCATCGCAAACCGTCGGCCTGACGTACCAACGGACGTTGTGCTAATGTAGCACAACGTGGGCAGCGGATGCAGTTTTACAATACATCAGCTGCCATTGTGAGTTCCGGGGAGGAGGGGGCGGAGTTTCAGCCACGCATGCGCGGTCGAAAATGGCAGACCCGTCGCACAAAAAAACCTTGCATTGAACTTTTTTTGTGCGTCGCGGCTGCCAAAACACGACGCATCCGTTGCACGATGGATGTGACCTGTGGCCATACGTCACAATGCGTCGCTAATGCATGTCTATGGAGAAATAACGCATCCTGCGGGCAATTTTGCAGGATGTGTTTTTTCTCCAAAACGACGCATTGCGACGTAGGCCATAAGATGGAAGTGTGAAAGTAGCCTTAATGAGAGCAGTGTCTCAGCCTCAGGTATTATGAGGTCTTACTGGGTCCTGAAGCTTTTTATAAGATGGTAAAGAAAGTGAGAAGACAGGCATGGAGATAGGAATATGACAAGGTTACTGAATGTTATGCCAAGGAAAATGTGTCAGTTGCAGCTTCTGCATTACAGTCATTGATACCTCCTATATACATTCTCAGTGACTGGACATATGCCAGCTGTCAAATGCAGAATGCAGAATAGACTTGTTCTGACTGTCAGATGAGCAACCCAAATAGTCCTACCCTATTCCCAATTATTTATGTAGATGGTAACCCCTTTGCCACCTCCTGTCCAGCATCCACTGTAGCTCCATTAATTAATGCAGTCTATAAAAAGAACCTACTCCACACAAGGACTCCTGGAAATACCAGGAGACATATTGTCTAGTGAGCAGCTTGCCAGGCCCAGTAAGACATCCCATTCCATTTTATAAGAGGATGCGTCAAATACAGAAGGCACACTCTGCCTCATGGACAGATTTAGAAAGGCTCACTCAAATTAAAGCAGAATATTCCTTTTGGCCAAGGATGCGACTAGTCCTTGAACCTGACAACCTCCATGTAGAATGGCTTGAATCGCATGTATCCGGAGAATATTTCCTCCGTAAGCTTTACGTCTGAGCTAAGAACCGCCTGCCAGCCTAGACCCCCACTCTTCAGGATGTCATGCAGGGAAAAGGAGAACCTGTGGATAGTTTCTTCCACCGATGTAATCAAAAGTTTCAGGATCTCAGATTTGAAATGCAACTTAGTCCCCTATTGGAAGAAGCTTTGACACTAGCATCAGCCATTCCTAGGACCACCCCCATCGAGCTCCAGACCTTCATAGGATATTGGCATACTGAATACGCAAACTAAGAAAGTACATATACTCTTACAGACCACAAAAATACTCAAGAGAAACAACACCTACTACCCAGATAGAGGTTGAGGGCAGACCCTTCCATTTCCTGGTGGGTCCCAGTGCAGCCAGAAATGTAATCAGGAACATTGACTTACCTGACCTGGACTGTCTCATGGATGAAGTAGTGCCTTGTGTAGGGGTGGATGGTAACACATGGTAAACTCCAATGACCAGACCCCTCCATATGGGCCTACAACCCACACAGAGTATGCTGTCTCAATTAGTAGTCTCATCCACCTGCCCTGTCAATCTACTAGAATCAGATCTACTATCAAAACTCCAAGCCAGCATTCTGTTTCATGAGGACCGAACTGTCACTCTCATAACTCCACTCTCATAGGAACATTTAGCAGAAGTGTATGGCCTCTTCTCTTTACAGGACACACCTGTAGATCCTGTAGATGCTGAATTGATGGCACAGATCCCAGACTCACTGTGGGAATGAGTCCCTGAAGATATTGGTAGGCTCAAAGTCCATCCTGTGAAGGTGGACCTGAAGTCAGGAGCTCTGCTACCAAATTAACAGCAATACCCACTCTCCATTTCACAATCTGCCACCATTATATAACAACTGAAAATCTACCTGGAGAATGGAGCAATCATCGCCACCAAGTCACCCTGCAACACCCCATTGTTTCCAGTAAAGAAGAAAATGCCAAAGGGAAAACCTACCAAGTTCCGCATAGTACATGACTTGCCTTCTGTCAATGGAACCACAGTACTGAACACACCCATTGTGCCAAACCCACACACTCTGCTTTCATCAATATCGCCCACCTCCCCATGGTTCACGGTAATTGACCTGGCCAATGCCTTCTTCAGTGTACCCCTACATCCTGACAGCCAGTACCTGCTTGCTTTCACACATGAGGGTCGACAATAGTGTTGAGCATTCCGATACTGCAAATATTGGGTATCGGCGATATTTGCTGTATCGGAATTCCGATACCGAGTTCCGATATTTTTGCGATATCGGAAATCGGAATCGGAAGTGTTCCCAGTCATCTTCGGCGTGTGTGGTGCGTATGGTTCCCAGTGTCTGAAGGAGAGGAAACTCTCCTTCAGGCCCTGGGATCCATATTCATGTAAAAAATAAAGAATAAAAATAAAAAATATGCTATACTCACCCCTCCGAGAACCCTGGCTGTCACCGCTGCAAGCGTCTGCCTTCGTTCCTAAGAATGCAGAGGGTGAAGGACCTTCGATGACGTCGTGGTCTTGTGATTGGTCTGTGACCGCTCATGTGACCGGTCACCTGACTGCGACGTCATCGAAGGTCCTTCATGCTCTGCATTCTTAGGAACGAAGGCAGACGCTTGCAGCGGTGAAAGCCAGGGTTTTCGGAGGGGTGAGTATATCCATATTTTTTATTTTTATTCTTTATTTTTTACATGAATATGGATCCCAGCGCCTGAAGGAGAGTTTCCTCTCCTTCAGACCCTGGGAACCATCCAGGATAGCTTCCGATACTTGTGTCCCATTGACTTGCATTGGTATCGGGTATCGGTATCGGCGATATCCGATATTTTTTGGATATCAGCCGATCCCATCCGATACCGATACCTTTGAGTATCGGAAGGTATCGCTCAACACTAGTCGACAATATACTTGGACTGTGATGCCTCAATAGGCACAAATTAGCCCCTCTATGTTCACCCAAGCCATGACCACGGTCCTGGATCCCTGGAAGATGACACATCCCACTTCCACTTTCTTACAGTACATGGATGACCTCCTCCTCCTGACTGAAGACAGGAAAGAAGCTGTTCAGAACATACCTCTGCCAGCCAAGCCAATACAGCTACAGTCCTTCCTTGGACTTGTATCCTACTGCTGTCCCTGGATCCTAGATGTCTCTCTACACATGCAACCTTTGTATGATTGCCTCAAGGACACTCCTTGCAGTCTAACCAAGGAAACCATCGATGGGTTTTGCATGCTAAAAGCTGCAATCACATCCTCTCCTGCCCTAGGACTATCAGACTATAACAAACTGCTCTGCCTGTTTGTCATGGAGAAGCAAGGCCATCAACCAGAGTCCTGACACAGGTTCATGGAGAAAGACAGCAGCCTCTGCCAGACTTGACACAGTTGACCATGAAGCACCAACCTGCATGAGAGTCATGTGTGCAACCAATCTGTTGCTGGATAAGACTTCTGACATCATTTTAGGTCACCAGCTGAAGATCATGGCACCCCATGACATTACTGCCATCCTGGCCCAGACACAGCCAAAGCAGCTGTCTGCTGCCAGCTACTTGTGTCTACAATGCTCCCCTCTGCTCCCAGACAATGTCACCATCTCCAGATGTGCTGTCCTTAACCCAGCCTCTCTCCTACCTCTGCCAAGGGGGGAAAGGGGATGAAGCCGGCATCTCTGACACACTAGTGGAAGAGGTAGTCGACTCTGAGATGGCCCAGCATGATTGTCTCGCTGACATTGAACAAGTAACCTCTGGATTTGACTCAGTCACTGATGTACAGTACCTCTGAAAGATCCTGACCTAATGCTCTTTGTGGATGGATCAAGTTATGCAGACCAAAAGGCCGTTCGCACACTGGTATAGCAGTAGTCACAGAAGATACCGTGCTGTTAGGAAAACCACTGCCTGCACCCGAAGGCAGAACTGCGGGGCTTGACAGAAGCATGCAAGAGGTCCAGTCAACACGAAACTACAACCAATCTGGAAGGAAAGAGACTTCATCACGGCTAATGGAATGCCGGTCAGACACCACAAAGCCATATAAGAACTGATGGAGTCCTTGTTGATGCCAAGAAGATTTGCAGTGGTAAAAGTTGAAGACACACACTGGAGACACCTTAAGGGAAGCAGTAGGCAGCAGACTGGCTGAAGCAACAGCAAGGAAGGAGCAGTGATACCACTTGACACAAAAACATCTCATCTGTACTCTAATATGGATCCAGAAACAGAGGAGAAGGGATACCCCTGTAAAAAGATCTTCTGACACTCCAGAAGCAAGCATCCAAAGAAGAAGAGAAGAAAAAGAAGAAATGGATCCAAGATGGAGCCACAGCGGATGAAATACGCCTAAGGATGAACAAGGAAAATTGAGGCTTCAGAACAAAAAAAAAACATACATATCTAATGCTGGACAGGAAACAGGGGAGCCATGGCATAAGAGTGTTTAGTCTTTCCCTTGGGTCTCACATACTCATACACACACACACACACACACACACACACTCTAACAGGTCCAACAAACTTAGCTCCTATGAGATCCCATTTGTGAATACTCAAAGTTTAAGATGATACTTTTCTCACTATATTTGTCCACATGCAGACTAAGATTGTTGCTAAGTTAAATAAAACATGTGACTAAAATATGTTCTTAAGTTTCATCCATCCCAGATGCTGAGGACCTAGAAGGTGAACACCAGATCCTGCCCAGTGACTGGGTCCTCACTACCAAGAGGTTTAACAGAATTACCCTCAAGCCTAAAGGTGACAGCCAAGTTCTGTCTACTACCACAGCAGTCCATGGATCCACGCTTCCCACTGCAAGGATATGCTAGATCCAGAGGTCAGTGACGGCTGTCACTCTTCACCCATCTAAAACTTAACCTTTATCTGGCACAAGGTGCAGCCAGTCACCAGGGGGCAGTCACCCATAAGGAGGGTAAAGTGACCTTATGATATAATGTCTCCACCCCAAGAGTAACATATCAATTTGACTATTGTCACATAGTAGAATGCCCAGGCCCCAAGGCACAGTTTGACATCTGTTTAAGTACACAATTCATCTACAGTATGTCACCACTGCTGAACCAGGGGAAGGCTCAAGCTGTGAGGATTGGTCACTTGTTGGGTGGCACACCAGTGAAAGTGAATTGGGATACAACCAGTCCAGGCCCTGCAACGCAGGAACAAATGGGGAACCAGCCTATTATCCCACATGACCCTGTCCAAAGCCCCCTTTAAGGGCCAGAGTGGCCTTCTGAGTTCAATACTCCCCATCCCTGCCAATCATTGCCCCAAGGAGGGATGCATAGTTCTGTACCTCACCATTGACAACACCTCTGATGATGACCTAGGGTTATATGTACTAGGCTCAAGTACTACACTTGGGAGGGAGAATGGTAACAACTTAGGTAAATTTTAGCTAAGATGCATAGATACCAGTGGGAGCACACAGGGGGTACCTGAAAGATTCAAAGCCAGGAACAAGACTGCAGCTGGGTTTAAACCCATCATCATGGATAAACTACCGTATTTTCTGGTGTATAAGACGACTGGGCGTATAAGACGACCCCCAACTTTTCCATATAAAATATGGAATTTGGGATATGCCCGCTGTATAAGACTGGGGTCATCTTATACGCCCAGTCATCTTATACAGCGTGTGGTTCCCAGGGTCTGAAGGGGAGGAGACTCTCCTTCAGGCCCTGGGATCCATATTCATGTTAAAAATAAAGAATAAAAATAAAAAATATGTATATACTCACCCTTCCGAGAAGCCTGGCTCTCACCGGTGTAACCGTCTGCCTCCGTTCCTAAGAATTGCAGCATGAAGGACCCTCGATGATGTCACGGTCAGGTGACTGGCCTGTGATTGGTCCGTGAACGCTCATGTGACCAGTCACCTGACCGTGACGTCATCGAAGGTCCTTCATGCTGCAATTCTTAGGAACGGAGGCAGACGCTTACACCGGTGAGAGCCAGGCTTCTCGGAGAGGTGAGTATATACATATTTTTTATTTTTATTCTTTATTTTTTACATGAATATGGATCCCAGGGCCTGAAGGAGAGTCTCCTCTCCTTCAGACCCTGGGAACATCCAGGATCGCTCCCTGCACACGCCGTACCCGGCGTATAAGACGACCCCCGACTTTTGGGACAATTTTTAGGGGTTAAAAAGTCGTCTTATACGCCGGAAAATACGGTACCTATACTATAATCAGCAACGGTTTACAAATTACACTGGGGATGCCATAAAGGCACTTATTGACCCATTAAATTTGCAATAGCTATTTTATGTGTTTTGATAATATTAGCCTTAATTGTATGCTGCATAGCTCCATGTCTTAAGAAAATGATGATGAAAACTATGGGAACCACCGTTATGATCATGCATGCTGACTTCAATGATTTCCTAGATGAAAGATTCTGCTGTGAAACCATGAAACCCCCCCGGAATATGTCTGCCTGAAACACACCAGTGAGGGAGAGTAGGATCTGATTTCCTTCGGCACAAGTCCGTTATGAGGGGGCCCGTCTACTAGAGATGGGTAATCTCATATATATGGTATAGATTAGCTAGTTAGTTTCCGAAGATTGCTTGAGTCAGATAGGCATGGAAGGACAGATCGATAGAATCGAGTGTTTTGATTTTGCATATCTCAAAAGGGGGGACTGTTAAGGGGATAATATATGGATATTATATGAAGATATATATAAATCAAATCCAACTTATATTTAAAAATGGACACTTTGCTGAATTCTAGAATCATGTAGCTTTACGGTTTTCTGATTCATCGTCACAAGCTATAATTCTTTTCGTTATTCTGTACCAGGATGTGTCAACCCCTCAGATGGACTCTGAGATGGTCGTATAACCCACCCAGTTTATATTGCCCCTCTCATAAAACAAAGATTCATACAATACGTGCAAAGACAGATGTAAGCTTGACCTAGCATTAACCATTAGAGTAATAATCCTATAGTAATAAAGATAATAACATGGAACATATGTAATCAGCAATAACTGCAAAAACTTGCAATAATTATAGATGAGCAAACCAATGAAGTAATATGGAAACCACCTAAAAATTCTCAATAAACACTGGACTGTTCAACCAATAAATATCAGAATCATTTGAGACATGAGTTACTTTGTCCTGTGTTTTTCTCCAGCTGTAAAACCTCATATACAGTTTGGCAGCAGACAATTAAGATGAGAACACACGCATCTCGAGTGCCCTAACAACGTGGCTGTTGCATCACGGAACAAGCTTACCCTGATGATCTAGTGGTGGTGTTGTAAAATGTTTTCCCAGTTTAAAGGAGCGGGTCTCCTATATTTGTAATGCCCATACGCTAAGTGTATGGGCTGACAAACATTTCTCCATGGGGGGTAGGCATCAACCAATTGTGTAAAAATTATTTATAAAGGCATCATAAACACCCCTGCCATCAGTAACATGGCTGTTGCAGCACATAACACGTTCACCATGGTGATCTAAGTGGTGGTGTCTTAACAGATGTGGAGGAAGACCTCCGAAAAATGTTTTCCCAGTTTAAGGGAGCGGGCCTTTTATACTTGTAATGCGCATACACTATGGGCTGACAAACATTTCAACCTGGCCTGAGCATCAACCAACTGTGTAAAATTATTTATAATTGCATCATAAACACCCTTGCTAACAGTAACATGGTTCTTGCATCACGCACATGTTCACCCTGGTGATGTAGTGGTGGTGGATAGAGTTGAGCGACTTTCATTTTTTTAAGATCGAGTCGGGTTTTGTGAAACCCGATTTTGTCCAGAGTCGAGTCGAGTGCAGTCGGCCGATTATCGCTAAAAGTCGGGGATCGACCGAAACACGAAACCCAATGCAAGTCAATGGGGAAGCATAGTCGGCAGTGAGTGGAGGCCAGGAAAACACCTACAGTGCCCATTTTAATGCCAAAAACATCCATTCTTGTTTCTGAAGCTTGTCAATCTTAATTAACTTTATAATAATAGTTGGGCATAGGGAATTGGGGGTCATTTGGCAAAAGTTGTGGGGGGAGTAGGGCCGGCTCAAGTTTTTCGTGGGCCCAGGAAATGCGGACTACGTCACGGCGGTGTTGCAGGGAAAGGTAAGTATTTCAACGTTGCAAGTGCTGTGATCCTGAGCAAGCAGGGGGGGCCCACTCGTTCGCATTGGCACTGGCACAGGGCCCCTCAAAGTACAGCGATGTGTGTTTGCATGGCGGGGGCGCCTCCCACCAGCAGCGACACTTTTGCGTACTCTGAGGGGCCCTGTGCCAGTGACGTCGCCAACGAGTATGCCCCCCCACCTGATGAAGGAACCTGCACTTTCATCTGCACCTTCCTCTCTGTCCCTGTGTAAGGTGGTATAACATGCGGGAAGGGGAACCTTACTTTCAGCAGGGTCAGATTCTGGCTGTGTAGAGTATAAGGGGAATGTAGTGGTCTAGGTCAATGTACCAGCAGACTCATCTAGCAGTGGCTGGGCAATGGGCAGGATGAGGAGGAAACAGATATAGGGCCAAAGAATAAAGTAGGCTAAATGCAGTTCAAAATTGGTAACAGGACTAAACAGGCGGCATTGCTTTGTTCAGTGGAGTAGCAAACCCAAGAGCAGCAGACACTGTTTCAAGGGCCTAACCACACTAGTAGGCCAAATGCAGTTTAATATCTGATAGTATAGGGCGAAAGCCAGAATGTGGAAGCTCAGCTTTGTTCAGTTGAGGACAACACCAGGCAGGGGCAGACAGACACCTTTAGTAGGCCGGAACAGCCAATTTTTTAAAAAAACAGCAGTTAGTAAGAGGCAGAAGGTAGAAGCTCAGCTTTATTCAGTTGAGGACAACACCAGGCAGGGGCAGACAGACACCTTTAGTAGGCCGGAACAGCCAATTGCATTTTTAAAAATGGTAATTTGGAACTGAAGGTTGAAGCTCAGCTTTATTCAGTTGAGGACAACACCAGGCAGGGGCAGACAGACACCTTTAGTAGGCCGGAACAGCCAATGGCATTTTTAAAAATGGTAATTTGGAACAGAAGGTAGAAGCTCAGCTTTATTCAGTTGAGGACAACACCAGGCAGGGGCAGACATTCACCTTTAGTAGGCCGGAACAGCCAATTGCATTTTTAAAAATGGTAATTTGGAACAGAAGGTAGAAGCTCAGCTTTATTCAGTTGAGGACAACACCAGGCAGGGGCAGACATTCACCTTTAGTAGGCCGGAACAGCCAATTGCATTTTTAAAAATGGTAATTTGGAACTGAAGGTTGAAGCTCAGCTTTATTCAGTTGAGGACAACACCAGGCAGGGGCAGACATTCACCTTTAGTAGGCCGGAACAGCCAATTTTTAAAAAAAACAGCAGTTAGTAAGAGGCAGAAGGTAGAAGCTCAGCTTTATTCAGTTGAGGACAACACCAGGCAGGGGCAGACATTCACCTTTAGTAGGCCGGAACAGCCAATTGCATTTTTAAAAATGGTAATTTGGAACTGAAGGTTGAAGCTCAGCTTTATTCAGTTGAGGACAACACCAGGCAGGGGCAGACAGACACCTTTAGTAGGCCGGAACAGCCAATTTTAAAAAAAAACAGCAGTTAGTAAGAGGCAGAAGGTAGAAGCTCAGCTTTATTCAGTTGCAGCTTCTTGGCAATAATATAAAGAAGACGCGACAGGACAACACTCGGTGGATGCCATATCTGTGTTTTCAATGGAAAAAAACCTTTCAGTTAACTACTTGCAGGAGCAAGTTTTTGTAGCTGGTGGCCAATTTTTGTACTGTACCAGTTTTTTGTTGTATGTGTTTTTGTTTTTAATGTTAAAATGTCTGCATTTGATATCTCTCCAGTATTTTCTTTTTTATAAGCAAAATACTGCAGTTTTACATCGGTTACATGGATACACAGGCAGCTTGGTGGTCAGTGGAGGAGTATTTAAAGTAGGGACCGCAGACAGGCTATCAAAGGCCTAAAATAACAAACAATAGGCTCATGGCAGCTTTACAGCGGTTACATGGATACACAGGCAGCTTGGTGGTGAGTGGAGGAGTATTTAAAGTAGGGACCGCAGACAGGCTATCAAAGGCCTAAAATAACAAACAATAGGCTCATGGCAGTTTTACAGCGGTTACATGGATACACGGGCAGGCAGCTGGTGATGAGTGGAGGAGTATTTAAAGTAGGGACCGCAGACAGGCTATCAAAGGCCTAAAATAACAAACAATAGGCTCATGGCAGTTTTACAGCGGTTACATGGATACACGGGCAGGCAGCTGGTGATGAGTGGAGGAGTATTTAAAGTAGGGACCGTAGACAGGCTATCAAAGGCCTAAAATAACAAGCAATAGGCTCATGGCAGCTTTACAGCGGTTACATGGATACACAGGCAGCTTGGTGGTGAGTGGAGGAGTATTTAAAGTAGGGACCGCAGACAGGCTATCAAAGGCCTAAAATAACAAACAATAGGCTCATGGCAGTTTTACAGCGGTTACATGGATACACGGGCAGGCAGCTGGTGATGAGTGGAGGAGTATTTAAAGTAGGGACCGCAGACAGGCTATCAAAGGCCTAAAATAACAAACAATAGGCTCATGGCAGTTTTACAGCGGTTACATGGATACACGGGCAGGCAGCTGGTGATGAGTGGAGGAGTATTTAAAGTAGGGACCGCAGACAGGCTATCAAAGGCCTAAAATAACAAACAATAGGCTCATGGCAGCTTTACAGCGGTTACATGGATACACAGGCAGCTTGGTGGTGAGTGGAGGAGTATTTAAAGTAGGGACCGCAGACAGGCTATCAAAGGCCTAAAATAACAAACAATAGGCTCATGGCAGTTTTACAGCGGTTACATGGATACACGGGCAGGCAGCTGGTGATGAGTGGAGGAGTATTTAAAGTAGGGACCGCAGACAGGCTATCAAAGGCCTAAAATAACAAACAATAGGCTCATGGCAGTTTTACAGCGGTTACATGGATACACGGGCAGGCAGCTGGTGATGAGTGGAGGAGTATTTAAAGTAGGGACCGCAGACAGGCTATCAAAGGCCTAAAATAACAAACAATAGGCTCATGGCAGCTTTACAGCGGTTACATGGATGCACAGGCAGCTTGGTGGTGAGTGGAGGAGTATTTAAAGTAGGGACCGCAGACAGGCTATCAAAGGCCTAAAATAACAAACAATAGGCTCATGGCAGTTTTACATCGGTTACATGGATACACAGGCAGCTTGGTGGTCAGTGGAGGAGTATTTAAAGTAGGGACCGCAGACAGGCTATCAAAGGCCTAAAATAACAAACAATAGGCTCATGGCAGCTTTACAGCGGTTACATGGATACACAGGCAGCTTGGTGGTGAGTGGAGGAGTATTTAAAGTAGGGACCGCAGACAGGCTATCAAAGGCCTAAAATAACAAACAATAGGCTCATGGCAGTTTTACAGCGGTTACATGGATACACGGGCAGGCAGCTGGTGATGAGTGGAGGAGTATTTAAAGTAGGGACCGCAGACAGGCTATCAAAGGCCTAAAATAACAAACAATAGGCTCATGGCAGTTTTACAGCGGTTACATGGATACACGGGCAGGCAGCTGGTGATGAGTGGAGGAGTATTTAAAGTAGGGACCGCAGACAGGCTATCAAAGGCCTAAAATAACAAACAATAGGCTCATGGCAGCTTTACAGCGGTTACATGGATACACAGGCAGCTTGGTGGTGAGTGGAGGAGTATTTAAAGTAGGGACCGCAGACAGGCTATCAAAGGCCTAAAATAACAAACAATAGGCTCATGGCAGTTTTACATCGGTTACATGGATACACAGGCAGCTTGGTGGTCAGTGGAGGAGTATTTAAAGTAGGGACCGCAGACAGGCTATCAAAGGCCTAAAATAACAAACAATAGGCTCATGGCAGCTTTACAGCGGTTACATGGATACACAGGCAGCTTGGTGGTGAGTGGAGGAGTAGTGCAAGGAGTGTCTGTCCCAGTACTCCCAAAATATAAATAGATGTTAATGTCTCGCAAAACAACCAAAACAAAAAAAAAGGTGGCATACTTAGGTACAGGGGTGGGCTCATCTACTGAGTTTCTGACATAGTAATTTGGCAGTAACTATTTAATGGTGCCAATATAGGACACAGACACAGACTACTTTAAGTTGCATCATAGATGTCTACAAATTTGTATTGTCAGTGCCAGACATTGAATGATGTCAGCGAATAGACTAAAGATTGGTGGAGCTGTGCGACATAATTTTGCACGTGGTAGAGCACATTTTGAGCTGGGGTAGGGGGGAACTCTCTTGAGGCCGGCGGGACCGCCCC
Source organism: Ranitomeya variabilis (assembly GCF_051348905.1). Lineage (NCBI taxonomy): Eukaryota > Metazoa > Chordata > Amphibia > Anura > Dendrobatidae > Ranitomeya > Ranitomeya variabilis. Next base: position 441,047,744 of record NC_135234.1, read on the forward strand.
AGGGCCCCTCATGTTACAACGGTGTGTCTGACGTTGGGTGCGCACCACCACCGCCAGAGACACTACATTGTACTATGAGGGACCCAGTAGCAATGCCGTCAACCAAAAGCGAGCACACCCACCTCTTCAGACAAACAGCAGTCTCACGGGTGCTTGCGCCAAGTCGCGATACCACGGCCCCGTGTGGGGAGTTTTGCCATTTAGGGAGGTGTAAACATGTCGTATGCTGTACAATCAGCTGCAGCAAATTAGACATTAGAAAAGTAATTCACAGGCAAGAGCTTTTCATAGGAAAGCTAGGTGTCGGCCGGGCAAGGTGGGGCAAAAGATTTCGAAATCCAGTTGTGGTTCATTTTAATGAATGTTAGATCGTCAACATTTTGGGTAGCCAGACGAGTCCTTTTTTCGGTTAATATTGAACCTGCAGCACTGAATACTCTTTCTGATAGGACACTTGCTGCCGGGCAAGCAAGCTCCTGCAATGCATATTCTGCCAATTCTGGCCAGGTGTCTAATTTGGAGGCCCAGTAATCAAATGGGAATGACGGTTGAGGGAGAACATCGATAAGGGATGAAAAATAGTTAGTAACCATACTGGACAAATGTTGTCTCCTGTCACTTTCAATTGATGCAGCAGTACCTGTCCTGTCTGCGGTCATAGCAAAATCACTCCACAACCTGGTCAGAAAACCCCTCTGTCCAACGCCACTTCTGATGTGTGCACCCCTAACACTCCTAGTCTGCTGCCCCCTGGAGCTCGTGTGAGAACGATCACGTGCGCTGTGTGCTGGGAATGCCTGAAGCAAACGGTCAACAAGAGTTGATTGTTTGGTTGCTAATATTAGTTCCAAGTTCTCATGTGGCATAATATTTTGCAATTTGCCTTTATAGCGTGGATCAAGGAGGCAGGCCAACCAGTAATCGTCATCGTTCATCATTTTCGTAATGCGTGTGTCCCTTTTTAGGATACGTAAGGCATAATCCGCCATGTGGGCCAAAGTTCCAGTTGTCAAATCTCCGGTTGTGATTGGTTTGAGGGGCAGTTGCAGGCAAATCTACGTCACTTGTGTCCCTCAAAAAACAAGAACCCGGCCGTGACACGCAACCAATTTCCTGTGCCCCCGGGAAAGGTTCGGCATTAAAAATATACTCATCCCCATCATCCTCCTCGTCCTCCACCTCCTCTTCGCCCGCTACCTCGTCCTGTACACTGCCCTGACCAGACAATGGCTGACTGTCATCAAGGCTTTCCTCTTCCTCTGGTGCAGACGCCTGCTCCTTTATGTGCGTCAAACTTTGCATCAGCAGACGCATTAGGGGGATGCTCATGCTTATTACGGCGTTGTCTGCACTAACCAGCCGTGTGCATTCCTCAAAACACTGAAGGACTTGACACATGTCTTGTATCTTAGACCACTGCACACCTGACAACTCCATGTCTGCCATCCTACTGCCTGCCCGTGTATCCTCCCACAAATAAATAACAGCACACCTCTGTTCGCACAGTCTCTGAAGCATGTGCAGTGTTGAGTTCCACCTTGTTGCAACGTCTATGATTAGGCGATGCTGGGGAAGGTTCAAAGACCGCTGATAGGTCTGCATACGGCTGGCGTGTACAGGCGAACGTCGGATATGTGAGCAAAGTGCACGCACTTTGAGGAGCAGGTCGGAGAACCCAGGATAAGTTTTCAATAAGCACTGCACCACCAGGTTTAAGGTGTGAGCCAGGCAAGGAATGTGTTTCAGTTGGGAAAGGGAGATGGCAGCCATGAAATTCCTTCCGTTATCACTCACTACCTTGCCTGCCTCAAGATCTACTGTGCCCAGCCACGACTGCGTTTCTTGTTGCAAGAACTCGGATAGAACTTCCGCGGTGTGTCTGTTGTCGCCCAAACACTTCATAGCCAATACAGCCTGCTGACGCTTGGCAGTAGCTGGCCCATAATGGGACAACTGGTGTGCAACAGTGTCATCTGCCGATGGAGTGGTTGGCAGACTGCGTTCTGTGGAAGAGCTGTAGCTTCTGCAGGAGGACGAGGAGGAGGAGGAGGAGGAGGAGGGGGTGCAAACGCCTACAGCCAACTGTTTCCTAGACCGTGGGCTAGGCACAACTGTCCCTAAATTGATGTCGCCTGTGGACCCTGCATCCACCACATTCACCCAGTGTGCCGTGATGGACACATAACGTCCCTGGCCATGCCTACTGGTCCATGCATCTGTAGTCAGGTGCACCTTTGTACTCACAGATTGCCTGAGTGCATGGACGATGCGCTGTTTAACATGCTGGTGCAGGGCTGGGATGGCTTTTCTGGAAAAAAAGTGTCGACTGGGTAGCTCGTATCGTGGTTCAGCGTACTCCATCAGGGCTTTGAAAGCTTCGCTTTCAACTAACCGGTAGGGCATCATCTCTAACGAGATTAGTCTAGCTATGTGGGCGTTAAAACACTGTGTACGCGGATGCGAGGATAAGTACTTCCTTTTTCTAACCAGAGTCTCATGTAGGGTGAGCTGGACTGGAGAGCTGGAGATCGTGGAACTTTCGGGTGTGCCGGTGTACATGGCAGACTGAGAGACGGTTGGAGACGGTATTGTTTCCACCGGTGCCCTAGATGCAATATTTCCTCCTACAAAACTGGTGGTTCCCTGACCCTGACTGCTTTTGGCTGGCATAGAAACCTGCACAGATACTGCCGGTGGTGCGGAAAATGGTGGCCTTACAGTGATGGAAGGGATGTTGCGTTGCTGACTAGCTTCATTGGCCGAGGGTGCTACAACCTTAAGGGACGTTTGGTAGTTAGTCCAGGCTTGAAAATGCATGGTGGTTAAGTGTCTATGCATGCAACTAGTATTTAGACTTTTCAGATTCTGACCTTTGCTTAAGCTAGTTGAACATTTTTGACAGATGACTTTGCGCTGATCAGTTGGATGTTGTTTAAAAAAAATGCCAGACTGCACTCTTCCTAGACTCAGATCCCTTTTCAGGGATTGCAGACTGAGCTTTAACCGGATGGCCACGCTGTCCTCCAACAGGTTTTGGCTTTGACACGCGTTTTGGGCCAGATACGGGCCCGGCAGATGGAACCTGTTGCGATGTTGATGCCTGCTGCGGCCCCTCCTCCACCTCCGCTTCTGAACTACTGCCGCCTGCACCCTGTTCCCCCAATGGCTGCCAATCGGGGTCAATAACTGGGTCATCTATTACCTCCTCTTCGAGCTCGTGTGCAACTTCGTCTGTGTCACTGTGTCGGTCGGTGGTATAGCGTTCGTGGCGGGGCAACATAGTCTCATCAGGGTCTGATTGTGGATCTGTACCCTGAGAGGGCAATGTGGTGGTCTGAGTCAAAGGAGCAGCATAGTACTCTGGCTGTGGCTGTGCATCAGTGCACTCCATGTCAGAATATACTTGTAATGGGCATGGCCTGTTAAATGTTTCACTTTCTAAGCCAGGGACGGTATGTGTAAAGAGCTCCATGGAGTGACCCGTTGTGTCGCCTGCTGCATCCTTCTCTCTTGTTGTAGTTTTTGCTGAGGAGGACAAGGAAGCGACTTGTCCCCGACCGTGAACATCCACAAGCGATGCGCTGCTTTTACATTTACCAGTTTCGGAAGAGGAGGCAAAAGAGCTAGAGGCTGAGTCTGCAATGTAAGCCAAAACTTGCTGTTGCTGCTCCGCCTTTAAAAGCGGTTTTCCTACTCCCAGAAAAGAGAGCGTTCGAGGCCTTGTGTAGCCTGACGACGAAACTGGCTCCACAGCTCCAGACTTAGGTGGAATATTTTTATCCCCACGACCACCTGATGCTCCACTACCACTACCATCATTACCAGCTGACAATGAACGCCCACGACGACCTCTTGCACCAGACTTCCTCATTGTTTTAAAATCTTAACCAAAGTAACTTTATTTGTTGCTGTCAAACAACTTACACGGTGAGCTATAACTTCAGTATGATTTCAATATCCCTTAACAGGTTGGTGAGACCACAAGGAAAATCAGGCACAATGTTACACACTCTGTTTTCTGTGGCACAAAATCACAGAGATGACACACACGCAGGACTGTCACTCAAGCACTAATGTCAATATTAATCTCCCACCTAATTTATTTTTTTTTTTTTCTCAGGGAGACTTTAGAAACCAAATAATATTAAAAAAACCAAAAAAATAAATAGGCTTTCTATGGCCCACTGAATGAGAGAGAGAGGTGGCACACCCAGGAGTCAAGACTGGCACACAAGCTGAAAGGGCAATATTACTCTCCCACTGTTTTTTTATGTATTTTTTGTTTTTTAAGAGAGACTTTAGAAACCAAATAATATTAAAAAAACCAAAAAAATAAATAGCCTTTCTATGGCCCACTGAATGAGAGAGAGAGGTGGCACACCCAGGAGTCAAGACTGGCACACAAGCTGAAAGGGCAATATTACTCTCCCACTGTTTTTTTATGTTTTTTTTTTTTTCAGGGAGACTTTAGAAACCAAATAATATTAAAAAAACCAAAAAAATAAATAGGCTTTCTATGGCCCACTGAATGAGAGAGAGAGGTGGCACACCCAGGAGTCAAGACTGGCACACAAGCTGAAAGGGCAATATTACTCTCCCACTGTTTTTTTATGTATTTTTTGTTTTTTAAGGGAGACTTTAGAAACCCAATAATATTTTTTAAAAAAAATAAATAGGCTTTCTATGGCCCACTGAATGAGAGAGGTGGCACACCCAGGAGTCAAGACTGGCACACAAGCTGAAAGGGCAATATTACTCTCCCACTGTTTTTTTATGTATTTTTTGTTTTTTAAGGGAGACTTTAGAAACCAAATAATATTAAAAAAACCAAAAAAATAAATAACCTTTCTATGGCCCACTGAATGAGAGAGGTGGCACACCCAGGAGTCAAGACTGGCACACAAGCTGAAAGGGCAATATTACTCTCCCACTGTTTTTTTATGTTTTTTTTTTTTTCAGGGAGACTTTAGAAACCAAATAATAAGAAAAAAAATAAATAAATAAATAGGCTTTCTATAGCCCACTGAATGAGAGATAGCACACACAGCAGTGGCATACAAGCCCTGACTGAGGCCAATATTTTTCTCCCACTGATTGATGTAGTGTTTTTGTGTTGAGGTAGATTTTAGAACACAAATCAAGGAAAAAAAAAAATGCTTTCTATGGCCCACTGAATGAGAGAGAGAGGTGGCACACCCAGGAGTCAAGACTGGCACACAAGCTGAAAGGGCAATATTACTCTCCCACTGTTTTTTTATGTTTTTTTTGTTTTCAGGGAGACTTTAGAAACCAAATAATATTAAAAAAAACAAAAAAATAAATAGCCTTTCTATGGCCCACTGAATGAGAGAGAGAGGTGGCACACCCAGGAGCCAAGACTGGCACACAAGCTGAAAGGGCAATATTACTCTCCCACTGTTTTTTTATGTATTTTTTGTTTTTTAAGGGAGACTTTAGAAACCCAATAATATTTAAAAAATAAATAAATAGGCTTTCTATGGCCCACTGAATGAGAGAGGTGGCACACCCAGGAGTCAAGACTGGCACACAAGCTGAAAGGGCAATATTACTCTCCCACTGTTTTTTTATGTTTTTTTTGTTTTTTAAGGGAGACTTTAGAAACCAAATAATATTAAAAAAACCAAAAAAATAAATAGGCTTTCTATGGCCCACTGAATGAGAGAGAGAGGTGGCACACCCAGGAGTCAAGACTGGCACACAAGCTGAAAGGGCAATATTACTCTCCCACTGTTTTTTTATGTATTTTTTGTTTTTTAAGGGAGACTTTAGAAACCAAATAATATTAAAAAAACCAAAAAAATAAATAGCCTTTCTATGGCCCACTGAATGAGAGAGGTGGCACACCCAGGAGTCAAGACTGGCACACAAGCTGAAAGGGCAATATTACTCTCCCACTCTTTTTTTATGTTTTTTTTTTTTCAGGGAGACTTTAGAAACCAAATAATAAGAAAAAAAATAAATAAATAAATAGGCTTTCTATAGCCCACTGAATGAGAGATAGCACACACAGCAGTGGCACACAAGCCCTGACTGAGGCCAATATTTTTCTCCCACTGATTGATGTAGTGTTTTTGTGTTGAGGTAGATTTTAGAACACAAATCAAGGAAAAAAAAAAATGCTTTCTATGGCCCACTGAATGAGAGAGAGAGGTGGCACACCCAGGAGTCAAGACTGGCACACAAGCTGAAAGGGCAATATTACTCTCCCACTGTTTTTTTATGTTTTTTTTGTTTTCAGGGAGACTTTAGAAACCAAATAATATTAAAAAAACCAAAAAAATAAATAGCCTTTCTATGGCCCACTGAATGAGAGAGAGAGGTGGCACACCCAGGAGTCAAGACTGGCACACAAGCTGAAAGGGCAATATTACTCTCCCACTGTTTTTTTATGTATTTTTTGTTTTTTAAGGGAGACTTTAGAAACCCAATAATATTAAAAAAAAAAAAAAAATAGGCTTTCTATGGCCCACTGAATGAGAGAGGTGGCACACCCAGGAGTCAAGACTGGCACACAAGCTGAAAGGGCAATATTACTCTCCCACTGTTTTTTTATGTTTTTTTTGTTTTTTAAGGGAGACTTTAGAAACCAAATAATATTAAAAAAACCAAAAAAATAAATAGGCTTTCTATGGCCCACTGAATGAGAGAGAGCGGTGGCACACCCAGGAGTCAAGACTGGCACACAAGCTGAAAGGGCAATATTACTCTCCCACTGTTTTTTTATGTTTTTTTTGTTTTTTAAGGGAGACTTTAGAAACCAAATAATATTAAAAAAACCAAAAAAATAAATAGCCTTTCTATGGCCCACTGAATGAGAGAGGTGGCACACCCAGGAGTCAAGACTGGCACACAAGCTGAAAGGGCAATATTACTCTCCCACTGTTTTTTTATGTTTTTTTTTTTTTCAGGGAGACTTTAGAAACCAAATAATAAGAAAAAAAATAAATAAATAAATAGGCTTTCTATAGCCCACTGAATGAGAGATAGCACACACAGCAGTGGCACACAAGCCCTGACTGAGGCCAATATTTTTCTCCCACTGATTGATGTAGTGTTTTTGTGTTGAGGTAGATTTTAGAACACAAATCAAGGAAAAAAAAAAATGCTTTCTATGGCCCACTGAATGAGAGAGAGAGGTGGCACACCCAGGAGTCAAGACTGGCACACAAGCTGAAAGGGCAATATTACTCTCCCACTGTTTTTTTATGTATTTTTTGTTTTTTAAGGGAGACTTTAGAAACCCAATAATATTTTAAAAAATAAATAAATAGGCTTTCTATGGCCCACTGAATGAGAGAGGTGGCACACCCAGGAGTCAAGACTGGCACACAAGCTGAAAGGGCAATATTACTCTCCCACTGTTTTTTTATGTTTTTTTTGTTTTTTAAGGGAGACTTTAGAAACCAAATAATATTAAAAAAACCAAAAAAATAAATAGGCTTTCTATGGCCCACTGAATGAGAGAGAGAGGTGGCACACCCAGGAGTCAAGACTGGCACACAAGCTGAAAGGGCAATATTACTCTCCCACTGTTTTTTTATGTATTTTTTGTTTTTTAAGGGAGACTTTAGAAACCCAATAATATTTTAAAAAATAAATAAATAGGCTTTCTATGGCCCACTGAATGAGAGAGGTGGCACACCCAGGAGTCAAGACTGGCACACAAGCTGAAAGGGCAATATTACTCTCCCACTGTTTTTTTATGTTTTTTTTGTTTTTTAAGGGAGACTTTAGAAACCAAATAATATTAAAAAAACCAAAAAAATAAATAGGCTTTCTATGGCCCACTGAATGAGAGAGAGAGGTGGCACACCCAGGAGTCAAGACTGGCACACAAGCTGAAAGGGCAATATTACTCTCCCACTGTTTTTTATGTATTTTTTGTTTTTTAAGGGAGACTTTAGAAACCAAATAATATTAAAAAAACCAAAAAAATAAATAGCCTTTCTATGGCCCACTGAATGAGAGAGGTGGCACACCCAGGAGTCAAAACTGGCACACAAGCTGAAAGGGCAATATTACTCTCCCACTGTTTTTTTATGTTTTTTTTTTTTTCAGGGAGACTTTAGAAACCAAATAATAAGAAAAAAAATAAATAAATAAATAGGCTTTCTATAGCCCACTGAATGAGAGATAGCACACACAGCAGTGGCACACAAGCCCTGACTGAGGCCAATATTTTTCTCCCACTGATTGATGTAGTGTTTTTGTGTTGAGGTAGATTTTAGAACACAAATCAAGGAAAAAAAAAATGCTTTCTATGGCCCACTGAATGAGAGAGAGAGGTGGCACACCCAGGAGTCAAGACTGGCACACAAGCTGAAAGGGCAATATTACTCTCCCACTGTTTTTTTATGTTTTTTTTGTTTTCAGGGAGACTTTAGAAACCAAATAATATTAAAAAAACCAAAAAAATAAATAGCCTTTCTATGGCCCACTGAATGAGAGAGAGAGGTGGCACACCCAGGAGTCAAGACTGGCACACAAGCTGAAAGGGCAATATTACTCTCCCACTGTTTTTTTATGTATTTTTTGTTTTTTAAGGGAGACTTTAGAAACCCAATAATATTTAAAAAAAAAAATAAATAGGCTTTCTATGGCCCACTGAATGAGAGAGGTGGCACACCCAGGAGTCAAGACTGGCACACAAGCTGAAAGGGCAATATTACTCTCCCACTGTTTTTTTATGTTTTTTTTGTTTTTTAAGGGAGACTTTAGAAACCAAATAATATTAAAAAAACCAAAAAAAAAAAAATGCTTTCTATGGCCCACTGAATGAGAGAGGTGGCACACCCAGGAGTCAAGACTGGCACACAAGCTGAAAGGGCAATATTACTCTCCCACTGTTTTTTTATGTATTTTTTGTTTTTTAAGGGAGACTTTAGAAACCCAATAATATTTAAAAAAAAAAATAAATAGGCTTTCTATGGCCCACTGAATGAGAGGGAGAGAGGTGGCACACCCAGGAGTCAAGACTGGCACACAAGCTGAAAGGGCAATATTACTCTCCCACTGTTTTTTTATGTTGTTTTTTTTTTCAGGGAGACTTTAGAAACCAAATAATATTAAAAAAACCAAAAAAATAAATAGGCTTTCTATGGCCCACTGAATGAGAGAGAGAGGTGGCACACCCAGGAGTCAAGACTGGCACACAAGCTGAAAGGGCAATATTACTCTCCCACTGTTTTTTTATGTTTTTTTTTTTTTCAGGGAGACTTTAGAAACCAAATAATATTAAAAAAACCAAAAAAATAAATAGGCTTTCTATGGCCCACTGAATGAGAGAGAGAGGTGGCACACCCAGGAGTCAAGACTGGCACACAAGCTGAAAGGGCAATATTACTCTCCCACTGTTTTTTTATGTATTTTTTGTTTTTTAAGGGAGACTTTAGAAACCCAATAATATTTTTTTTAAAAAATAAATAGGCTTTCTATGGCCCACTGAATGAGAGAGGTGGCACACCCAGGAGTCAAGACTGGCACACAAGCTGAAAGGGCAATATTACTCTCCCACTGTTTTTTTATGTATTTTTTGTTTTTTAAGGGAGACTTTAGAAACCAAATAATATTAAAAAAACCAAAAAAATAAATAACCTTTCTATGGCCCACTGAATGAGAGAGGTGGCACACCCAGGAGTCAAGACTGGCACACAAGCTGAAAGGGCAATATTACTCTCCCACTGTTTTTTTATGTTTTTTTTTTTTTCAGGGAGACTTTAGAAACCAAATAATAAGAAAAAAAATAAATAAATAAATAGGCTTTCTATAGCCCACTGAATGAGAGATAGCACACACAGCAGTGGCATACAAGCCCTGACTGAGGCCAATATTTTTCTCCCACTGATTGATGTAGTGTTTTTGTGTTGAGGTAGATTTTAGAACACAAATCAAGGAAAAAAAAAAATGCTTTCTATGGCCCACTGAATGAGAGAGAGAGGTGGCACACCCAGGAGTCAAGACTGGCACACAAGCTGAAAGGGCAATATTACTCTCCCACTGTTTTTTTATGTTTTTTTTGTTTTCAGGGAGACTTTAGAAACCAAATAATATTAAAAAAAACAAAAAAATAAATAGCCTTTCTATGGCCCACTGAATGAGAGAGAGAGGTGGCACACCCAGGAGCCAAGACTGGCACACAAGCTGAAAGGGCAATATTACTCTCCCACTGTTTTTTTATGTATTTTTTGTTTTTTAAGGGAGACTTTAGAAACCCAATAATATTTAAAAAATAAATAAATAGGCTTTCTATGGCCCACTGAATGAGAGAGGTGGCACACCCAGGAGTCAAGACTGGCACACAAGCTGAAAGGGCAATATTACTCTCCCACTGTTTTTTTATGTTTTTTTTGTTTTTTAAGGGAGACTTTAGAAACCAAATAATATTAAAAAAACCAAAAAAATAAATAGGCTTTCTATGGCCCACTGAATGAGAGAGAGAGGTGGCACACCCAGGAGTCAAGACTGGCACACAAGCTGAAAGGGCAATATTACTCTCCCACTGTTTTTTTATGTATTTTTTGTTTTTTAAGGGAGACTTTAGAAACCAAATAATATTAAAAAAACCAAAAAAATAAATAGCCTTTCTATGGCCCACTGAATGAGAGAGGTGGCACACCCAGGAGTCAAGACTGGCACACAAGCTGAAAGGGCAATATTACTCTCCCACTCTTTTTTTATGTTTTTTTTTTTTCAGGGAGACTTTAGAAACCAAATAATAAGAAAAAAAATAAATAAATAAATAGGCTTTCTATAGCCCACTGAATGAGAGATAGCACACACAGCAGTGGCACACAAGCCCTGACTGAGGCCAATATTTTTCTCCCACTGATTGATGTAGTGTTTTTGTGTTGAGGTAGATTTTAGAACACAAATCAAGGAAAAAAAAAAATGCTTTCTATGGCCCACTGAATGAGAGAGAGAGGTGGCACACCCAGGAGTCAAGACTGGCACACAAGCTGAAAGGGCAATATTACTCTCCCACTGTTTTTTTATGTTTTTTTTGTTTTCAGGGAGACTTTAGAAACCAAATAATATTAAAAAAACCAAAAAAATAAATAGCCTTTCTATGGCCCACTGAATGAGAGAGAGAGGTGGCACACCCAGGAGTCAAGACTGGCACACAAGCTGAAAGGGCAATATTACTCTCCCACTGTTTTTTTATGTATTTTTTGTTTTTTAAGGGAGACTTTAGAAACCCAATAATATTAAAAAAAAAAAAAAAATAGGCTTTCTATGGCCCACTGAATGAGAGAGGTGGCACACCCAGGAGTCAAGACTGGCACACAAGCTGAAAGGGCAATATTACTCTCCCACTGTTTTTTTATGTTTTTTTTGTTTTTTAAGGGAGACTTTAGAAACCAAATAATATTAAAAAAACCAAAAAAATAAATAGGCTTTCTATGGCCCACTGAATGAGAGAGAGCGGTGGCACACCCAGGAGTCAAGACTGGCACACAAGCTGAAAGGGCAATATTACTCTCCCACTGTTTTTTTATGTTTTTTTTGTTTTTTAAGGGAGACTTTAGAAACCAAATAATATTAAAAAAACCAAAAAAATAAATAGCCTTTCTATGGCCCACTGAATGAGAGAGGTGGCACACCCAGGAGTCAAGACTGGCACACAAGCTGAAAGGGCAATATTACTCTCCCACTGTTTTTTTATGTTTTTTTTTTTTTCAGGGAGACTTTAGAAACCAAATAATAAGAAAAAAAATAAATAAATAAATAGGCTTTCTATAGCCCACTGAATGAGAGATAGCACACACAGCAGTGGCACACAAGCCCTGACTGAGGCCAATATTTTTCTCCCACTGATTGATGTAGTGTTTTTGTGTTGAGGTAGATTTTAGAACACAAATCAAGGAAAAAAAAAAATGCTTTCTATGGCCCACTGAATGAGAGAGAGAGGTGGCACACCCAGGAGTCAAGACTGGCACACAAGCTGAAAGGGCAATATTACTCTCCCACTGTTTTTTTATGTTTTTTTTGTTTTCAGGGAGACTTTAGAAACCAAATAATATTAAAAAAACCAAAAAAATAAATAGCCTTTCTATGGCCCACTGAATGAGAGAGAGAGGTGGCACACCCAGGAGTCAAGACTGGCACACAAGCTGAAAGGGCAATATTACTCTCCCACTGTTTTTTTATGTATTTTTTGTTTTTTAAGGGAGACTTTAGAAACCCAATAATATTTTAAAAAATAAATAAATAGGCTTTCTATGGCCCACTGAATGAGAGAGGTGGCACACCCAGGAGTCAAGACTGGCACACAAGCTGAAAGGGCAATATTACTCTCCCACTGTTTTTTTATGTTTTTTTTGTTTTTTAAGGGAGACTTTAGAAACCAAATAATATTAAAAAAACCAAAAAAATAAATAGGCTTTCTATGGCCCACTGAATGAGAGAGAGAGGTGGCACACCCAGGAGTCAAGACTGGCACACAAGCTGAAAGGGCAATATTACTCTCCCACTGTTTTTTATGTATTTTTTGTTTTTTAAGGGAGACTTTAGAAACCAAATAATATTAAAAAAACCAAAAAAATAAATAGCCTTTCTATGGCCCACTGAATGAGAGAGGTGGCACACCCAGGAGTCAAAACTGGCACACAAGCTGAAAGGGCAATATTACTCTCCCACTGTTTTTTTATGTTTTTTTTTTTTTCAGGGAGACTTTAGAAACCAAATAATAAGAAAAAAAATAAATAAATAAATAGGCTTTCTATAGCCCACTGAATGAGAGATAGCACACACAGCAGTGGCACACAAGCCCTGACTGAGGCCAATATTTTTCTCCCACTGATTGATGTAGTGTTTTTGTGTTGAGGTAGATTTTAGAACACAAATCAAGGAAAAAAAAAATGCTTTCTATGGCCCACTGAATGAGAGAGAGAGGTGGCACACCCAGGAGTCAAGACTGGCACACAAGCTGAAAGGGCAATATTACTCTCCCACTGTTTTTTTATGTTTTTTTTGTTTTCAGGGAGACTTTAGAAACCAAATAATATTAAAAAAACCAAAAAAATAAATAGCCTTTCTATGGCCCACTGAATGAGAGAGAGAGGTGGCACACCCAGGAGTCAAGACTGGCACACAAGCTGAAAGGGCAATATTACTCTCCCACTGTTTTTTTATGTATTTTTTGTTTTTTAAGGGAGACTTTAGAAACCCAATAATATTTAAAAAAAAAAATAAATAGGCTTTCTATGGCCCACTGAATGAGAGAGGTGGCACACCCAGGAGTCAAGACTGGCACACAAGCTGAAAGGGCAATATTACTCTCCCACTGTTTTTTTATGTTTTTTTTGTTTTTTAAGGGAGACTTTAGAAACCAAATAATATTAAAAAAACCAAAAAAAAAAAAATGCTTTCTATGGCCCACTGAATGAGAGAGGTGGCACACCCAGGAGTCAAGACTGGCACACAAGCTGAAAGGGCAATATTACTCTCCCACTGTTTTTTTATGTATTTTTTGTTTTTTAAGGGAGACTTTAGAAACCCAATAATATTTAAAAAAAAAAATAAATAGGCTTTCTATGGCCCACTGAATGAGAGGGAGAGAGGTGGCACACCCAGGAGTCAAGACTGGCACACAAGCTGAAAGGGCAATATTACTCTCCCACTGTTTTTTTATGTTGTTTTTTTTTTCAGGGAGACTTTAGAAACCAAATAATATTAAAAAAACCAAAAAAATAAATAGGCTTTCTATGGCCCACTGAATGAGAGAGAGAGGTGGCACACCCAGGAGTCAAGACTGGCACACAAGCTGAAAGGGCAATATTACTCTCCCACTGTTTTTTTATGTATTTTTTGTTTTTTAAGGGAGACTTTAGAAACCAAATAATATTTTAAAAAAAACAAACAAAAAAAGGCTTTCTATGGCCCACAATTAGAGAGAGAGAGGTGGCACACCCAGGAGTCAAGACTGGCGCACAAGCTGAAAGGGAAATATTACTCTCCCACTGTTTTCTTAAGTTTTTTTTCTTTTATTTTCAGGGAGACTTTAGAAACCAAATAATATTAAAAAAACCAAAAAAATAAATAGCCTTTCTATGGCCCACTGAATGAGAGAGAGGTGGCACACCCAGGAGTCAAGACTGGCACACAAGCTGAAAGGGCAATATTACTCTCCCACTGTTTTTTTATTTTTATTTTTTTTCAGGGAGACTTTAGAAACCAAATAATAAGAAAAAAAAATAAATAAATAAATAGGCTTTCTATAGCCCACTGAATGAGAGATAGCACACACAGCAGTGGCACACAAGCCCTGACTGAGGCCAATATTTTTCTACCACTGATTGATGTAGTGTTTTTGTGTTGAGGTAGAATTTAGAACACAAATCACGGAAAAAATAAATAGGCTTTCTATGGCCCACTCAGTGAGAGATGGCACACACAGGGATGGCACTGTAGCAGAAATGCCAATCTTAATCTCCCACAAAAAAAAAAAAAAAACAGGGACTGTCCTACAATTACTATCTCCCTGCAGTAATCTAAGCCAGGTATGGCAGGCAGCAATAGGAGTGGACTGATGCACAAATTAAATAAAAAGTGTGGACAAACAAAAAAGATAGCTGTGCAGAAAGGAACAAGAGGATATGTGCTTTGAAAAAAGCAGTTGGTTTCCACAGTGGCGTACACACAGCAATACAGCTATCACGGAGCCTTCTAGGGCAGCCCAATGAGCTACAGCGCTGAGGAAAAAAAAAAAAAAAATAGCTTCCACTGTTCCTGCACACCGAAGGTGGTGTTGGACAGTGGAAATCGCTACAGCACAAGCGTTTTGGTGGTTAGTGGACCCTGCCTAACACTCTCCCTGCTTCTGACGAAGCGGCAGCAACCTCTCCCTAAGCTCAGATCAGCAGCAGTAAGATGGCGGTCGGCGGGAACGCCCCTTTATAGCCCCTGTGACGCCGCAGACAGCAAGCCAATCACTGCAATGCCCTTCTCTAAGATGGTGGGGACCAGGACCTATGTCATCACGCTGCCCACACTCTGCGTTCACCTTCATTGGCTGAGAAATGGCGCTTTTCGCGTCATTGAAACGCGACTTTGGCGCGAAAGTCGCGTACCGCATGGCCGACAAGCACAGGGGTCGGATCGGGTTTCATGAGACGCCGACTTAGCCAAAAGTCGGCGACTTTTGAAAATGATCGACCCGTTTCGCTCAACCCTAGTGGTGGATGATGAGGATGAGGAGAAGGAGGAGGATAACAGCAAATAGCCAAACCCAGGAAGCGTTTACCCATGTGATGGTGTGAAGAGGTGCATGGGAAAATACCTACCAAAAAAATCTGGATTTGAAGCTAGCGGCAGGACAGGCCAGGACCTCTAAGGTGTAGAGTGCCAGTTCATGCCACGTATCCAGCTTTGAGACCCAATAATTATAAGCCAGAGGAATCACGGAGGACGGTGGTACGGTCAGCAAGGTACTCCCTCAGCATCATCCAAAACTTTACACTCCTTGTGACCTCAGGGACACTGCAATGGGAGGGTGTGTTCTCCTGCCTCTGCTGGATTGGAGTTGTGTCTCTCTCACCTGTACTCCTTATTGTCCAACGAAGTGTGACTTCTGCCGCCAGCGTTTACAGATGGGAATTTTTTTAATAATTCCACAACAAGGGCTTTCTGGTACTGCACCATTTTATTACACCTGTCTGCCTCTGGAAGAAGAGATTGAAAGTTCTCCTTGTAGCGTGGGTCTAAAAGTGTCACTAACCAGTAATGACTGTCACCCAAAATTTTGGGAACACGAGGCATCACAATATAAAGTCAGCCATGCGTGGCAGACTGCTGACAGGCAAGACTTTCGTGTCCTCACCAAGAGGATGACTGACCATGCTCTCCTCCTCCCTGTCCTTAGGTCATCCATGCTGAAAAGACGGTATGACAGTAGTGCTTGCAGTACCGTCTATAGCATATGAAAGTAGCTCCCTTTCTTCCTCCTCCTACTCTTTCTCATAGTCACCCAAGCCACTTTGGGATGAGATGAGGCAGGGCTGTGTGTAATCACCCTGTATGCTTCCTTTCTCCATCTCATCGTGCTCCGCCTGCAATGCATCCTCTTTGATTGTGAGCAGAAAATGTTTTAGAACACAGAGAAGTGGGATGGTGATGCTAATTATGACATCATTGCCACTCACCATCTTAGTGGAGTCCTCAAAGTTTTGGAGGATGGTACATATGTCTGACATCCATGTCCACTCCTGAGGTCTTATGTGTGGAGTCTGAACTGAATACCGATGGCCTTGGTGATGCTGATAATCAAGAACTGCCCTCTTCTGCTCACAAATCCTCTCCAACATATGCAGTGTAGAGTTCCAATGCATGGGGACATAACACAAAACTGGGTGAGCCGGAAGTGGCAAACGCTGCCGAAGCACGGCAAGGGCGGCTGAAGCTGTAGCTGACTTTCTAAAATGGGCACAAAGGCGGCATACTTTGACAAAAAGATCCAGCAGCTCAGGGTAGCTTTTGAGAATCCGTTGAACAATGAGCTTAAGCACATGGGCCAGGCATGTGAGCTCGCCACTCCTCAGAGCCGCCACCAGGTTCCAGACATTGTGACACACATGTCAGGAGGAAACCACGGATGGGCACTTACCAGTGGTTTCCTGGAGTCCTGATGGGAAGAGTCTGGAGCCTGAGATGGCCTGATACAGCTGTACAGGAGCTGGGCGAGATGACAGCATTACCGCGGGGCTGCTGAGAGGAGAGCGCCGACTGGTAAGTGCTCTGTCAGGACCTGTGGCACGTGACCGCAGGTCAGAGGGGAAGGAGGCTGGGCCTTGCGCATTGCTCCTGGGGATGAGTGCAGGATGCTACTGAGAACCTGGGGCTGAGGAGAGGGGAGAGGAGGCTACCAGACACCAGGGAAGGAAAGGAGCATAGAAGGGAGACGTAATACAAGACAAGCCGAGGTCAGTAACACAGAAAGGCAAACACAGTACACAAGAGGCAGGCTAATAGAGAGAAGTCAGGGACATAGCAGGAGTCAGATTACCAGAGAAGCAGATGTACAGTACGGGATCAGAAATACAAAACCGCAACGGGGACAGAACGGGTCAAAACAATACAAGCAAGCTATAGCACAGGCACAAGGCACAGGCACACAGGTGTTGTCACTCGGAGCTAAGGCAAAAGTGTAGCCAACAAAGTAGGTCCCAGAAAGAGGCTATAAAAAGCCTCCAGGAAACAAAAAAGAGACTATACAGATTTAACCCTGAGCACTCCAAGCCGAATGTATCCAGCAAACCATGATAACCTGACCTTGCCTGGCTGCAGGTTCAGCAGTGTCAGCCATAGAGCTGCCTGCTCTTTAAGAGCTGTCCACAGCTCTTCAGCATTGTGCGGTTTGTCAGCTAAGCATATTAGCTTCAGCACAGCCTGTTGCTGCTTAGCTGAGGCAGTGCTTCCAGCTTGTGACTGATGTGGTCATTTTGGAGATGAAGGGTGAAGAGGAGGAGGAGGTGCAGGGGCTGTACACTGTGGGGGCAACCCTGATTGACTTAGGGCCCGCAATTCTCGGTGTCGGGAGGATGTGTTCCATCTCATGGTCAGACTGGGTCCCAGCTTCCACTATGTTAACCAAGTGTGCCATCAGTGAGATGTACCATCCCTGGCCACAAGCCCTTGTTCACGTGTCCATGGTTAGGTGGACTTTCCCACTAACGGCATTGTTGAGGGCATGGGTAGTGTTGAGGGACAAGTGCTTGCGAAATGCCAGGACAGCACACCGAGAGAAATAGTGGCGACTGGGGACCAAGTACCTTGGGACGGCCGCCGCCGCCATCAGGTTGTGGAAAGCTTTCGTCTCCACGAGCCTAAAAGGCAACATTTCAAGCACAAGCAGACAAGAGATGTGTGAATTTAGTACTGTGGCCTGTGGGGCATTGGCTGCGTATTTGCACTTGCATTTCAATGACTGGGGTATGAACAACTGAAGGCTGTGCTGAGACAAGGACATGGAAATGCTTGATGATAGTGCTAGTTGAATGTGGGCAACAACAGGTGCAGGGCAGGAGGCATCTTCGCATGCACCATGGACAGGGGATTGGCTTGCACGCACAAGAGTGGAAGAAGCAGTAGTGTCACCCAAAGACACTGTTTCTGAAGCTTGTGGTTTGGTCCACAAACTCTGGTGCTTTTCTGCCATGTGCCTGATCATGCTGGTGGTGGTCAGGCTGGTAGTTTTGCTTCCCCTGCTGATGCGGGCATGGCTGGTGGTGCAAATGGCCTGTTTTGGGCTATCGGCAGAGTCTTTAAAAAAACAACCTGAATCGGGAAGACCTAAAAGTTAGACTGGCAACTCCCGTCATGTTGGTGTTATGGAGAATGGTTGCCCGCCTTCTGTCTGTGGCCACAACACTGCATCTTCCTGCCTGTTGGGATGCTACGCCTCCCTCCACCTGTTTGCTGCTGTCCTTGCTCTGCATGTCCTCCTGCCAGGTGTGGTCAGTTACTATATCATCCACCACCTCATCTTCCACTTCCACACCTTGGTCCTCCTGAGTTTCTGGCAATTATGTCTCATCATCGGCCATCTCTTGTGAGATGTTCCCACCGTCGCCTGCATGTGACCGTGGCTGCTCAAATATTTGGGCATCGCTACATGGAATCTCATCTTGCCCCGCTTCAAGTGGACCGGGCGAGAGGCCCGAATCTATAAATGGAAAGGTTAACAGATCTTCGGAGTGTCCAAGTGTGGGATCAATTGTCTCCGGGCACTCGGCATGGTGGGAGGAAGGAGGATCAGGGTGAGGAATATGTGATAACTGCTCACCGTAAATCAAATAAATAGGTACCAAAAAATATAGGATTCACAGAATAGCACCAATTGAAACATAACTTTTATTATATTACTGTAAAAAATATCAAATATCTATATATAGTTTTGTTACCCTTTATGATCTGGGTCTGCACAAAAGCAAGTAATACAGCAGAAGGGAGGAAACGATCACCCTACTAAATCACTACGGATTCCCTTCCTACCAGCGGAGGGCTGCACCCTTCAACCTGTGCAGTGGTGCCCCCGCTCAACGATGGCTCTCCCTCCCTATCCCTAACAAACCCTGTCAAGATAGAGTGTAAAAAGACAGCAATATTGTACCATATGTGTTAGGCAAGTCTAATACTCTACCTCTGATATACCATACTGAATGGCACGTGCAATATATTAAAGAGGGAGGCTAAATACAATAAATCAAAAAAATCAGACTCCAAAATCATATACAGTTTAGTGAAAATTAGGCAGATGTATATTGCACATATCCCCAGATGTAAAGATATATCAGATGAGGCAAAAAGATAGGTGCAAAATTTAAATGTGCAAAATTCAATGGTATCTTAATGAGTATACCATATATCATAACCATGTAGTATTAATGGTATCTCATAATACTGTATACAGTATATCATGGTATCTCATCACATGCACCATGAACTATCACTAGGTTTATGGAATTAGATATCCATATTGCACATTGCCCCAATAAAGATCCAGGTGTATATGTAGCAAGTAAAGTCCCATAATATCCAAAATGGGGTTAAAGGGTCATACCCAATAGCAAAAGATAGCAAACACAAAACAAAAAGATTGCTACTTTAAACTGCGGAACCAAATCAGGGCCAATACCTTTCATTTAGGAGTTCTTATGCCCCATAATAAAATTACATTACAAGTCTAGGAGACCTGCTCCTTTATGTTAGGCCTAGTTTTTAATGAGACCTTCATCAACGTCTCATCATTCTCCGCAACTAAATCACCAGGGTGAACGTGTTCCTTTCTGCTACAGCCAGTCCAATTCTTGGCAAGGGTGTCTATGATCCCCATAAAATATTTTTAAAAAATGTACCCCACATGGGGAAATGTTTGTCAGCCCATGCAGTTAGCATATGGGCATTACAAGTGTAGGAGACCACTCCTTTACATTGGGCCTAGTTTTTGATGAGGGCTTCATCAACATCTCATCATTCTCCACCATTAGATCACCAGGGGTAACGTGTTCCATGCTGCTACAGCCAGTTCAATTTTTGGCAAGGGTTTCTATGATGCCCATAAAACATATTTTTTTAAATGTACCCCCCATTTGGAACTGTTTGTCAGCCCATGCACTTAGTGTATGGGCATTACAAGTTTAGGAGACCCACTCCTTTACATTGGGCCTAGTTTTTAATGAGGCCTTCATCAATGTCTTATCATTCTCCACCACTAGATCACCAGGGGTAACGTGTTCCTTTCTGCTACAGCCAGTCCAATTCTTGGCAAGGGTGTCTATGATCCCCATAAAATATTTTTTAAAAATGTACCCCCCATGGGGAAATGTTTGTCAGCCCATGCATTTAGTATATGAGCATTACAAGTGTAGGAGACCCACTCCTTTACATTGGGCCTAGTTTTCAATGAGGCCTTCATCAACGTCTCATCATTCTCTGCCACTTTATCACCAGGGTTAACGTGTTCCTTTCTGCTACAGCCAGTCCAATTCTTGACAAGGGTGTCTATGATCCCCATAAAATATTTTTGTAAAAATGTACCCCACATTGGGAAATGTTTGTCAGCCCATGCACCTAGTGTATAGGCATTACAAGTGTAGGAAACCCCCTCCTTTACATTGGGCCTTGTTTTTTATGAGGCCTTCATCAACATCTCATCATTGTCTGCCACTAGATCACCAGGGTAAATGTGTTCCTTTCTGCTACAGCCAGTCCAATTTTTGGTAAGGGTGTCTATGATGTCCATAACATATTTTTTAAAAATGCACCCCAATGGAGAAATGTTTGTCAGCCCATGCACTTAGCGTATGGGCGTTACAAGTCTAGGAGACCTGCTCCTTTGTAATGGGACAGTTTCTTTTATGAGGTCCTCCTCCATGTTTCTTCCAAGGGGGATTGTGTTTCGTGCAAATTTGGGTCAAGGCGGCCCTTGCATTCAATGCATAAGGAAACAGTATGGTGGGACCAACTGAAGAATGTGAAGTGTGTTTTCCTGTGGCCATCCAGTACTTGGGTTCAAAGGCTTATTGGGGTGCATATGACTTGGTAGCATGGCAGGCCTTGCAGTCAATACATATGAAAACAGTTTGGGATTACAAGATGACTAATGTGAAGTGGATTTTCCTGTGGCCATCCAGTACCTAGGTTCAAAGGACTCTTGGGGTGCATATGCCTTGATAGCAGGGCAGGCCTTGCATTCAAAGTAACATTTTTTCAGGAAGCCCTCCTGTACTTCTCGTGAAAGGGGTATTGGTGTGCGTCGTAATCCTTGGCAGCCAAGCCACTGACTGCATAGGGAATAACAGCATAGGAGACCCACTGTTTAATAATGGCCCTTTAAGAATATTAATGCTGCCTGATGCCCCTCTAAAAATAGGTTTTGTGACTTTAAGAGTCCCTCCTTCAGAAATGAAACAAGATGTGTCTCCTTATGTGTCACACAACACATGGCCAGCTGGGGTTGTTAAATGTTACAATGATATTTCCCAGTGAATGCATTTATATTGGTCAAAAGCAATGTTAAATTTGAAAAATGCATCAAAAACATTGCATGTGAACATAGCCCAAGTTGTGTAGGAACATTTTGGTCTGGGGTTAATTATTTTGCCTTATATACAAGTCATTACCCTGGAAAGGATGCACCTTAACATATTTCCCAGCAAAATCCATTTTGGTTTCGTTTTTTTGTATGTTTTTTGGTGCACCTGTAAAAATGGCGTGAAACTCTGACAACATTGCTTACAGCTGTGACCTAGAAGTCAGAAATGCTTCCAGAGGTGATCCCTATGATGTTCCTGTGTAATTTGAGCAGTGTTTCCATCATTCTCAGACGTTTTGATACCTTAAAAGGACCCCCGGAGAGAAACGAGGTAAAAATACTCGGGTTTCCCAAAGACCTACATTGGGCTCTTTGCTCGGGTCGAGTACCTGAGTATTCCAATTTGCTCGACCCAAGCAACAAGCACCCGAGCATTTTAGAGCTTGCCCATCACTACTAGTGATAGTTCATGGTGCCTGTGATGAGATGCCATGATATATATTATGAGATACCATTAATACTACATGGTTATGATATATGGTATACTCATTAAGATACCATTGAATTTTGCGCATTTAAATTTTGCACCTATCTTTTTACCTCATCTGATATACCTTTACATCTGAGGATATGTGCAATTTATATCTGCCTAATTTTCTCTATATATGATTTTGGTGTCTGATTTTTTGGTTTCATTGTATTTAGCCTCCCTCTCTGATATATTGCACTTGCCATATGGTATATCAGAGGTAGAGTATTAGACTTGCCTAACACATATGGTACAATATTGTTGTCATTTTGCACTCGATCTTGATAGGGTTTTTTAGCGATAGGGAGGGAGAGCCATCGTTGAGCAGGGGCGCCACTGCGCAGGTTGACGGGTGCAAACCTCCGCTGGTAGGAAGGGAATCCATAGTGATTTCATAGGTTGATCGTTTCCTCCCTTCTACTGTGTTACCTGCTTTTATACAGACCCAGATCATAAGGGGTAATAAATAAAACTACATATTGATATTTTATATTTTTTATATTAATATATTAAAAGTTATGTTTTAATTGGTGCTATTCGTGAATCCTGAGGAATATGCTCTCCAGACTCATGGCTTCTCAGACTTGACCATGTGGAAGACAGGGTGCTGGTGGTGGTGGAAAACTGACTGGAAGTATTATCCACTATCCAACCAACAACCTTTTCACACTGATCTGGCTTCAATACTGCTGTTCTGCCGCGGTCCCCTAGTAATTGGGACCGGAAGGTCAAGCCAGCAGATGTGGGTGTTTTTTGTGGCCCACTTTCAGCTTGCCCACGGCCTTGGCCTCTGCATGCACCATCACCATCATGTTCAGTTCCCCATCCCTTGCCACTCACCTTGCCTATTTTAAATGGACTACAATAGTTCCACGTTCACTACAAATGGCTGAATTTGGAGCGAACTTATATGTTATCCATTTGCGGGAAAGCCACAGTTAAAAATATCTGCCCTGTAGGTAACAATTTTTTTTTTAGCAAACTGGAGTCAATAACTAGGGTAACAGACAGCAAAAAAGTTCAATGTAGGCCTCAAATGCCACAATTTGTAGCCCACAGATAGAGGAGGCATGTCACAGAGATGACACACTGTAAAATAGGTGGCCTGTTTTTTTTACAGCAAAATAGTGTTTAGAACTAGGGTAAG
This sequence comes from Ranitomeya variabilis, assembly GCF_051348905.1. Lineage (NCBI taxonomy): Eukaryota > Metazoa > Chordata > Amphibia > Anura > Dendrobatidae > Ranitomeya > Ranitomeya variabilis. Next base: position 441,070,970 of record NC_135234.1, read on the forward strand.
ACACAGCAAAAACAGTTCAATGGAGCCCTCAAATGCCACAATTTGTAGCCCATAGATAGATGAGGCATGTCACGGAGATACCACACTGTAAAATATGTGGCCTGTATTTTTTTTTTCAGCAAAATAGTGTATAGAACTAGGGTAACACACAGCAAATAAAGGTGAATGGAAGCCTCAAATACCACAATTTGTAGCCCACAGGTAGATTGGGCATGTAACAGCGATAGCCCACTTTCAAATATCTGGCCTGTATTTTTTTTTGGCCAGCAAAATTGTGTCAATAAGTAGGCATTGACACAACAGGAAAAAATTCATGATTAAGGGAGCTTAGTCTCCATAAACGCGTTGAGATTCACACCCACATGGTTTGTGCTGAAGTTTGTACCCTCTATGTTACAAGTTTGTGAATAAAGAAATTTTATCTTCACGGATTCAGTTGAGCTGGACAATTTTCTTCTTTTGGACTTTACACGTTTGGACACAGCGGGTCCGTGCTCTCGAAGTTCAACTAATGCATTACGGGTGAGCTGGTTTATTTATCTTCTCCTCAGTATTTTCAGCACTGTCAGATGTGATGGCTGGGATGGGCAAACCAGTTTAAAATAGCTGGATTTTCACGCTGTACTAAGAAAAGGATCTGGCTGTAGTCTGCAGTGTCAACAAGCAAATGGAGAAAAAAAGGCAGCTCTGGATTGATTTGGATTAAAATAATCAAGTTTAGGATGCAAAAAAAATATTCCTAGCCTCTGATACCTGGGGCTAGGTATACATGAAATAGGCAGCAGCAGCAGACAGTAATGGAATGGACCCTCTTCATGTATGCAGTGTTATCTATATACCCACATACAGTGGATGCATGCCTTGCACTGATATGTATAGAGCCACATACACTCCCCTGCCTACCTAGCACTGCAATCTATATACTCTGTAATTAGTCCTTAGAAGGACTGTTGGTTTAGCTGGATTTGTGTAAAATGTGATGGTATACCCCCACTAACTAAAAAACCCTCCAAATCTGACCCTATCTCAGTAACACCTCTCCCTACACTGTCTGAATCCGGAGCTGAATGAGATGAGAAGGGTGGCTCGAGGTCTCTTATAGACTTGATGATGCTGTGCGACCAGCCAATCACTGTAATGCCACAACCAAGATGGCTACGGCATTACAGTGAGCGGCAGACAATCCCTGCATGTTGATTGGCTCTCTAAGAGCACCAAACGTGCAGGGCGGGGACCCGTGCTTCTGCCGAGCAAACACGGCGGAAATTCTCAGCGCTCGCCGAGTACCGTTAGTACAGCGATGCTCTGGCGAGTAACGAGGATTACTGAGTATGCTCGCTCATCACTAGTAAGTACATTGTAACTTCTTAGGCTACTTTCACACTAGTGTTAACTGCAATACGTCGCAAATGCGTAGTTTTGCCGAAAAAACGCATCCTGCAAAAGTGCTTGCAGGATGCGTTTTTTCAGCATTGACTAACATTAGCGACGCATTTGCGACGCATTGCCACACGTCGCAACCGTCGTGCGACGGTTGCACCGTGCTGTGGCGGACCGTCGGGACCAAAAAACTTTACATGTAACGTTTTTTGCTCCCAACGGTCCGCTTTTTCCGACCGCGCATGCGCGGCTGGAACTCCGCCCCCACCTCCTCGCACTTCCCCGCACCTCACAATGGGGCAGCGGATGCGCTGGAAAAATGCATCCGCTGCCCCCGTTGTGCGGCGGAGACAGCGCTAGCGTCGGGGACCTCGGCCCGACGTACTGCGACGGGCCGAGCCCGACGCTAGTGTGAAAGAAGCCTTAGTTCTTTTGCTCTATACTACTAAATCATAGGTCCACCACAACCTCTCTTTAAATTCACATAAGTGAACATATCTTTGTATTTCATTTCTTTGTAATGTTCATGCTTGCTCATTCAGTACTGGAGCAAATAACGCTATGATGAGAAGAAGATTCTAACATGCATGTAGATACTTCCACTTAAAGCTAAGGCAGATTAGGTAATACCTGGTCATAAGAATGAAGCTGATAAAATGAAAAGCCAGCCATGTTGAAGGTGTGTGCTTATTTTTTTATTTAGTCAGCTAAAAGATAAAGCATCTCAGCTGCAGTATGGAGAACCAGCTGTCTACCATTTATGTTGCTAATTCATTAAAGCCAGTTATTCATCCTCCCTGGAAATCACTGCAGTCCTGCATACTGGCAGACAATAATATTCTAGTGTTTGTGGCTGCAATTGCTGACAATATCAATTATTTAGTTTTCTGTCAATTCCCATTAGACATTTTTAACTGGAGAATTTACACTGAGTTATTGAATTACAAACAGCTAAAAGCTTTAGGGAATCTAAACTAATTAGCAAGCATTTGTAAACCCCTTTGTTCTTGGTAATTTGTTTACAAGAGTAACTCAACCTTTTAATTATGGGTGAATGCAGGGCCACATACCATTACAGTCATTTCTGTTTAATGCAAGTAGGCATGCAATACAGAGTGGATATAGTTAATTGCTGCTTTTAATGAGCTGTGATGACCCAGCATGCAATAATATGACCTAAAATAAAAGGTTGTCTTTAATTGTAAGTGAGAACGGCAAAATAACTCCCGCAGTTTTAGGCTGGCACACAAGCTACTTCCAGCTGGTATTTATATGCCTGGGCTCTAGGCTAGAGATCAATTGGCCCACATTAATTTAACATAAAAGAGTAATTGCTAACGGTAACCATTTGCCAATTATTGTTTAATTGGTTCATAAATGCAGAGACTATTCAATTGAGTTTTCTGCACATTTTATACAGACTACTTCAAATGCTGCTTACTAGTAGTAATGGGTGAACCCTAAATGTTTGGGTCCGGCAGAACCCAGAACCCACTCATGTGAATGGGAGGCCCTAACATTCATTGTTTGCCACACTGTCATCTGCATGACAGCGGAGTAAACACTAACTCTAATCGCAGGTAAGATTATTACCGCAGGTCGGAGAGCTGTGGTTCATCTGACAGCCAAAAGTTGTGACCGACCTTAAAATTTTACCTCCAGTCATAGAGGGATCGGCTAATGAGAGCATACTACTCAAATCAACCTACATCAGCTGCTGCTAATAACAGCCAGAGCAGGCGCTGCTGATGTGAGTATTCATCAGCCTGCTCCTGTGCTTTAAATAAATGAATAAATAAAATGTACAATGACATGAGGTCTGTTTTATTTTTGATAAACAGCATGGCAAAACTGACAGCTGCAGGCTGCAAACCTCAGCTGATAGACTTATCATAGCTGGTTATCAAGAATAGACTGGTCCCCACGCTGTTTTTTTTAAATATTTAAATAAACAGTTAAGAAAACAGCATGTAGTCTCCCTCATTTATACAACCAGCCAAGCAAACGCAGACAACTGGGGACTCTTACTCTCAGGCTGGTAAGGGACAATAGATATTAGACCCCCAGTCTAAAATTGGCAGGCCACCGCCACCCCAGAAAATGCGCATCCATTAGATGTGCCAATGCTCGCTCTTTTCCTGGCTCTTCCCACTTGTCCTGTTGTGGAGGCAAGTGAGGTTGATATTTGTGAGGTTGATGTCACCTTTGCATTGTCAGGTGACATCAAGCCCACAGGTTAGTAATAGAGAAGCGTCTATAAAACTAATTCATTACTAATCTAATAGTCATATTTTAAATAAAAAACACCCAGAATAAAGGCCTTTATTTGAAATAAAAATCCACAACCTGTTTTACAAATTTATTTAAAAATAACAAGCACAGTTATTCTCACCTTATGCCCATTCCAGTGATGTTCAAGTCACCTGTAAAAATGAGAAAATAATTAACAACAAAAATACTCACCTTACGCCTAATCCACTGATTCCCATGTCCCCTGTAAAAAAGAAAAATAATAAACAACCATATTCCTCACCTGTGCGAAGTAAAGCTACTCTATACTGTCCTATGATGATTTGGATGATTTGGACAGACAGCTGACACACACTGACAGGAGCATATTTGCTCCTGTCAGTGTCTAGCATTGAGCTGCAGCAGTGAGCTCAATGCATAGCTGAACTCCGGTGAACTCACTTTTGACAAAGTTGAGTGAGAACAGAGCAGAGTTGACAATGTTTCTCGCGCTGGCATGCAGATGACCGAACTTGAGATATGGATGGATAGTATAGATGTAATCATGCTACCCCGCATGCCGACGTTTGCCTACTGAATGTGATCTCTAAAAAACAAAAAACATATTATATTCAGTATATAAAGTAGGGGGCAGGTCACTGAGGGATCAGTGACCTGTCATAAAGACCCCTGCCACAGCCCCGCCCCGAATCACAAGAATCTCATTAACTGAAAACTACAAATACAGATTAAACAACAACCAGAAGACCGATTTCATCAACCAAAGTATAATTTTAATCAGTATAATGGCGCCAATCAGGCACTGTCTGTAGGTTACTCAGCACAATCCTGCTGACATGTTCTCTTTAAGAACTTGCCAAAGTCTTGTTGCCAAATAAGAAAGAACGTCTTCTTTGTATTCTTAGAGTCTATAGGACCAATCATGAATGTATTTCCACCAGAATTCTGGCATAAAGCACCTTCAAATGTTGTTATATTTTTTGGTCATCATTAAGTTACGCAAAAGTTTTGTGACTTTTTCCTTTTTTATGCCAGTCCTATCCAGCTTTGCCACAATGGGTAGTAAATTTCACAAGAAATGTACTCACTGAAATAACATTTCTGAGAGAGGCACACACTAGTTGTAAAAGTGAAATAATGTAAGGTGAACTTCTTAATCAATTAGGGGCAACTTACGCCAGCGATCCCATTCATTAAGACTGAAATGCACAATGTCAGTCATAATAAATCGGGCCCTATAGATTAGCAGCAAACTGGGTAACCAATCCAAATTAAGTAATCTTAATTTAATGCCAGATCACTAAAGCTATCTATTTCAAGGAAAATTTGATATCCTTCCCTTTATTTTACATTTCTCTTGGACTTCTGGAACATTTAACAGCGTCTTACATAAACTACTGTTCATCTTCTACAAGTAAGTATTATATTGGTTCCATTTTGCAGACATAAAGGAAAAGTCAGATTTTCCTGAAATCGCTTTCTTCGTTGTACGGAAAAGTGATGAATTTTTTACATCTACAAATACATTGTTTGCGATCACATTAGGCTTTCAAAGACAACTGTAAAAAAAATAAAAATCAGTAGAATAGTATAATATTACATGCTTGCCTCACTGCTTGACTCTAGTAACTTATCTCAATAAATCCCCAGCAGAATGCATCTTATGTTTTTCAAGTTCTGAAAAGATAAGACGTGAATGCTGGAGGAATTACAAGACAGAGGATCTTTATTGCAAAAGTGAACAAGCTGAAAATTACAAGGTAATGGAATCTCAGCAGGAGCCGGGCCTCTAAACCCTGCCATTAGCTAAATCCTACAATGATTGCTGCTGAAATCGCTGGGGCTGTGGTAAGTGCAATGTTTTACTTTCTGCACTTGAAGTCTCCAGCAAGCTACTAAGCTGTAGTAATGACATAAAATGGGATATATGTGTGAAAACAAGGTGGCATGTATTACCATATATAACAATGAGATTCGTAGAGATGATTATCCCAGGTATCTTTTAATTATTAGATTTCATTGTTAAAATCTGTTTTCTTCTAATATTACAACCAATTATAGAATGAATATTTCCCATGCTTCATAGCTTTACAATTTACACTGCTAATCTCAAAGGCCAGCATTGGAACTTATACAGTTTAGCAGATCAGCAATATAACTAATTATTATCACAGAGAAAAAAGCGCCCTGTTCCAAATTCGAGCATGATGATCTGCCACTTAAGTACAATTAAATCGTTTCAGAGTGGAACCAATTACCAGAAATTTCAGTATCCCAATATGGCCTTAGGGTACCGTTACACAAAACGATTTACCAACGATCACGACCAGCGATACGACCTGGCCGTGATCGTTGGTAAGTCGTTGTGTGGTCGCTGGAGAGCTGTCACACAGACAGCTCTCCAGCGACCAACGATGCCGAAGTGCCTGACGTCACCGCTGTGCTCTGCTTTTACTTTCCGGCCGGCAGTCAGTCAGTGCGGGAAGCAGACGGCTAGGGACCTGACGGACACCGGAATGTAAGTATGTACTGTTTGTTTTTTTTACATTTACGATGGTAACCAGGGTAAACATCGGGTTACTAAGCGCGGCCCTGCGCTTAGTAACCCGATGTTTACCCTGGTTACAAGCGAACGCATCGCTGGATCGGTGTCACACACACCGATCCAGCGATGACAGCGGGAGATCCAGCGACGAAATAAAGTTCCAAACGATCTGCTACGACGTACGATTCTCAGCGGGGTCCCTGATCGCTGCTGCGTATCAGACACAGCGATATCGTATGGATATCGCTGGAATGTCACGGATCGTACCGTCGTAGCGACAAAAGTGCCACTGTGAGACGGTACCCTTACAGTGAATACTTAGCCTGAAAACCATTTTCTCTATTTTCACTTTAATAAGTTGTGCTATTATTGTGATATGATACAAAACTTTATTTCTTCAGCATTTACATGCTATAATTTAAAAAAATACAGAAAAAAACCTAGTGCAACATACGGTACTGGTCCTCTCACATAAAAATTTGTGTTTTTGATATGCTTCTCTCACAGCCATCTCTCATGCATAGCCAGTAAGATCATGTCTTCTACCCATAATTTTCAGGATTCAGCTAGTTGTTGAATGCTGTCTGAAGATCCTCCTTAGATAAAAGATGGAACAGCTCATAAGGATCTTATCCAAGTGGTAAGAGAGAGTCAAAAGGTAATTGTGCTCACCTTATAGGGCTGTGTGAGACACAACCACTAAAATCGCATAGATTTCAGCTGCTGCAGCTTCCAGGGATTTGTAATGAAATTTGCCATGGGTGATGGAAGTATCCTGCTGGATAATTGACAAACTGCCTGTCATTAATCCAGCAGCGCAAGATATTGTACTTCCATCTCCTGTGGCAATTTTTATTTCAAGAACTTCCATATGTCCCAAGTGATTGAAACAATGCTACATGCCAATTTTTATTATTTTTTTTATTTATGTTGCTTATGCGGTTGCCAACAAAATGGCGATCTCCTTGGGATACTGGATGTGTAGTGTGTTCCATGCAAATACTGTGATTTCTGTGTAAACTGTATGTTGTAGAAAATTGTGGCCTTACTCCCAAAGATTCATAGAAGTAAGTGGATCAGTGATGACCTGTGTAAACTATTTCTCCACTGACAAAGAGTACTATCGGATGCCTGTTCTCGTGAACAGTCGTATTTTGGGACAACACATTTAATTTCTGTGATATCAATGCAAATTTCTTGGTATTGCCTTCCACTATGATTTATACAGTTCCACAATTAAGAAGATTATAGTTTAGCATATAAAATAAACATATTTCTATTATAGTTGCATGCATAGTATTTGAAAGAGTGCCTGAACACATTTTCTACTAAATACTAACACTGGGCAAAAAGTAAATGCTTTGATTGTTTTTTCAAATTCACTAGATATTCACTTTATTAAATAAGTTAGATTAAGTTAAAAACAACAATATTGCCATGTTAGCAAATAAAAGTAAAATTGAAATGAATTTTACTAAAACGCAGATCGAATTAGTTTCATTGATTAATCCAGGTTTTACACTATGGAGTGCTTATTATAAAATTCTAGGAAAGATAGATCAGCAGACAATGGGTCCTCCGCTGATCTTGAGTCCTCTCAGGCTTCTTTTTTTGGCACATGCCATCATGGAGCTTCACAGCAACATGTAAAAAAAAGTATCACTGTGCCAAGACAACATCAGCAACAAGTTAAAAAGCATCTCAGAAATTTTTGGATCCTTCTTCTGTGCCATCTGTCTTTCTCTAATGTGCAGGAATAATTCGCAAAGTGCTGACACAGCATAAAAATAATTCACAGTAAAGGCATCATTAACTTAGTGGTGATATAGCGAGGAAGCCAGCAGTGATACCACAGTAATGGGATTATGTTCATCTGTGATATCACAGTGCTGGGCTAATGCTCATAATAAAAGTAAAAAGCAAGTAAAATCTACCTAGTGAAGATGAAGAACAGGATTTCTAAAATGTAAAAGTGGTGATATTGCTCAAGATGAACTGTCTTAATACATGAATAAAAATACTAGAAAGCTTGTAATTACTTGGAATATACACATGGGGAAGAGGAGAGAGGATCCTATCTACCATAAGAGCTTACACTTTTCTGGTGAGTGAGGAACCTAATGACCATAAGACTTTACACTCTACAGTTGATAGAGGGAGGACCTGGCTGACTATAAGGCCATGTGCACACGTTCAGGATTGTTAGCGTTTTTTTCGCGTTTTTTTCGCTATAAAAACGTGATAAAAACGCGAAAAAAACGCTAACATATGCCTCCTATTATTTACAAGGTATTCCGCATTTTTTGTGCAAATGTTGCGATTTTTTCCGCGAAAAAATCGCATAGCGGAAAAAAAAGCAACATGTTCATTAAAAATGCGGAATTGCGGGGATTCCGCACACCTAGGGGTCCATTGATCTGCTTACTTCCCGCACGGGGCTGTGCCCACGATGCGGGAAGTAAGCAGATTATGTGCGGTTGGTACCCAGGGTGGAGGAGAGGAAACTCTCCTCCACGCACTGGGCACCATATAATTGGTAAAAAAATAAGAAATAAAATAAAAAACAGTCCTATACTCACCCTCGATGTCCGGCGCTGTGTTCCCGCCTCTGTGCTGCACGCTGGCTGGTTCCTGTAGCTGGTGTGCGCTGAAGGACCTCGCCGAATGACGTCACTGTCCTGTGATTGGTCGTGAGCGGTCATGTGACCGCTCACGTGACCGGACCGTGACGTCACGGAAGGTCCTGTGCGCACACGCCAGCTAGAGAAAGAGGAACGGACGCCGCTGAGGAGATGTCTGGGTGAGTATAAGCATTTTTTTTATTTTTTTTATTATTTTTAACATTCTATCTTTTACTATAGATGCTGCATAAGCTGCATCTATAGTAAAAAGTTGGTCACACTTGTCAAACGCTATGTTTGACAAGTGTGACCAACCTGTCAGTCAGTTTTCCAAGCGATGCTACAGATCGCTTGGAAAACTTTAGCATTCTGCAAGCTAATTACGCTTGCAGAATGCTAAAAAAACGCGAAAAAAACGGAAAAAAAACGCAAAAAAAAAAATGCGGATTTCTTGCAGAAAATTTCAGGTTTTCTTCAGGAATTTTCTGCAAGAAATCCGCAACGTGTGCACATACCCTAAGAGCTTACACTGTATAGTAGAGATAAGACCCACTGATGATAAGAGCTTACACTCTACAGTTGATAGAGAGAGGACCTGACTGACCATAAGAGCTAAAGGCCCCGTCTCACATAGCGAGATCGCTAGCGAGATCGCTGCTGAGTCACAAGTTTTGTGACGCAACAGCGACCTCCATAGCGATCTCGCTATGTGTGACACGTACCAGCGATCAGGCCCCTGCTGCGAGATCGCTGGTCGTGTCGGAATGGCCTGGACCTTTTTTTGGTCGTTGAGGCCCCGCTGACATTGCTGAATCGGTGTGTGTGACACCGATCCAGCGATGTCTTCACTGGTAACCAGGGTAAACATCGGGTTACTAAGCGCAGGGCCGCGCTTAGTAACCCGATGTTTACCCTGGTTACCAGCGTAAATGTAAAAAAAAACAAACAGTACATACTCGCCTTCTGATGTCCGTCAGGTCCCTTGCCGTCTGCTTCCTGCTCTCACTGACTGCCGGCCGTACAGTGAGAAGTGAGAGCACAGCACAGCAGTGACGTCACCGCTGCGCTCTGCTCTCAGTGTACGGCGGCTCAGTCAGAGCAGGAAGCAGACGGCAAGGGACCTGGACACCGAAAGGCGAGTATGTACGGTTTGTTTTTTTTGGTAACCAGGGTAAACATCGGGTTACTAAGCGCGGCCCTGCGCTTAGTAACCCGATGTTTACCCTGGTTACCCGGGTGCTGCAGGGGTACTTCGGCATCGTTGAAGACAGTTTCAACGATGCCGAAGTCGTTCCCCTGATCGTTGGTCGCTGGGGAGAGCTGTCTGTGTGACAGCTCCCCAGCGACCACACAGCGACTTACCAACGATCACGGCCAGGTCATATCGCTGGTCGTGATCGTTGGTAAATCGCTTAGTGAGACGGGGCCTTTACACTGTATTGTAGAGATAAGACCCACTGATCATAAGAGCTTTCACTCTACAGTTGATAGAGAGAGGACCTGGCTGACCATAAGAGCTTACACTCTTCAGCACAGAGAGAGGACCAACTGATCATAAGAACCTACATTTTACAGGAGAGAGAACAAGAAGATGTAGCTAGCCATAAGAACTTACAATCTGCAGGCGAGCAAAATGGAGAAGACCATGCTGACCAAAAGAGCTTAAGGCCCCGTCTCACATAGCGAGATCGCTAGCGAGATCGCTGCTGAGTCACAAGTTTTGTGACGCAACAGCGACCTCCATAGCGATCTCGCTATGTGTGACACGTACCAGCGATCAGGCCCCTGCTGCGAGATCGCTGGTCGTGTCGGAATGGCCTGGACCTTTTTTTGGTCGTTGAGGCCCCGCTGACATCGCTGAATCGGTGTGTGTGACACCGATCCAGCGATGTCTTCACTGGTAACCAGGGTAAACATCGGGTTACTAAGCGCAGGGCCGCGCTTAGTCACCCGATGTTTACCCTGGTTACCAAAAAAAACAAACAGTACATACTCGCCTTTCGGTGTCCAGGTCCCTTGCCGTCTGCTTCCTGCTCTCACTGAGCCGCCGTACAGTGAGAAGTGAGAGCACAGCAGTGACGTCACTGCTGCTCTCACTTCTCACTGTACGGCGGCTCACAGTCAGAGCAGGAAGCAGACGGCAAGGGACCTGGACACCGAAAGGCGAGTATGTAGTGTTTGTTTTTTTTGGTAACCAGGGTAAACATCGGGTTACTAAGCGCGGCCCTGCGCTTAGTAACCCGATGTTTACCCTGGTTACCCGGGTGCTGCAGGGGGACTTCGGCATCATTGAAGACAGTTTCAACGATGCCGAAGTCGTTCCCCTGATCGTTGGTCGCTGGAGAGAGCGGTCTGTGTGACAGCTCCCCAGCGACCACACAGCGACTTACCAACGATCACGGCCAGGTCGTATCGCTGGTCGTGATCGTTGGTAAATCGCTTAGTGAGACGGGGCCTTTACACTCTACAGGTGAGAAAGAGAGAGAGGACCATGCTGACAATAAGACCTTAAACTCTACAGGAGGTACTTACCCAGTGACTCTGAAGATGGAAAACAACTCTGCCATGCAAACTGTGGTCAGTAAGGAACCACTAATCTCTGATGGCTCAGGTACTGACCAAAACTGTACAAGGTATGATAATTCATATGATGTCATAGCTGCAGGGCATTATGGGGAGGTTTGCATGGAAATGTAAAATTACATTGACCCACTCTTTGATGCTTCAGCAGTGTAGAAAATGGTGCTGGAGAAGCTTTCTTTTCATTTTGTGAAAATGCTAATCAAATTTCCAAATGATTGAATTTGCGTGCAATTTTAGGAAATTCGATTGGAACTCGATATTCCATGGATAAATCTGCTCACCCTACTGTTAAAAAAATATATGCTGTATAATTATCTAGTCTACCAATGGGATTTGACATGTTGATAAATAGAATTTTATTGCTACCTCTACTGAGACAGAGGAACTGGAAAATCAAACCAGACAGTATGAGCCAATTAGCCCTGAAAGTAAATATTTCCCTTCCCAAACTCAAATAGTGACCAGGATGAATCAAACATTTAAAAAAAAAAAATCTAAGCCTTTTTGAAGCCATATCATTACTCTGACCAGCCTCGAGGTAGAATATTTTACATCAGATCTTATGGTAAATAATAAGCCTTGAAGCTATAAAGACTAAACCTTTTTTTATCTCCAGGAGGATGAAGTGCCACCTTGGTTACTTAGGGAATTGTTCATAGAACTGCTTTCATTTTTTTTCTGAGACATTTTTATATATATTTTCTATTATATATTTACAAATTAATCCCGATCCCCCACTTAGGCTTGTCTTCTCACTAGAGATCCTCAAATTTATTTAAGTGGAATTGACTTCTACTTGAATATTACAAAAACCCATATTCGCCAAGATTTATTGTCATTTGCTTCCATGCTGAACTGTAAAGGGCTATCAAAAGGTTAAAAACAAAGAATAAAACACTCATACTCACCACTCTGGCCCTTTGCTCCTCACGGTCAACCGTTCAGTTCACATCTCATCTTTTATCACCACTGCAAGTGCTGAATCTCTGGCCTCTTCACTCTAGGCCGGTATTTCCAGTTCTGATGAGGCTTTCGATGGTTCTGCGCATGTGCACAAAATCATGGTACATGTCATAACATAAAGATTTCATAATTTTAAACATGCGTGAACTGATCTGGGCCTCATTAGAGCCAAAAGTCCTGGTCTAGCGTGAAAAAGTCAAGGGATTCAGAACAGCACCTGCAGTGGTGATCAAAATATGTGACTAGGGCTAGACAGGTGACAGTGAGGGTTGGGGCAGATGGAGCAGTGAGCGGTAAAGTGAGTACCATAAGAACCATTTTTTTTACAGTTATAATTAGTGGTGAGTGAACACCAAAATGCTCAGGTACTCATTGTTCGAGTCGAGCAAATTGGAATACTCGGGTACTCGACCCGAGAAGTGAGCCCAATGTAAGTCTATAGGAAACCCGCGATCCCCCACGGGGGTCCTTTTAAGGTCTACAAATGTCTGAAAATGATGGAAACACTGCTTAAATGACACAGGAACATCATGGGGATTACCCCTGGAAGCATTTCTGACTCCAAGGTCACAGCCGTAAGCAATGTTGTCAGAGTTTCACGCCATTTTTACAGGTGCACCAAAAAACATACAAAAACAAAACCAAAATGGATTTTGCTGGGAAATATGTTAAGGTACATGCTTTCCAGAGTAATGACTTATATATAAAATAATTAACCCATAACCTCCTCCATTTGGGCTATGTTCACACGCAGCGTTCATGCGTTTTTCACCTTTTACATTGCTTTCAACCAATACAAATGATTTCACTGGGAAATGTCATTGTAACATTTAACAACCCTAGCTGGCCATGTGGTGTGTGACTCATAAGGAGACACATCTTGTTTCATTTATGAAAGAAGGACTAAGTCTTAAGTCTCAAAGCCTATTTTTAGAGGGGCATTAGGCAGCATTAATATTCTTAAAGGGCCATTGTTCGACAGTGGGTCTCCTATGCTGTTATTGCCTATGCAGTGAGTGGCTGGGCTGTCAACAATTACAACCCACCCCAATACCCCTTTCACGAGAGGTACAGGACTGCTTCCTGAAAAAATGTTGCAATGAATGCAAGGCCTGCCCTGTAGTGATGAGGGAACGCGCTCGCCACTACTTGTTACTCGCCTGAGTATCACGGCACTTGTCATACTCTGTGAGCACCGAGCATTTCCGGGATTACTCTGCGGGAACTGGTGTTTTCACCCAGCATTTTTGGCAGACTTTAGAGACCCAATCGCACTGCAGGTATTGTCTGCCAGGCCATGAAATGCCGCAGCTATCTTTGTTGTGGTCGTGCAGTGATTGGCTTGGCCGCACAGCATCATCACGAGTGTAAGAGACCTGGCGCCGCCCTGTTCGCCGCATTCAGCTCTGGATTCGGCAAGTGTAGGGAGAGCTGCTTCTGAGATAGGGTATGAATCATGCTTTTAATAGTTAGTGTAGGTCTGCAACTGTTCAGTCCACAACTCCTGAGAAACCAACAGTCCTTTTTAGGGCTAACTCATGGGTCCCGAGATTATAGATTAAGCCCAAAATGGAAGAGAACAAAATAACATTCCTCCACATACTCACAGCCACAGTGGGGGAGTCTATCAGGAAGATGTATTAATTACAAAAAGGACACTCCTAAAACCAATATTATGCAACAAGGAGAAACGGAGTCCATGTCCAAAATGAGTAACATTATACTTTATTTATTATTACAAAAAAATTACCAATAAATTACCAACAAACATATAACAAATATCACAAGATAAAAATCAGGGTAGTCAAAAGATAGGAGGTAGCACAGACATAAAACGGTGCAGCACACAGACTGGTGCAGTTTAAATAGGAATTTCCTGCATAGTGCAAAATATCGCAAGGGTATGGAACCAGGGGATAAGAGGAACGGTATAAATCAATCTCCTGAGCCCTGTACACTGACTCATATCACGGTAGTAGCATCTAAAACCCCCCCCTCCCCAGGATCCTTACCCGCACACTAGCACCAGACCTGGACCGCACCGCTGCCCCAACGCGCATTTCGCGTCGGCTTCTTCGGGGGGCGGGGCCCGCCCCCCGAAGAAGCCGACGCAAAACGCGTGTTGGGGCAGCGGTGCGGTCCAGGTCTGGTGCTAGTGTGCGGGTAAGGATCCTGGGGAGGGGGGGGTTTTAGATGCTACTACCGTGATATGAGTCAGTGTACAGGGCTCAGGAGATTGATTTATACCGTTCCTCTTATCCCCTGGTTCCATACCCTTGCGATATTTTGCACTATGCAGGAAATTCCTATTTAAACTGCACCAGTCTGTGTGCTGCACCGTTTTATGTCTGTGCTACCTCCTATCTTTTGACTACCCTGATTTTTATCTTGTGATATTTGTTATATGTTTGTTGGTAATTTATTGGTAATTTTTTTGTAATAATAAATAAAGTATAATGTTACTCATTTTGGACATGGACTCCGTTTCTCCTTGTTGCATAATATGGGTCCCGAGATTGCAGCACTAGGTAGGCAGGGCACAGCATATCGACATCATTGCAAGGCCTGCAGGCACTGTATGTGCGAACATAGCTCCCACTGCATCCCTCCCAAAGCTCCATAAGTGTCTGCTGCTGCTTATTTACTATATACCTAGCTGCAGTTTTCTTTTCTTTTTTTTTTTACTTCACCAAAAATTTTTTTATAGTCTGTTATGTCAGACTGAGGCCTGGTGTATCTCTTTAAAAATCATAGTTTTGCAGGCATACGTAGCATAGTTCTGTGTGCTAGCCTTGTTCTACTTTTTTTTTCTTATAAATTCACCCAAAAGCAAAAAAAAATTAATACAGTCAGTTATGTCAGGCTGAGGGCTGGTGTTTCTGTTTTTGAAAAATCGTATTTCCGCAGGCATACGTAGCATAGTTCTGTGTGCTAGCCTTGTGCCACTCTTTTTTTTTTTTTTTAATTCACCCAAAAGCCCCAAAACATTTAATACAGTCTATTATGTCAGGCTGAGGGCTGGTGTTTCTGTGTTTGAAAAATAGTATTTCTGCAGGCATGCGGAGCATAGTTCTGTGTGCTATCCTTGTTCAAATTTTTTTTTTGTTAAATTCACCAAAAAGCAAAAAACACATTACTACAGTCCGTTACGTCAGGCTGAGTCCTGGTGTATCTGTTTTTGAAAAATCGTATTTCCGCAGGCATATGTAGCATAGTTCTTTGTGCTAGCATTGGTCAATTTTTGCTTTTGTTAAATTCACCAAGAAGCAAAAAACAGGTTAATACAGTCTGTTATGTCAGGCTGAGTCCTGGTGTATCCTGGTGTATCTGTTTTTGAAAAATCGTATTTCTGCGGGCATACGTAGCATAGTTCTGTGTGCTAGCCTTGGTCAATTTTTTTTGTTAAATTCACCAAAAAACAAAAAACACATTTTTACAGTCTGTTATGTCAGGCTGAGTCCTGGTGTATCTGTTTTTGAAAAATCGTATTTACGAAGGATATATAGCATAGTTTGGTCTGCTAGCCTTGTTCCACTCTTTTTGTTTATTTTAAACATTCTTCAAAACCCCCCCAAAATTTAATACATTCTGTTATGTCAGGCTGAGGCCTGTTGTATCTGTGGTGGAAAAATCGTAGCTTCGCAGGCGTAAGTTTCATAGTTCTGTCTGCTAGCCTAGTTCCACTCTTTTTGTTTATATTAAAAATTCTACAAAACCCCTAAAATATTTAATACAGTCTGCTATGTCAGGCTGAGGCCTGTTGTATCTGTGGTGGAAAAATCGAAGCTTCGCAGGCGTAAGTTGCATTGTTCTGTCTGCTAGCCTTGTTGTACTCATTTTAAATTTTTTGCCATATTTCACAATCAAGAGAAAAAAAATATACAGTCTGTTATCTGTGTCTGGGGCCTGTTGTGTCTGTGGTGGAAAAATTGTAGCTTTGAAGGCTTACTGAACAGATATAATTTAACTCCAAATAAATACATTTGTGTTGAGCTTTTGAAATAGTTCAGTACTCCATGTAAAATGGGCATTGCAAAGGGCATGGGACAGGGAAGTGGACATGATGCTGATGGTGCATGCAGAGGACGAGGCCATGGCCAAGCTGAAAGTGGGCCAAAACAAAGACCCACATCTTCTCGCTCGACCTTCCTGTCCCAGTTTCTAGGGGATCACAGCACACCACTATTGAAGCCAGAGCAGTGTGAAACAGTTGTTGTTTGGATAGCGGATAATGATTCCAATCACTTAGCCACCACCACAATGTCTTCCACACGGTCAAGTCTGAGTAGCCGTGAGTGTGGACCAGATATTCCTCGCCCTGATCCTCCTTTCTCCCACCATGCCGAGTGCCCTGAGACAACTGATCCTACACGTGGACACTCCGAAGAGCTGTTCAGTTTTCCCTTTCAAGATTCCGGACTCTCAGCTGGTCAACTTGAATTGGGGCCAGATGAGATCGCATGTAGCGATGCCCAAAGCTTTGACCAGCCACGGTCACACAAAAGCGATGGTGGGAAAGTGTCACAAGAGGTGGACGATGATGATAAACAATTGCCAGAAAGTCAGGAGGAGGAGCAGGGTGCGGATGTGGAAGGCAAGGTGGTGGATGACATAGTGACTGACCCAACCAGGCAGGAGGACATGCAGAGCAAGGACAGCAGCAAATATGGGGAAGGAGGCATATCACCCCAACAGGCAGGAAGAAGCAGTGTGGTGGCCACAGACAGAAGGTGTGGATCCATTCCTCATAACACCAACATGAGGGAAGTTGCCATTCCAACTGTTAGATCTTCCCGAGTCTGGTTATTTTTTAAAGACTCTGCCGATAACTCCAAACAGGCCATTTGCAGTACTTGCCATGCCCGCATCAGCAGGGGTAGCAAAACTACCAGCCTGACCACCACCAGCATGATCAGGCACATGGAAGCAAAGCACCCGACCTTGTGGGCCGACCCCCAGGCTCCAGGAACACTGTGTGCAGGGGACACCACTGCTTCTTCTAGTGCTTTGTGTAGAAGCCAATCCCAAGTCCACCATGAGAAGTTGCCTCTAGCCCTGCACCTGTTGTTGCCCACAGTCAAGCAGCACCATCATCAAGCCTGTCCACCTCCTTGTCCCAGCACAGCCTTCAGTTGTCTATAGCCCAGTCATTGGAATGCAAGAGGAAATACCCAGCCAATGCCCCACAGGCCACAGTCCTAAATTCTAACATGTCTCTTCTACTGGTGCTAAAAATGCTGCCTTTTAGGCTTGTTCAGATGGAAGCTTTTGGCAACCTGATGGCGGCGGCCATCCCAAGGTACTTGGTCCCCAGTCGCCACTATTTTTCTCGGAGTACTGTACCGGCATTACACCAGCATGTGTCCCACAACATTACCCGTGCCCTCAACAATGCTGTTACTGGGAAAGTCCACCTAACCATGGACAGGGGGACAAGTGCTTGTGAGCAGGGATGGTACATCTCACTGACGGCACAATGGGTTAACATAGTAGAAGCCGGGACCCAGTCAGAACTTGGGATGGAACACATCCTTCCCACGCCAAGGATTGCGAGCGCTACGTCAATCAGGGTTGCCACCACAGTATACAGCTCCTGCACCTCCACCTCCTCCTCTTCGGTCTCCATCTCTGAAATCAACACACCAGTCAGAAACTGGAAGAACTACAGCATTGCCAAGTGGCAACAGGCTGTGCTGAAACTGATCTGCATAGGTGACAAACAGCACCATGCTGAAGAGTTGTGGACAGCGCTGAAAGAGCAGTCAGCTATTTGGATGGCACCGTTGGACCTACAGCCAAGCATGGTCGTGTGTGACAATGGCCGGAACCTGGTGGCGGCTCTGAGGCAAGGTGAGCTCACACAAGTACCTTGCTTGGCCCATGTGCTTAACCTCGAGGTTCAACGTTTTCTGAAAAGCTACCCAGAGCTGCCAGATCTGCTAGTGAAAGTATGCCATCTGTCTGCCCATTTTAGAAAGTCAGCTACAGCTTCAGCAGCCCTTGCCGTGCTTCAGCAGGGTTTGCAGCTTCCGGCTCACCGATTGGTGTGTGATGTCCCAACACGCTGGAACTCTACGCTGCATATGTTGGAAAGGATTTGTGAGCAGAAAAGGGCAGTTGTTGATTACCAACATCAACAAGGCTGTCAATATTCAGTTCAGACTCTAGACCTCAGGAGTGGACATGGATGTCAGACATATGTACCATCCTACAAAACTTTGAGGACTGCACCAAGATGGTGAGCGGCGATGACGCCATAATTAGCATCACCATCCACTACTCAGCATTCTGAAAACCTCTCTGCTCACAATTAAAGAGGATGCATTGCAGGCACAGCACGAGGACATGGATCAAGGAACCATACAGGAGGATTACACTCAGCCCAGCCTCATGTCTTCCCAATGTGGATTGGTAGGCAATGAGGAGGATGACAAAGAACAGGAGCTAATTTTATGTGCTATAGACGGTACTACAAGCACAGCTGTCATACCATCTGTTCAGTGGGGATGGCCTAAGGACAGGGAGGAGGAGGATGAGAATGAGGAGTAGGACAGCATGGTCAATCATCCTGTTGATAAGGACACGGAAGTCTTGCCTGTTAGCAGTCTGGCATGCATGGCTGACTTTGATGCGCTGCGTTTCACATGACCCTTGCATTATAAAAATTTTTGGTAACACTCATTACTGGTTGGTGACACTTCTAGACCCACGCTACAAGGAGAGCTTTCAATCTCTTCTAGTAGAGGCATAGAGGTATACTAAAATGTTGCAGTACCAAAGGGCCCTTGTAGCTGAATTACTAAGAAAATTCCCATGTGAGAACGCTGGCAGCAGACGTCAGAGCTTGTTGAACAACTAAGGAGTCCAAGCGAGAGAGACAGAAGTACAATCCAGCTCAGGCAGGGGAACAATGGCAAAGTTCTAGGACAGTTTTCTTAGACCCTCCCATCGTGCCAGGACAGAGGCAAGAGGTGCTGTCACAAGAAGTGCAATGTTTGGGAAGATGCTGAGGGAGTACCTTGCAGATCATACAAACGTCCTCCGAGATTCCTCTGTGCCTTTTAATTATTGGGTGTCCAAGCTGGACACTTGGCATGAACTGGCTCTCTACATCTTGGAGGTCCTGGCCTGCCCTGCTGCTAGCGTTCTGTCTGAGCGGGTTTTTAGTGCTGCTGGTGGAATTATAACAGATAAGCGCATCCGCCTGTCAACTGAAAATGCTGACAGGCTGACTCTTATAAAAATGAACAACGGCTGGATGGGGAAAGACTTCTGTACACCACCAAGTGAAAACAGTGAAACATAACCTCAAATACATTCTCTTTTTTGGGGAGATGTATCCTCATGCACCTCTTCACAACCACACATGGGTATACGCTTCCAGATTTCGTCTGCTGTTATCCTCCTCCTTATCCTCATCATCCACAACCAGTATAACACCAAGGTGAATGGATTCCGTGATGTCAAAGTCACAATTTTTTTGTGCAAGGGTGTTTTTATGATGCCCGTCACTAATTTGAAACCAAAATAATTGTTTCTCCCACAGGGAAAAATGTCATAAAAAAAGAGATGCACGTCTATTATTCCCTTTTATTCTTATATTTTCCATTTTCCCTATCTCTGGACAGTTCTCTAATGAGGTAGTGTATACCTCTACAATAGAAAATAATTCAAAGACTTTTATATTATATTTTTATTTATAGCCCTGTCTCTGGGCTGTTGCTAGGGACAAACATATGTTGCTGGACACATTATGGCTTCAAATCTATGAACCTGTGTTCGCCCCTCTCTTTTGTTATTTACTTTCATCTGTGGATTCACATTTTTTATGTATTTGTTTTATTTCATTATGATTTATCTTTATGTCTCCTCATTCTCCACCACTAGATCACCAGGCTTAATGTCTTCTGTGCTGCTACAGGCAGTCCAATTTTTGGGCAAGGGTGTCTATGATCCCCATGAAAATTTTTATAAACAAATTTTCCCCCCATGGGCAAATGCTTGTCAGGCCATGCACTCCATTACAAGTCTCAGAGACCCACACCCCTAAATTGGGCCTACTTCTTAACTCGGTTTCCTGCAATGTCTCTTCCTTATCTTTGACCTAGGTGAAAGTGTTCTGCACTGTTATAGGCCAGTGAATGTTAAGCAAGAGGGGCTGTGATGGCAATAGTTTATTTATTAAAAACGATACCCCCCATTGGGGAATTGTTTCTCAGCTCATGTGTAGCGCCCCCACTGTCGCAGGGCCGAGGGGTACCCGGTACCGGGCCTCTGAGTCTCTGTTCTGGGGTTGTCACGGTGGCTAGACCCGGTCCGTGACCCTGCTGAGGGGCGTACAATAAAGGTGGAGGGAATGGTGATGATGTTGTGGTGCGGTGCAGGTCGCAGTAAATAACGAGGACACCAGGTTGCAGTCTCTTTACCTCTTTACTGAAGGTCCCAGGATCCTCAGTCCGGAATACGGTTAACCGGACTACGCAAGTCCGGCTGGTCCGATGGCACCTCCAGAGTTCCCTTTGCAGGTGGAAATCTGTGCCTACCTTCTAGCGCTTGTGTGTTGTGGTCCTCCCCTGCTGTGCTTACGGGATAGTCCCCACAACTGTTGTGTCTGTTTCTGAAGTTCCCTCACAACTCGATTATGATGTTCTGCTTCGTCCCCCAGATGATATGGCTAGGACGCACCCGTATGATGGGTAGGCTCGGAGTTCTTCCGGGACCCTAGCGTCGCCCCTCTCCTATTGTTGCCCCCTGTGTCTTCGTAGGTGATTTGTGTCAGACAGCCCGCCTATAGCTGACTGTCCTGCCGTAGGTTTGAAGTATTGCTTGGAGCCTAGTACTTCCTCAGCGTTCCGGCCACCGGCTACGCGCCTCAGTAGGATGTTGCCTCGTCTTACAGCACGACTCCTACAGGTATTTCTCCTTGTTGCGTTGATCTCGTTTCTCACTCAGCACAATGAACCTCGCTTCTTGTCCTTTCTTGGGGTACCGCCGCTATCTCGTGCAGGCGCGGTCCCGTAACGTTCTCTCTGTTCACTAGGCCTCTGTCAGGATTCCACCCCTGACAGGGACCCCCCTGAGTCTCTCCCCGCAACACCCTCTGCCACAGGGTGTTGCCTGTTCGATTCCCAGTCAGCTTCTGACTAACTTTCTGCCTAACCCCCAGTTTTACCAGATTGTGAGGAGTGGCCTAATACATAGCACCCTTAGCTCCCCCTGGAGGCCAGACTGTGAAGTGTATTGGTGACTGTGATACCTGGTCAGAAGAACTCCTTCAGTGCCATCAGACGTACCATAGCCCCCCTTAGCGGCGGAGCATCAGTACTGCAACGACCAGGACTCTGGGGCGCTGCACATGCACTCCATTACAAGTCTCAGAGACCCACACCCCTAAATTGGGCTTACTTCTTAACTCAGTTTCCTGCAATGTCTCTTCCTTACCTGCCACTAGATGACCAGGGTTAATGTGCGCTGTACTGTTATAGGTCACTTTATTTTGGGCAAGGGGGGCTGTGATGGCACTAGTTTATTTATTAAAAATGGTACCCCCATTGGGGAATTGTTTGTCAGCTCATGCACGCCATTACTAGTCTCAGAGACCCACACCCCTATATTGGGCCTACGTCTTACCTCTGTTTCCTGTAATGTTTCTTCCTTATCTCCGCCTATATGACCAGGGTTAACGTGCTCTGTACTGTTATAGGCCAGTGAATTTTGGGCAAGGGGGCTGTGATGGCAATAGTTTATTTTTAAAAAAGGTACCCCCCATTGGTAAAACCACATCCTTGTTGGCAAAGACTTCATATCATTTGTGTACCTTAAAGAGCTCACTTGAAAAGCTCCTTTTTGTGTTGCTTGGTTGCTCACATTGGTCACAATACACTTCATATAAATTTGATAAAGCAATGCTGTTAGCTTGGCTTAGTAGTTCATTACAAACATTTTTTTGTCCACTATATTAGTTTCTCTCCTTGAGAGCCATAACTTTGGCTGCATCAAATGGTGAGTTCAATACAAAAAAGTGATGGGTGAATGCTTGTAGATGCAGAGGACTTAATCAATTTTGGCTGAGATAACTTGTATGAGGGAAACTGCATGTTCCTTCTTTCTTTCTTGGATTATAAACAGGAATAATAATAAATGTGCTTTTTATCTGTAAAGTAATTATTTGAAAGGATGTCAGATCATCTATTGTGTCTCCAATATTTACTACACAGCCGGACAGAACAGTTATGGAAAATTGAGCATGGTCACAGTTATTTTTTAGAACACACATTTTTGTAGTTCTCACTTTTATATCCAGAATACATAGTAGTAACTATTTCTAACATTATTTACCTATAGATACTGGTCAAGAAGATTGTCATGATTATTCAGAGTACTCAGTGGGTTAAGCTTAAGTTTTTCTAGAAAGGCTGAATATAGATATTGCTGTTAATAGTGTAGTGCGAATATACAAATGGCGATTTTGAATCTAGATTGAAATATACCGAATGCATTCAGACAATTACTTAGCTGCATTTCTTGTAAAACATTTACAGATGTGACAGACAATGCTCATAGTGACACAATCTTGAGAAATGTTTGCTTATTCACTTCACAAACAGTTCTAAGCCTCTCTGTGTCTGTTGTTTGTCATTGTAAAACACTAAGGGTACCGTCACACAGTACCATTTTAATCGCTACGACGGCACGATCCGTGACGTCGCAGCGATCGTATGCTTATCGCTCCAGCGTCGTAGACTGTGGTCACACTTTGCAATCACGGCGCTGGAGCGATGCCGAAGTCCCCGGGTAACCAGGGTAAACATCGGGTAACTAAGCGCAGGGCCGCGCTTAGTAACCCGATGTTTACCCTGGTTACCAGCGTAAACGTAAAAAAAACAAACAGTACATACTTACATTCCGGTGTCTGTCCCCGGCGTTCTGCTTCTCTCCACTGTGTAAGTGCCATAGCCGGAAAGCAGAGCGGTGACGTCAGATGTCACCGCTGTGCTCGCTTTCCGGCTGGCCGGCGCTCACACAGTGCAGAGAAGCTGAGACGCCGGGGACAGACACCGGAATGTGAGTATGTACTGTTTGTTTTTTTTACGTTTACGCTGGTAACCAGGGTAAACATCGGGTTACTAAGCGCGGCCCTGCGCTTAGTTACCCGATGTTTACCCTGGTTACAAGCGAACACATCGCTGGATCGCTGTCACACACAACGATCCAGCGATGTCAGCGGGTGATCAAGCGACGAAAGAAAGTTCCAAACGATCTGCTATGACGTACGATTCTCAGCAGGATCCCTGATCGCTGCTGCGTGTCAGACACTGCGATATCGTAACGATATCGCTAGAACGTCACGAATCGTACCGTCGTAGCGATCAAAATGGTACTGTGTGACGGTACCCTAAGGATTACTGAACCTCTGCCTGTGGTGGTTTTATCTAAATCCTTGTGGCTTTTATATTCTAAGGGTTTATGGCCCCGCGTCTTATGACTCCATGATATCTCAGTTTCATCTGACCTTGAAAGCTGGCCACTTGAAGGGCTGGGTGAACCTAGAGTTACTACATAGTGTAAATCACTATATAAGACCAGAGAAACATGACTAAGACAGATGCCAAAACTGGGGTACCTGTACATGTACAGTGTGCTCATACCTGCATAATTGGGGACACCCATGCAGTGTAGGTAATCTCCCAGGGGTTCTCTGTCTTGGTGTTGCTTCTCTGATATTCCAGATGGATGATGTTTAAAAGCATCTTGGTGATGATGTAAGTATACTAAGTAGTTAATCTTTTTACATACTTAATCATTATATGGATTTAATTAAAACAAATTCTTAACCTCTGTATGTTAGCATATGCAAAAGTGTACACCCTCATATTATTCAATCTACTATTCCTTGAATTTTGCACTTTGAAATAAAATTGCATTGTATTGCAAGTATTAGCCTTATTTAACCCCTTCATGACCTTGGGATTTTCCGTGTTCGTTTTTCGCTCCCCTCCTTCCCAGAGCCATAACTTTTTTATTTTTCCATCAATATGGCCATGTGAGGGCTTATTTTTTGCGGGATGAGTTGTACTTTAGAAAAACATCATTGGTTTTACCATGTCGTGTACTAGAAAATGGTAAAAAAAATTCCAAGTGCGGCGAAATTGCAAAAAAAGTGCAATCCCACACTTGTAATTTGTTTGGCTTTTTTACTAGGTTCACTAAATGCTAAAATTGACCTGTCATTATGATTCTCCAGGTCATTAGTTCATAGACACCAAACATGTCTAGGTTCTCTTTTATCTAAGTGGTGAAAAAAAATTCCAAACTTTGCTAAAAAAAAGAAAAAAAATGGTGCCATTTTCCGATACCCGTAGCATCTCCATTTTTCGTGATCTGGGGTCGGAGGGCTTATTTTTTCAGTTCCAAACTGACGTTTTTATTGATACCACTTTTGTGCAGATACATGTTTTTGATCGCCCGTCATTACATTTTAATGCAATGTCGCGGCGACCAAAAAAGCGTAATTCTGGCGTTTCTAATTTTTTTCTCGCTACGCTGTTTAGCGATCAGGTTAATGCTTTTTTTTATTGATAGATCGGGCCATTCTGAACTCGGCAATACCAAATACATGTAGGTTTGATTTTTTTTAATTGTTTTATTTTGAATGGGGCAAATGGGGGTGATTTAAACTTTTATATTTTTTTATTTTTCTCTCATTTTTTTAACTTTTTTTTACTTTTGCCATGCTTCAATAGCCTCCATGGGAGGCTTGAAGCTGGCACAACTCAATCGGCTCAGCTACATAGCAGCGATCATCAGATCGCTGCAATGTAGCTGAATCAAGATGAAAAAACATGACTTCACAGGTGTAACACCCAGGGCCTACAATTGTAAGTGGATTCTCTTAGAGATTAGCGCTAATTTATGGGTCCTCTGGGATTTTTAGAGATGTGGACATTTGTGACCGGGTGGGGTTAAGATTCCATATAGCTTTGTACTGATGGGGTTTTTTTCTTTATAGTACCTTGCCCTTACCAAATATGGTGTGTCCAGTTCCTGTCCAGTAGTTATGATGGCGATGTGTGTTGATGTGCATGCCTGGAGCGTACCACTGGAGCGACGCGTTGCCTGGGTCCTCTCATACTTCCGGTGTCGCCGAATAATGACGTCACGCGGGATTTCGCGCTCGGCGTTGCCGGAACTGGGGACCGGAGACAATGCGGTTGCGGTGAGGATATGCTCTGCGCATGCGCCGAACGAGCATATCAGCCCTGATTATAGCCCCTATATATATACGAGCGGCAGTTGCACACAGTGAGCCATCGCCCCCCGAGGAAGCCATACGCGAAACGCGCGTTGGGGCTGCTTCACTCAGGCTGCAGTGTGGAAAATTATGGGTGAGTTTGCCTGGCATTACTTATTGGGAGGAATAATGTCCTTTCTAAATTAATGATTTCCTTTGGCACAGGTGGTACGGTTTAGCCGCTTTCTATGGGATAGACACTTGATATATATGAATTTTTTTCTATGTACTTGGTACTTCTTAAAACTGATAACTATTTTAGTCACCAAGTGGCTACACCACCACGTGTGCTAGTAATTGTGTAGGTCGAAATTTTTGCCTGGCGCTCCCATCCACTTACAATTGTAGGCCCTGGGTGTTACACCTGTGAAGTCATGTTTTTTCATCTTGTTTTTATGTGGTATTGTATTTTGTCATATGTTGTAAACAAAATGGTATTTATATAAATAAATTATTTGGATTTTATTCTGGACAATATCTCTCTTTGTTCTAACGTTGTACATGGTATTTTGAGAGTGTTCTGAGCCAAATTTGGCACCCCTATGACAGTTGTAGCAGGGGATTGAAGTGATTAGTAATGCTTACTGTCTGGGAGCTGGTATTACTTATAGTGTTCTGTGTTTTCACAGCTGATTCTTCTGAACAGATGGATTTTAGGGCCCGTGAAAAGGCGTGGCTTACACAACTCGACAAGGTGTTTAGTGATGGAACAGGTGTAATTTTAGACGTTAAATCCAGAGATGTCACGGAAATGATTCATAAGTTCAAAGATCTATTGAATAAACGAACGAGACTTTGGTGGAACAGGTCTTTTTTGGAGAGATATGTGTGTTGTGGCTTGATCCCGAGAGGACTTCGAGTCCAGGTATTTCCCTCTTTCCCAGTAGAGGAAGAAACATTCAAAACCCAATGGGAGGAATTGGCTTCAAATTGCTCCAAGGGGTTTATGGAGTTATTAATTAAATCAAATCAAATGAAATTGGATCTCTTGGATACTGAACTTATTGACGTGCAAAGCCAACTGAATGATTCACTTAATTCTGAGACTCTAACCAAATTTAATAAAGATATTGAAAGAGAATTGGAGAAGTGGGAGAAGGAGATTGTTCAAAATAAAACGAAGAAATATCAGCGAGATCTTAATGACAGACAGACTAATCGTGTGTATAGATGGAGGAGGGTTAATCCGAATCAAAAATCATACACAAGAGCAAGATCAGTGTCATTTTCTTCAATCTCTTCCGCTGAGGATAAATCTCAGAATGGTGATCATGGTAGACATATCTGGGAAAGGAGAGACCAAGTAAGAGACCTGGCACCAAAAGGAGGGAAAATGGGGAATAAACGCAAGCTCACGTCCTCTCCCCAGAGGGAAAAGAAATCCAAAAATTCTTTGGAGGTAATAAATCTATCCACACACACTATCTCTCCAACACAGAAAGAGGTTCTGGAGTTGGGATTGTCCTTTGCACCATGTAATAAATATGATTTTTTTACAGTCTTAAAAGATCTCCATTTATTTTCAAGAAAGTTGATCCTCAAAAAACTACACTTCCGGAAACCAGCCGAGGGAGAGCTGAATAGTACTTTGGATTTGGAAATAATTAAGACCTTGGAGGAACTCGATACAGAATCGGAACCATGTCCTACAGGTATCTCTCCACCTTGTATATCTCCCAGATCTACCACTTTCCCCCCCCTGTCGATTTGTCCACAGGTAGAGATCTTTACGAAATTGGTGACAAATGATCTCAGAACATTGAATAATTATAGAAAAAAGGATAATCTAACGTGGACACAAAGAAAGGCCCTAGAGGAACTGAGGGCACTTGAAGGAGTTGTCATAAAACCAGCAGATAAGGGGGGGAATGTGGTAATCTGGCCGGTGGAGAAGTACGAGAGAGAGGTTTTTCGACAACTGAGAGATAGAGATACATATTCACCTCTCTCTGAGAACCCTTTGCAGTCATATGAAGAGAAGTTGAGTAATATCTTAGGAATCGCATATGACAGAGGGATTATTACAAAAAAAACTATGGATGGTCTTTTGGTGAAATTCCCGGTGGTTCCCACTTTTTATGTTCTCCCCAAGGTGCACAAGGACTCTACGAATCCGCCAGGGCGTCCGATTGTCTCTGGCATGGGAGGGCTATGTGATCCTGTTTGTAAGTATTTAGATTACTATCTCAAACCACAGGTTGAAACGCTGCCCTCCTATGTCAGGGACACTACGGAGGTCCTGAAACGTATTGATGGTATACATCTGGAGGAGGATATGTTACTCGTCACTGCGGACGTAGAGTCCTTGTATACCAGCATATGCCATAGAGACGGACTAGCGGCTGTTCAGTTTTTCTTGGAGTCAAGTAACTTTGATGCAGATGTCAGGAGCCTGGTGTTGGAGTTGTTGCAGTTCGTCCTGACACATAACTTCTTTACCTTCAAGGACCGGTTTTATCTGCAATGTAGAGGTACTGCGATGGGGGCGGCGTGTGCGCCTTCTTATGCTAACCTATTTTTGGGGTACTGGGAAAGGACTATCTTCCCAGACGGCGCACACGCCGCCTCCCAGGTCCTTGGATGGTATCGCTATATAGACGATGTGTTATTTATATGGCAAGGCTCAATTGATGGACTTAAGTCATTTATGTCAGGTTTGAACTGCAATGACTTCAACATCAGGCTTACATACACTTACCATCGGGAGGAAATTTCTTTTCTTGATATTTTGATCAAAAAACAAGATGATGGCTCATTACTAACTGATGTCTTCAGAAAGGAGACCTCGGTTAACTCACTGCTGCACGCCAGCTCCGCACACTCCAGGTCCACAATACAAGCAATACCTACTGGGCAATTCCTCCGTATGAGGAGAGTTTGCTCCTCAGATGCATTATTTGAAGATCGGGCAAGAGACCTGGGGGATAGATTTAGAGAGAGGGGCTATACTAACAGGTGTGTGAAGAAAGGTTATCTGAGAGCAAAGGCAGCAAAAAGAAATGAGCTACTTGTGTCAAATGGAGGGAATAGAGGCAAAGAGGCCCCTATTAGGTTCATCTCAACCAGCAATCATCAGTGGGATAACATCCGGAAGATTCTACAAAAACATTGGTCGGTCTTAAAGACTGAACCTACGGTGGCTGAGTTTATATCAGATTATCCATTAATGACACCTAGGAAAAGTAAGAATTTAAAAGACCATCTTGTGAGTAGCCACTATGTGGCTAAAACTCCAAGTTTATTTAATTATGCTAAACAGAAAAACGGATGCTACCCCTGTGGTGATTGTTTGGGTTGTAGGAACTTGGTCCGTACAACTTCCTTCCAATCGGCAGATGGACAACGTTGTTTCAAGGTATTGGATTACATTTCTTGTAGTACCACACATGTGGTCTATTGTGCTAAGTGCCCATGTGGTTTATTGTATGTGGGCCTCACCTCAAGTGAGTTGAGGGTGAGGACCAGAGAACACGTTAGAGACATAATGGCTGCAAGGAATGCCGTGGACGCTAGCATCCTTAAAACTATTCCCCGTCATTTTTATAAATATCATAAATGTAATCCGGCTGGATTCCAGATGTGGGGAATAGACAGAATACGTCTAGGGATCAGAGGGGGAGATTATAAGAGGCTTTTGGCACAACGGGAGTGCCGATGGATAACGGTGCTGGGGACCCTTTCTCCAGCAGGGCTAAACGAACACATCAGCTTTGTCCCTTTCTTATAGTATCTTGACGTCTCTGGTTTAACTTTTATTTTGTTCATTGTGTGTCTTTTTTACGTTTGTTTTTTCAGTTCTACAATCTTGCTTGAACATCTAAGAGATCTCTGCCTAATCGTGGGCTCTCTAATCTACTGGGATGAATTAATAAAAAGGACCCAATTTTCGTCTAGTGTGAACACCTTACAAGCCTAGGAGTTGACCGATCTATTACATTATAATTTTTTTCACTTTTAATGTAGTATCACGTAATTATTATTGTTATTATTATGGTATTATATTCTTCCGTCACTTATTGGTGTGTCACTTTATTCTATTTTTGTATTTATTTCAGTTCTCATGTTTTTTACATTGTATTTAGCACTGTGCACGTTTCATATTTTTTATTTACATTCCTATTCGGTCCTTCTCTTAGAGATTAGCGCTAATTTATGGGTCCTCTGGGATTTTTAGAGATGTGGACATTTGTGACCGGGTGGGGTTAAGATTCCATATAGCTTTGTACTGATGGGGTTTTTTTCTTTATAGTACCTTGCCCTTACCAAATATGGTGTGTCCAGTTCCTGTCCAGTAGTTATGATGGCGATGTGCGTTGATGCGCATGCCTGGAGCGTACCACTGGAGCGACGCGTTGCCTGGGTCCTCTCATACTTCCGGTGTCGCCGAATAATGACGTCACGCGGGATTTCCCGCTCGGCGTTGCCGGAACTGGGGACCGGAGACAATGCGGTTGCGGTGAGGATATGCTCTGCGCATGCGCCGAACGAGCATATCAGCCCTGATTATAGCCCCTATATATATACGAGCGGCAGTTGCACACAGTGAGCCATCGCCCCCCGAGGAAGCCATACGCGAAACGCGCGTTGGGGCTGCTTCACTCAGGCTGCAGTGTGGAAAATTATGGGTGAGTTTGCCTGGCATTACTTATTGGGAGGAATAATGTCCTTTCTAAATTAATGATTTCCTTTGGCACAGGTGGTACGGTTTAGCCGCTTTCTATGGGATAGACACTTGATATATATGAATTTTTTTCTATGTACTTGGTACTTCTTAAAACTGATAACTATTTTAGTCACCAAGTGGCTACACCACCACGTGTGCTAGTAATTGTGTAGGTCGAAATTTTTGCCTGGCGCTCCCATCCACTTACAATTGTAGGCCCTGGGTGTTACACCTGTGAAGTCATGTTTTTTCATCTTGTTTTTATGTGGTATTGTATTTTGTCATATGTTGTAAACAAAATGGTATTTATATAAATAAATTATTTGGATTTTATTCTGGACAATATCTCTCTTTGTTCTAACGTTGTACATGGTATTTTGAGAGTGTTCTGAGCCAAATTTGGCACCCCTATGACGGTTGTAGCAGGGAATTGAAGTGATTAGTAATGCTTAGTGTCTGGGAGCTGGTATTACTTATAATGTAGCTGAATCGCAGGCTTGCTATGAGCGCCAACCACAGGGTGGCGCTAACAGCAAACCGGCATCAGTAACCATAGAGGTCTCAAGGACCTCTATGGTTACTATGCAGATGCATCTCTGACCCCCAATCATGTGACGGGGTCGGCAATGTGCTCATTTCCGGCCCGATAGCCGGAAGCGCCGGTTAAATGTCACTGTCAGCGTTTGACAGCGGCATTTAACTAGTTAATGGTGGCAGATTGATCACGATTCCACCCGTAGCTGTTCAAAACAGCTGAGATGTTCTGGTTTTGATGCGGGCTCACCACCGGAGCCCACATCAAAGCGGGGGTTCTGACCTCAGACGTACTATCCCATCCGAGGTCAGAAAGGGGTTAAAGCCGTATCTGAACCTTAGGGCTCAATTCCACTTGCGAGGAAAACGGACAAGTGCAATCCGATAAAAAATCAGATTGCACTCGGACCAATGTTATTCAATAGGTGTCTTTTCATTTGCGTTTTTTTTTCAGCCGAAATCGGACTGAGAAAAAAATCGCAGCATGCTGCGTATTGCTGCGATTCTCGGATGAGACTTGCCAATGCAAGTCAATGGGTGCGAGAAAAAAAATTCATGGAATACGGACCATCCGTATTCCGTCCGTTTTTTACGAAAACCTTACCATTCTGTGGCATAGAACACTGTAAATGGTCCTGTAAATGACTATAAAAATAGTTGCAGAGAAAAAAAACGGATTGCATACGGATGTCATATGGATGTAAAACAGATGGTGCGATTAAAAAATCGCATTGCACTCGCATGACAATCGCATATGTTAAATCCGTTTTTTAGGTCCAGATTACGGACCGTTTTTTCTCTTGCAAGTGGAAATGAGCCCTTAGTGTTAACAACTTGGCAAATAAAATTGCTAAATTCTCCTGTAAATCATTCTGCAAAGAGGGAGCCATCATACCATTAAAAAAGACAAAAAATTGATCCACCTTCAATGTAGAGCATCCTGCTCTCAACATATTGTCAGGATTCCATTACCATTTGAAAACCAAGAAAGGGTTTGACAGCTTGAGGTTTCATGGTACACAATTTTTTTTTTTTAAGGTAACAGTCTCCTGTCTCCAATCACGTCATTCAGACTGC
Source organism: Ranitomeya variabilis (assembly GCF_051348905.1). Classification (NCBI taxonomy): domain Eukaryota; kingdom Metazoa; phylum Chordata; class Amphibia; order Anura; family Dendrobatidae; genus Ranitomeya; species Ranitomeya variabilis. Next base: position 441,102,877 of record NC_135234.1, read on the forward strand.
ACTGTTGGGTATTCTCAAAAGCTTAACTGAAAAAAGACATCATTTTGTGTCACATTAGTAAACTTTATAGTCTTGCAAGGATTTAAAGTAATCTGTTTCACTCGCTTTTGGACTGATTGGTGATATTTTTATCAGCCACAACTCTGAAGTATTAGTAAGTTTTGGTGGAAGAGATGAAAAATCCTTTCCTTTTTTCTTTTCCTTGCAGTCAGTTCTCCTTAACTCTGTGTGATTTTATGCGATTTTTTTGTTTGAACATTGAGAAACGGATTTGGTAGGGGAAGAACGCACGTTTTCTGACATTTAAAAAAAAAACTTTTGGAACCATGCCTTGTTTAACGTCCACCATCTTGCAATGTAGGATCCTTGCCTACAGTTTAACAGTTCACTGAATGCTTTTCTTTTCCATCAGAAGACGATTTCAGGGAAGCAACATTATTTTCTTTACCTGATATAATAACAGTTGAAAAAAATATGATCTTCAAGTGTTTCTGTGGAGAAAACGCACACTTTGCATAGAGGTGTAATTCATTTTTTTGGCGTGGAAATGCCATTTACTTTTATATGTTCGAAATCTTGCACTGAAACCCCATTTATAATCACTTAGGTAGATTAAGTTAGACCTTTTATGTCTATCATTGGAGACTTATTGATGTTCAAAATCAATATTGTGAAGTGGATTTTCAGGGGCCCATCCAGTGTGTGGGTTCCAAGGCATAATGGGGTGCATATGACTATGCAGCAGGGCTGGCTTGCTGCCAATGTGTAAAACAAAGGAGTACGGGAGTACAAAATGCATATTGTGAAGTGAATTTTTATGGGCCCTTCCAGTATGTGGGTTCCAAGGCATAATGGGGTGCATATGACTATGCAGCAGGGCTGGCCTTGCTGCCAATGTGTAAAACAAAGAAGTAAGGGAGTACAAAATGAAAATTGTGAAGTGGATTTTCATGGGCCCATCCAGTATGTGGGTTCCAAGCAGGGCCGGACTGGCCATTTGGCAATTCTGGCAAATGCCAGAAGGGCCTGTCTGGTCATGGGCTGCTTTGTCTGCTACGTAGTTAAAAGAATAGATGTTCTCAAGGCAGCCATACTGTTTAGAGTTGTACCAGAGCACAAAGTCACTGACTCTGTCACTTACCCCAGCATGCCTTGGGTATCATTAGAAATATTGGTAGTGTTGAGCATTCCGATACTGCAAGTATCGGGTATCGGCCGATATTTGCTGTATCGGAATTCCGATACCGAGATCCGATACTTTTGTGGTATCGGGAATCGGTATCGGGATCGATATTAATGTGTAAAATAAAGAATAAAAATAAAAAATATTGATTTACTCACCCTCTGACGCGCCCTGGTTGTAACCGCCAGCCTCCGTTCATAAGAATGAGCGCTTGAAAGTCCTTAGATGACGTCGCGGCCTGTGATTGGTCACGGAGCGGTCACGTGACCGCAACGTGACCAATCACAAGCTGTGACGTCATCTAAGGTCTTTCAAGCGCTTGAAAGACCTTAGATGACGTCGCGGCTTGTGATTGGTCGCGTGGCGGTCACGTGACCGCTCCGCGACCAATCACAGGCCGCGACGTCATCTAAGGACTTTCAAGCGCTCATTCTTATGAACGGAGGCTGGCGGTTACAACCAGGGCGCGTCAGAGGGTGAGTATATCAATATTTTTTATTTTTATTCTTTATTTTACACATTAATATGGATCCCAGGGCCTGAAGGGGAGTTTCCTCTCCTTCAGACCCTGGGAACCATCAGGATACCTTCCGATACTTGGTGTCCCATTGACTTGTATTGGTATCGGGTATCGGTATCGGCGATATCCGATACTTTTCGGGTATCGGCCGATACTATCCGATACCGATGCTTTCAAGTATCGGACGGTATCGCTCAACACTAAATATTGGTCTTGAAAATCTTGCTTGTGATCATGGGCCTCTTGGTTGCATCTCTGACCAGTCTCTTCCTTGTTTGAGATGAAAGTTTAGAGGGACGGCCGGGTCTTGGTAGATTTGCCGTGGTATGATACTCCTTCCATTTCAATATGATCACTTGCACAGTGCTCCTTGAGATGTTTAAATTTTAGGAATCATTTTGCATCCAAATCCGGCTTTAAACTTCTCCACAACAGTATCACGGACCTGCCTGTTGTGCCCCTTGGTCTTCATGATGCTCTCTGTGCTTCAAACAGAACCCTGAGAGTATCACAGAGCAGGTGCATTTATATGGGGACTTGATTACACACAGGTGGATTATATTTATCATCATTAGGCATTTAGGACAACATTGGATCATTTAGAGATCCACAATGAACTTCTGGAGTGAGTTTGCTGCACTGAAAGTAAAGGGGCCAAATAATACTGCACGCCCTACTTTTCAGTTTTTTAATTTCCACAAAAATTTAAAATAACCAATAAATTTCATTCAACTTCACAATTGTGTTCCACTTGTTGTTGATTCTTCACCCTAAAAATTTACATTTGGTATCTTTATGTTTGAAGCATGATATGTGGGAAAAGGTTAAAAAGTTCCAGGGGGCTGAATACTTTCTCAAGGCACTGTATAAGTGATAAAACAAAAAAATAATGACATTGATGCTCATCCACACTCAGGTGACACACATATCAGTTTCGTAGATTACTATTGTCAGAAAAATGTAAGGAGAGTAACACGGGTAGTTGACTTAAAGAGAGTGGAGAACTGCTGGCATCGGAGGCCTACTGCTACAGGCAACACACATGAAGGATACCCAACTAGTAATCTACACATTTACAAACCTATATTGGCAGACACCAACAAAGTGACATAAATTTCACCACAGTAGAAATAATCTAATAGGGACCGACAGGTTTTCCACCACACCAACCCAGCAAATGGACATCCAAGCAGGATTGTTCACAATTCCACAAATTAGTGTTAACATCTTCAGCAGCAGCAGAAGCAGCAGGCACATAAGCCCAACTAAAGATATCAGAGACTGCAATTATGTGAGAACTATGCAGCACCTTAAAATGACAACATCCATTAACAGAAGTTGTCAGTTGTATTTGGATAGGACATCATGTTGTTGATTCACTAGTGCTTTCAGAAACATTAACACCAAATATACCTTGAACACCAAGGATAATCCTCCTTCCACCATGACCTCACTATTTCCCAGTCATGTTGCCCAGATAGTATGCTAGGAGCACACTAGTGGCAACTAAAAATTAGATCTTTTATTCTGCACAACCTCTGCACACAGCTGAATTTCTGTGGCACAAAATTAGAAGGATAAATATGAATCACGTTACTCACAGAAGAAAGAATTGTTTCAGTATGGATGAGGCATGTATGACAAAGAAGATCAGCTCCAAAAAATGTCATAGTGAGATGTCCCCTACTGTATGACGTTAGTAATAGATTTTTTTTTTGTTTTTTGTGTGGATGAGTCCTCTATAGCATTGACTACATGTTCCAAACAATTTCTACTTGAGATATCCCCTACTGTATTACGTTAGCTCCAGAATAATTTTTTTGAGCCTGTCAATGAGGCTTTTATAACATAGACTAGATGCTCAAAACAATTTCAAACTGAGATCTCCCCTTCTGTATCACGTTAGTAACATAAAAAATATATTTTTATTGTGGATGAGGCCTGAATAATCTAGAAGATTGTCGCAGCATTGGAACTGATCAGGAAAAGGGGCATGAGGACAGTGGGAATGGGATCGTACAACAAGATCAATAACTGGGTGTCTATGGGAGGTACGAGATCCAGGATCCAGCCTACAATGATTACTTATTTATCCAACACCAATTATAAGAGAGCATTTGATGCTCGTCAGAAGATAGGTATAACAGATGTGCATCTGAAGCTGGGCATAAAAGAAGCACGTGAGAAATTGGATGCCAAAGATGCACATAATCTAGAATATAGGCTCCAAACAATTTCAAACTGAGATGTCCCCTTCTGTGTCCCGTTAGTAACATAAAAAAATTATTTTTATTGTGTATGAGGCCTGTATATTCTAGGAGATTGTCCGTGCATTGGAATGCCCTCTTTCCTACAGTTGCAGCTGGTAACCGTGTGTGGTTTAACCATTACTCCCCACCCACATGCCTGCTGTGTTGGGGTCATATTTGATTCAGAGCTTTCATTCACCCCCATATTAAATCAATGGCTCATTCTTGTCATCTGCACTTCAAAAACATTTCTAGAATTTGACCTTTTCTTACTTTCGACTCTGCAAAAACTGTTACTGTTACTGCTCGTATTTATTCTTGACTGGACTATTGTAACTCTCTACTAATTGGTCTCCCTCTTACCAAACTCGCCACCCTCCAATCTGTCTTGAATGCTGCATTCAGGATCACATTACTCACCAACCGTTACACCGATGTCTATACCTTGTACCAGTCATTGCACTGGTTACCCATCCACTCCAGAATTCAATATAAACTTATCACTCTCACCCACAAAGCACTCCACAGTTCAGCACCTCCCTATATCTCCACCCTTGTCTCAGTCTACCGCCCTATCTGGGACCTGAGGTTAACATCCTCAATAATCAGAACCTCCCACTCCCGTCTCCAAGACTTCTCACATGCTGTGCCAATTCTTTGGAATGCACTACCCAGGATAATTCAATCACTACCCAATACTCACAGTTTTAAGCAGGCCCTAAAAAAATGAATTTCTTCAGACTGGTCTACCGCCTCAACACATTTATTTAACTATCCCTGTGTTGGTTGCCCATTTAAAACTTTCACTGTAACCAAGCTCCTCGTATCATGTTCTCACACGCTTTATGCATTTAATAGCCCTCTGTGTCTGTACTTTTACATATTCTAGTTGAAAACTGGCTCATACATCATTACATGAACACCTGATTTCTTACAATATGGCTGGTCAGAACATTGAAAGCAATTGTTACCATCCATCTTTCGTGGCTCCCCTATTTCCTCATAGATTGTAAGCTTGCGGGCAGGGCCCTCATTCCTCTTGGAATCTGTGGATCTATGTGATTATTGTTGTGCTGTAATGTCTTTTATTGTCTGTACAAGTCCCCTCTAAAATGTAAAGTGCTGCAGAATATGTAGGTGCCAAAGAAATAAAATTATTATTTTCTATATTAAGGTGCAGGTTTGCCGGAGAAATATGGCCGATGTGTAGTTGCATAAACTGAACAGGAAAAGGGGCATGATGACAGCAAGAATGGGATTGTAAAACAGGATCAATAACAGGGCGACAATGGGAGGTATGAGATCCAGGATCCAGCCTACATCAATTACTCATTTACCCAACACCAATTACCAGAAAGCGTTTGATGCTCGTCAGAAGATAAGTGTAACAGATGTGCATCAAAAGCTAGGCATAAAAGATGCCCATGAGAAATTGGATGCCAAAGATGCACATAATCTAGAAGATATGCTCAAAACAATTTTAAACTCAGATCTCGGCTGCTGTATGACGTTTGTAAAAAAAAAATAATGTGCAATAGCTCTGCACACAGAACAATTTCAACGCCATTAAATGAAAAGGTTGGATGTAGCAGGCTGTATTACGTTTAGCAACAGAAAAAAATAAATATAATGTGCTTGAGGCCTGCAGACCGCTTCATATCACTGCAACAAAATGACAAAGTGGGATACGGCGGGCTGTGTCCCATTTTGCAACAGAAAAAAATATAATTTTGTTTTTAATGTGCGTTAGGTCTGCAGACAGCTTCATATCACTGCCACAAAATTACAACATGTTACATAGATACATAGTTATTAAGGTTGAAGGAAGACTTTAAGTCCATCTAGTTCAACCAATAGCCTAGCATGCCCTAACATGTTGATCCAGGGGAAGGCAAAAAAAACCCATGTGGTAAGAGTAAGCTCCATCATGGGGAAAAAAATTCCTTCCCGACCCCACATACGGCAATCAGACTAGTTCCCTGGATCAACGCCTTATCAAGGAATCTTATATATATACCCTGTAATATTATACTTTTCCAGAAAGGTATCCAGTCCCCTCTTAAATTGAAGCAATGAGTCACTCATTACAACATCATACGGCAGAGAGTTCCATAGTCTCACTGCTCTTACAGTAAAGAATCCGCGTCTGTTATTATGCTTAAACCTTTTTTCCTCCAGACGTAGAGGATGCCCCCTTGTCCCTGTCACCGGTCTATGATTAAAAAGATCAGCAGAAAGGTCTTTGTACTGTCCCCTCATATATTTATACATTAACATAAGATCACCCCTTAGTCTTCGTTTTTCCAAACTAAATAGCCCCAAGTGTAATAACCTATCTTGGTATGGCAGACCCCCCAGTCCTCTAATAACCTTGGTTGCTCTTCTCTGCACCCGCTCCAGTTCAGCTATGTCTTTCTTATACACCGTAGACCAGAACTGTGCACAGTATTCTAAGTGTGGTCGCACTAGTGACTTGTATAGAGGTAAAATTATGTTCTCCTCATGAGCATCTATGCCTCTTTTAATGCATCCCATTATTTTATTTGCCTTTGTAGCAGCTGCCTGACACTGGCCACTGAATATGAGTTTGTCATCCACCCATACACCCAGGTCTTTTTCATTGACGGTTTTGCCCAGAGTTTTAGAATTAAGCACATAGTTATACATCTTATTACTTCTACCCAAGTGCATGACCTTACATTTATCCCCATTAAAGCTCATTTGCCATTTATCAGCCCAAGCTTCTAGTTTACATAAATCAGCCTGTAATATAAAATTGTCCTCCCCTGTATTGATTACCCTGCAGAGTTTAGTGTCATCTGCAAATATTGAAATATAAATGTGATAATCTTTATCTTTAATCTTTATTTTTTAATATGCTGTATCACATTTAGCAACAGAAAAATTTATAACTTTTTTTAATGTGCGCTAGGTCTGCAGGCAGCTTCATATCACCACTACAAAATGATAATGTGGAATACGGCAGGCTGTATGACATTTAACAACAGAAAGAATGTGTTTTTTTTAATGTGCATGAGCTATGCACACTGTTGAATATCACCGCTACTAAATAATAAGGTGAGATATAGCACTGTGAATCACACTAGCAAATAATCCAAAACAATATTTCACAATATTGCACAACAGCTCAAATCACAGAATAATGTCACCACAGCACTAAATTACAAAGTGGGACAAGGCATGCTTTTTCACATTTAGTTACTGAAAAAAATAAAAGTTAGAATGCTATACTCGTGCATGGAGCCCAGTAGAAGCAGTGCACAACACACAGTTTCACAGTCACACAGGACAGTAGCTAGCTAAACTATCTGACTGATAAACAGCTGCCTAGCTAACAGCTAAAATCTTGCTGCTAACAGTGCCAGTGTCATCAGATGCAGCCTCTCTGTGCTGTTACAGTGTCAAAATGGCTCTAAAACAAGATGTCTGCTCTTTATATGGAGAGGGATATGTGATTTCAGCAGCCAATGACACAAGCCATTGTGTCAGGACTCTGAGCTCTGCAAACCCCCTCACCTCATCAAACATGTGCCAAACACTCATGATACACCACCATTATTGTTGCTAAAGTGCTGAAAATACTTTTGTGGCAACGCAAATATTTTCCCACACTTCTTACAGCATGCTACTGATTTTTCTGAGTTTGCTCGTGTTTCCGATCACAAATCCGCATTTGCCATATTTGTGCTGAATTTATGTTTGGCGATCGATTTCCGAACAAATTCGCACATCACTAGTTGTGACCCGCCTGGTCACTCCAGTAATTGCTGAAGTGAGCAAGAGGTCACATTTCAGTGTAAATCTATGAGTGCCTGTGGGCACAAGAGGGTGCGGCAGGATGGGACTGGTGTTAATAAAAGGTGAAGATGGTAAGTATAAGACTAGTGTTTCCCCCGTGCCGTGAAGATATGTTCACATTCATGTTACTTCAATAAAAGGACTAATCCGCACTACAGGTTCGGTGAGTGTTGCCGCATTTTTTTCTTTTTTACCGCATAAGACTAGTGTCAGAGATCTTAGATTAGAAGCACCACTCCAGTGCTGCAAAAAAAACCTCAATATAAAATAAATATTATAAATATTTAAAATAAAGTGAATACACAGCATGATATAAAAACCATATGGGCTCTTCTATCCCAGCCTACTGTGATTACGCCTGTGGCATTCATTGGAAAGAATCTTTCAATGCTTAAAAATATCTATTGTAATTAAATTATTTAATAGTACTAGACCACTTAAATTCTTAGTGGAATCAGTCACCACAATGATTAAACTGTTTGTTTTTTTTAATCCCTAAATTTAGTTTTAGTTTCTCATAAGGATTTCCAAGAAGTGTTTAACGGTACAATATTCTTTCTAAAGTCTACATTGTCTTTTTATATGAATATTAATGTTCTGCTCAGAGCCCTTCAGTAAAAGCTGTAAGGCTATGTGCACACGTTGCGGATTTTGCTATGGATCCGCAGCGGATTGGCTGCTGCTGATTCACAGCAGTTTTCCATGAGATGTACAGTACCATGTAAATGTATGGAAAATGAAATCCGCAGTGCACATGCTGCCTTGTATTTTCCACAGCATGTCAATTCTTTGTGCAGATTCCGTAGCGGTTTACACCTGCTCCTCAATAGGAATCCGCAAGTGTAAAACTGCAGGTGGAATCCGCACAAAAGCCACAGGAAATCCGCAGGAAATCCACAGTGCATTTTACCTGTAGATTTTGCAAAAACATTGCGGAAAAATCCGCACAAGAATCCGCAACGTGTGCATATAGCCTAATGATTCAAAATTGTCTAGCCATAAGGCTGGCCACACTGCTGACAGCAACCATTAAGGCTATGTGCACACGTTGCGGATTCGTGTGCGGATTTTTCCGCAACATTTTTGCAAAATCCGCAGATAGAATGCACTGCGGATTACCTGCAGATTTACTACGGATATCCTGCATTTTTTGTGCGGATTCCACCTGCGGTTTTACACCTGCAGATTCCTATTGAGGAGCAGATGTAAACTGCTGCAGAATCCGCACAAAGAATTGACATGCTGCAGAAAATACAACGCAGCGTTTCCAGGCGGTATTTTCCGTAGCATGTGCACTGCGGATTTTGCTTTCCATACGTTTACATGGTACTGCACAATACATGGAAAACTGCGTCGAATCCGCAGCGGCCAATCCGCTGCGAATCCGTAGCAAAATCCGCAACGTGTGCACATAGCCTTAGAGCTCAGTGCTCTGAAAAGCTTCATGTGTAATTAGTTGCTATTGGCAACAAGGCTAGCTTTATTGCCATATTTGGGAAATTTATAGTCTATAGCTTGTTTTTATATCAACTAATAACACAAATTTTACTTTCCCACCTGTAACATCTGCAAGCTTATTGTTTGCTTTAAGCAACATCTCACTTTTTATTTGTGCTATTTTTTATAACCTCACTTCATTATGAATACTCTTTTAATTAAATGGTTATTTTATGTATTTGCTTTTCTTTATTTATTTGCCTACGAAAAAGGTACATCTCAGCCTACATAAATTATTTATCAGAAGCTTCCATGAATATTTTATAATGCTTATGAATCTAACAGATGAATACATTTTGCATATCTGAAACAAGATTTATGTCCAGGACTTCATAATACACCCTCAGCCATTTGATTACTTGCTGATGTGTTTAAAAGAACACATCCATTATTTAGGGAATATGATTATAATTATAATTATAATAGCAAACTCAAAGTAATTATCCCTTTTTTAGCATGTGCTATGGAAACTATGAGCTTTGATAGTCAAGATTTATTTGTTATGAAATCCATAATTACTTTTAAACTAAACTGCAATTTTTAGACAAACATTGCTCAACTAATTAAAAATACTTTAGAAATATTATTGTGATATTTAACATCGAACATTTATGAGGAACAAGGGAAAAGCATGAATACATATAAACCATTTCCAATGTGAGTGAGTTCCAAAATATGTAACAGTATATGACTCGCAACTCCTGCTTTGTTCACCGTGTAGTAAAGCTATAAAAGCTTGTTTCATAAGTGACGTGAAAGTATTAAGTTAAGGAGTGGAAAGAATATTAGTGATGAGCAAACACTAAAATGTTCAGGTGCTCGTTACTCGAGTCAATAAAATAGTGCTTGACCTGAGTAATGAGTATAATGGAGGTCAATGGGAAAGAAGAGCATTTCTCCGGAGGCCCCCTCATCATCCCAGAGGTCTGGAGGGGTCTAAAAATGTCTCAAATCGATGAAAACAGAGCTGAAATGACATGGGAACAGCATAGGGAAGCATCTCTGAATCCCAGGTCGCTGCTGGGAACAATGTTGTCAGGGTATTAAGCCACTTTTACAGACTGACAATAAAACATACAAAACCAAAGATAAAATAGATTTTACTGGAAAAAATGTTAAGAAACATTCTTTCCAGGATAATGACTTGTATATAAGTAAAAATAAACATGAGGGAAAAAAATGTTCCTCCACACCTTGGGCTATGTTCACACATACTGTTTTTGCTGCATTTTTGCTGCATTTTTGCACATTTGTATTGCTTTCACTAGTGAAAAAAAACGTTCACCAAAAAATGTAATTTTAATATTTTACTACCTGATCTGGCCATGCGGTGTGTGAGACGTGATCAGACATATCCTGTTTAATTTTTGAAAGAGGAACTCTGAAAGTCACAACATTTTTTTTTCTGGGCCATCAGGCAGCCCTCATTATTTGTAGAGGGCCATCAGGTAGCCCTTACTATAGCTAGAGGGCAAGCAGTCGGCCTTCCCTATTGTTAGAGTGCCAGCAGTTGGCCCTCACTACTGTCAGAGGGCCATCAGGCAGCCCTCAATATTATTTTAGAGAGCCAACAGACATTAAGCATTTTTGGAGGGCAAGCAGCCGGCTATGGTTTGTATAGCCGTATATTGCTACTGCAACATAATTTATCCATTTGAGTTTAACACTTGGAGAGCCAGAAGGTGGCCCTCAAAAATTAAAGAGTATCAACAGGCGGTCCCCACTATTCTTAGAGGACCAGCAGGCGTCTTATGGACAGATGAGATCAAGATAGAGCTTTTTGGCAAAGAACATCATTCTATTGTTTACTGTAAATGGAATGAGGCCTACAAATAAAAGAGCACAGTCAAATATAGTGGAGTTTAAAACATATTTTGGTATTGTTTTGCTGCCACTGTGACTGGGTGCCTTGATTGGGTGCCTTAACTGTGTGCAAGGCATCATGGAATGTGATGTGAAGACTTCCAAAGGATTTTGGGTCGCAATGTAGTGCTCAGTGTCAGAAAGCTCGGTTTGTATCCTATGTCATGGGTCTTCCAGCAGGACAGTGATGAGAGTTCAGATGTGTTAATTCTAGCACCAGTAGCTTAAAGTCTCCCACCACTACATCTTACATACAGATGCTACAGAGAGACTGTGAATGGGCACATTAAATCAGTTAATTGTTGCCTGCTTTTGATGAATTTCTGAGTACAGATCACCATAGTAAACATGAATCTGTCAATGAGTGTATAGAAAAAAGCAATCAAGTTATGGACTGTGGAAGAGATGTATGTGGCCAGAATGAACACTCATTTCCAGCAGATGATACCTAGCACCTATCCCTACACTAAACATAGCTGACAGTGGTATTAATAGAAAATAGAATGCGTTACCTTGATATTTTTTTTTAGCTGGCAGCAGCAAAGATTATAATTTATAAGGCAATAATCCCTGACTAGATGTCTGTAATATGCCATCCCTACTTCGACAGCTCACCCTACACGAATTGCAGATAAGAGTGCTATTATCGAAGAATATAGAATAGATTTGAATCGGCCCTAAAAATATATTTTCGTGTACATGGCAGAGACAAACACTGGAGGAACACAAGCAACCCTGACTGCTTTGATGAATTTCTGAGTACAGATCAACGTAAAAAACATGAATCTGTCAATGAGTGTATGGAAAAAAGCAATCAAGTTATGGACTGTGGAAGAGATGTATGTGATCAGAATGTACATTTATTTCCAGCAGATGATACCTAACATCTATCAATACACTAAGCGTATCTAACAGCTGTATTAATAAGGAATAGAATAGATGATACCTTGATATATATATATTTTTTAGCTTGCAGCAGCAAGTATTGTGATCTTCAAGGCAATAATCCCTTACTAGATGCCTGTAATATGCTATCCCTACTGCAACAGCTTACTTTACACGAATTGCAGATAAGTGTGGTATTATTAGAGAATAGAATCTATTTTTATTAGCCCTATTAGTTTAGTATAGCATCAACATAGACTGTTATTTTATCAACCCTGCTGGGGAATATAGTGGAGCGTTTCACATCTACTGAGCCTGATTGTCACAATCCATGTTTGGATTTGTGGCAGCTCTGGTTTCACTCTGCTTTAAATATAGTATTTTCTTTTCAGGACCAGCGGGGGTTAATATCAGTTTTTCCCCACTGACAATGAGCTATAACTGCAGTGTAGCTAGGTCAGCTGATGTGAGTGGTCACCACTCCCACCATCCTTTAAATGGTCACCTGATGCATCAGCTGACTGTCGGTGATGGAGCAATCTACAGTGACCAAGCCTGGAGGAAGGAGCTCGCTGGGCTGCTGTGGTGTATTAGCTGTTTTCTTGAGCTCGTGATCCTGGTGCCTTTATTCTGCTGTGCGGTGCACTGAGGAAATTTGAAGCTCAGTTGTGCTTTTACCCCATCCCTTTTGTGTTTGTCACTGTCCCCTGTGTGGCTTTATCTGCAGTGGTGAGGCTAGTGCCCCTTGCCGCCCAGTGCACTAGCCAGGGCAGTATTAGGTGACAGCGAGGGACAAGGTTCCTGACGGCAGTGGGGGGAAGGACCCACTTAGAGCCTTAGGGGAGTGCAGGGACAGGTTAAGGTTTGAGCTCAGGTGGTGACAATCCCCCCATTTCCCTATCAGTAGGGACTTCCTCTCCCCATTTCCATCCTATTGTTAGTGTATTGCGCCATCCGCCTACTGAACCCCCGTTGGGTCATGTCACATTATGACACTGATATGGAGGAGACCAGGATCTTCTGTACTTACTGTACAAAGTTTCCTGTCCTGGCTATAAAATCCTGTATGCAGTGTGAGAACTCCATATGTGATGACCACCTGACACCACAACAAGGCACTGGATCATATACAGTTGTGCTCAAAAGTTTACATACCTCAGAATTTTTGCTTTCTTGACCTTTTTTCTGTGAATATGAATGAAAACACCAAAACTTTTTCTCCACTCATGGTTAGTGGTTGGGTGAAGCCATTTACTGTCAAAGTACTGTGTTTTTTCTTCTTAAATCATAATGACAAACCAAAACATCCAAATGATCCTGATCAAAGGTTCACAAACCCTGGTGATTTTGGCCTGATAACATGCACAGAAGTTAACACAAATGGGATTGAATGGCTACTAAAGGTAACACGCAAGCAATACAAACAGAAGTAGAACCATGCAATGTATTAAATCTATCCTCTCGTAGTTTCTCAGTGGAGCAACTAAAAGTGTTATCTTATGGGATGAATTTTCCCCCAGATTATGATTTCAATCTTTTTTCCACCATACTTGACATAAATAAATTTGTCAGAAATTTAACAATCAAAAAACATTTTTGGTCTGAGGAGTCTTTAACCAGCCAAGTCCTGGAGCCACAGAGCACTATAGTTAATGAGTTTCATACAATGGATTTTCACGAACAAATTGCTTTATTGTCTTTACATGAGTTACAGGATCAGAGCGCTATGTCTCAGAATTGCACAAATGTACAGGATCAATTGAAACTCAGGAACCCCTTCTTTTATCCCATCCAATCCAGGGCAGACTGTATGAACAAATTTCAGGAGGTTCTGGAACGAGAATTAAAAAACTTCAAGTTCACAAAACCTGGTACAGGCGTCTCTCATAATATGACTAGACAGCAAAAGGATATCATTCAGGAAATTCAAGAAATGAAAGACATTGTTATTAAAATGAGTGATAAAGGGGGGTAGTAGTGGTGTTGGATTCTGTGCAATATGAAGAAGCAATTTTGAATTTAATGTCTGACGAATTGACTTATAAGAAACTGAGACATGATCCCACTACTGACTTTAAAAAAAAGTTGGATAACATTATTAATGAGGGATTCTCTTTAGGAGTCATCTCAAAAAAACTAAGTGACTCTCTTATAGTTTCTCATCCAGTTATACCCATTTTATATGGGTTACCGAAGATCCATAAAAACAGCACCTCTCCACCCATGCAAACAATTGTATCCAGTATTGGCTCTACTAAAGAACTTACGGGACAATGGTTGGATTCTTTATTACAGCCTTTGGTTCTCAGAGTACCAGGCCACATTAAAGACACGAGAGACATTTTGAACATTTTGTCCCCCAAAAAATGGTCATCTAATTTTTCTTGGCTCAGTTGTGACGTGGTTTCCCTTTATACTTGCCTACCCCACAACATAGCATTAAAAGCTCTACGATTTCATTTGGAGAAATACAGCGGTTATTCCCAAGATTTAATTGAATATATTTTACAGGTTACATTTTTTTTGTTGACACATAATTTTTTTTCATTCAATCGGGATTTTTATTTACAGCACACGGGTGTGGCGATGGGTGCCAAGCTCTCGCCATCCTTAGCCAATTTAGTTATGGCTTTTTGGGAATTTCATTTTCTGTACAGTACATCTAATAAATGTGTTCCTTTCATTGCCTGGTACGGGAGATATATTGATGATACGCTTATAATTTGGAAGGGGGATGTATCAGTCATACAGGATTTTGTTGATTACATTAATCATAATGAATTTAATATCAGATTCACATATGTTCATGAAAATTTCAAAATAACTTTTTTAGATCTGGAACTCACAGGAGTAGACAAACATACAATTACCACCCGCACTTTCTCCAAACCGTTGGCAGGGAACACCATTCTTCACGCACACAGCAGCCATCCAAAGCACACCGTTCAGTCAATTCCGGTAGGAGAATTTACCAGACTAAAACACAACTGTAATGATGAGGTTGCTCTGCAACAGGATCTGGTCAAATCTTGCACCAGACGTAAACAACGCAGCTATCCAAATTGGATGTAGAACCGCGCTCTTGGTATTGTGTCAAAGAAAAATCATAATGATCTAATAAAATCTCCTGCTGGTAATAGTGTTCCAGTGAGTATCAAAAAACAATATGCGGAAAAACCTTTTGTATGTCTGCAGTATAGTCCACAATTCAATGCAATTAAAAAAATAATTCATAAGTCTCTACCAATTTTATTTGAGGACCCAACCCTTGCTAAAATTTTACACAATGGCTGTAATGTTGTTGCCAGAAAAGCACCCACTTTGGGGAGCATTTTATCACCAAGTGTTTTTGTCTCAGATAGACCGCAATCTACATGGCTAAAATGCAAAGGCTGTTTCAAGTGCAACACAACTAATTGTTCGACATGCAAACACATGGTTACTATGAAGTCTTTTCAAAATTATAACCATACTAACTCATTCCAAATACAAGATTTTATAAATTGCAACACTCGGAATGTGGTTTATAAAATTGACTGTACCGCATGCGACAAGTCCTATATAGGGTGTACTGGACGAAAATTAAAAAATCGCATTACAGAACATCTATATGACATTACAAAAAATACAAATCGCAACATTTCATCTGCGGCTAAACACATTATTGATCATCACACACGTAATACTTCATTTTTTCGTGTATTGGGTCTGGAGAAAATAAAAAAACCTTACCGGGGTGGAGATATCCATAGAATGTTATTAACCCGGGAAGCTTATTGGATTTTTGTTTTGGGTACACGTTTTCTGGGCGGCTTGAATCGTAGAAATGATATAATGTTTCATTATTGAAATCTGTGTAAAATCCAGTAATCAATATTATATTGTGTTATAAGAAATGTATTTGTGTTTTTTTTTTCTTTTTTTCTCATGTGTTCATTTGTATGTAATTGCTATAGCCTTTCAGGACCTTTTTAGTCATGTGATGTGTTACTTCCTGTTTATTGGTGCATAGTACTATATATGTCCGCATGGGCTTTGGGATAGATCAGCTTGGATAAAGAGTGCGGTTGCAGTCGAAACGCGTCTCTTTCCTCCCGGGGCTATTGTGAGATCCGTGGAGTATGCGCTTTTTAAGAATTTTTCAATAAATCTGCAATTTTATTTCTAAGAAGCTGGAACATGTGTTTTTTTCTGCTGTGAATCCATTGCCTTTCAAGACGGAGTTCCGTGCTTCCAACAACCGGTGAGCTGGCTTGTCCACTTTTTTCTACTTAAAGGTAACATCCTCACTTGCTTGCTTGAAATCAGTGTGTGTGCATAAAAGCTGAGTGAATTTCTGGGATCCAGTCAGACTCTTGCATCTTTCATCCAGCCACTGACATTTCTGGATTGTGAGTCATGGGGAAAGCAAAAGAATAGTTAACATATCTACAGGAAAAGGTAGTTGAACTGTATAAACAAGAAAAGGATACAAAAAGATATCTAAGGAATTGGTAATGCCAGTCAGCAGCGTTCAAACTGTGATAAACAAATGGAAAGTCAATGGCTCTGTAAAAACAAAACCACAAAAATGTTGTCCACAACTATCAGGAAAATTGTTCGGAATGCAAAGTAAAACCCACAAATATCATCAGCTGAAATATAGGACTCTCTGAAAACTAGCGGTGTGGCTGTTTCAAGATGCACAGTAAGGAGGCACTTGAAGAAAAATGGGCTGGATTGTCAATTCGCCAGAAAAAAGCCATTACTGCACAAATGTCACAAAGTATCTTGCCTACAATATGCAAAACAGCACAGAGACAAGCCTCAAAACTTCTGGAACAAGCTAATTTAAAGTGATGAGCCCAAAATTTAACTTTTTGGCCACAGCCATAAACTTTACCTTTGGAGAGCGGTCAACAAGTCTTTTGATTAAAGGAACACCATTCCTACTCTAAAGCACGGAGGTGGATCGCTGATGATTTCAGAATGTATGAGCTACAAAGGCACAGGAAACTTGGTCAAAGTTGAAGGAAAGATGAATGCAGCACGTTATCAGCAAATACTGGAGGCAAATTTGCACTCATCAGCCAGGAAACAGCATATGGGATGTACTTGGATGTTCCAACATGACAACGATCCAAACCACAAGGCCAAGTCGACCTGTCATTGGCTACAGCGGAACAAAGTTAAGGTTCTGGAGAGGCCATCTCAGTCTCCTGACCTCATCATCATTGAGCCACTCCGGGGAGAACTCAAGGGCGCAGTTAATGCTAGACGGCCCAGGAATTAACAGGAACTGGAGGCTTTTTGCCCAGAAGATTGGGCAGCTTTACCATCTGAAATAAAGAACCTAACCCACAACTACCACAAAAGACTTCAAGCTGTCATTGATGTTAGAGGGGGCAATACACGGCATTAACCCATTACTTGCCAAATTAGAAATTTTCATTTTACGAATTTTTCAGAAAAGAGCATCCCAATATTCAATTAAAAATGACAATGACATGATTTCCTATTTTAAAAACATTCATTTTACAAACACAACACAAAAAATTGGACATAATTATAAAAATTATAAAATCTTAGTTGCTAGAAGCAAAAGATTAGGTGTCCCAAAAAAAGGACATTGGTAGATATTTGGTTAAGAAATGTGGTATGTGAACTTTTGATTAGAGTCATTTGGATGTTTTAGGTTGTCATTATGATTTAAAAAGAGAAAACAGCAGTTTGACAATAAATGGCTTCACCCAACCACTAACCATGAGTGTAGAGAAAGGCCAAGAAAGCAAAAATTCTGCCGGGGTATGTAAACTTTTGAGCACAACTGTACTAATAGAACCCACTGCATCTTTTAGTTTCTGAAAATGTTCCCTCAACTACAAGGTGGAGCCTCAAAAAGGCATTTTTCCAATTACTAAAAAGTGGGTCTCCTACACTGGTAAAGCGTATGAACCAAGTGCAAGGGATGCCAAAAATTAAAAGAGGTTACTCCAATACCCCTTTGAAAAGATGTAGTGGAGGGCCTCAGAAAACATTTCTTTCCCCTTATTAAGGAGTAGGTATCCAAGACTGGTAATGTGCATGCACTAAGTGCATGGGCTGAAAAAACATGTACTCCTGGGGAGTATATATCTCAAATAATGTTGGAGGTAGGCCACTTAAACTTATTAATGCCAGCATGATAAACACCCTTAAAAATTTGTAGCAAGGGTAACATGATAACCCCGTTGATATGGTGGTGGATGAGAAGGAGGATGACACAAAAAAAGACAAAATACTGAAGCACATACCCATATTTTGGTTGTAAGAAGATTATGGGAAAAGACCAGAAAAAAAACCCCACTGGATTTGAGTTTATGTTCTGCTGCTGTCATACGGTGTTATTGAACAGCCTGGGCCAATCAAGCCCTTGTTCATTTTGATAAGAGTCAGCATGTCAGCATTTTCAGTTGAAAGAATGTTGCACCTATCAGTCATATTACCTCTAGTGGCACAAAAAAAGCGCTTTGACAAACCTCTAGCGGCAGGGCAGGGCAGGACCTCCAAGGCATAGAGAGAGTTTATTCCACATGTGTAGCTTGAATACCCAATAGTTGTAAGGCACAGAGGAATCACAGAGGATCTTGGTATGGTCAGAAAGGTATTCCTTCAGCACCTTCCAAAACTTTTCCCTCCTTGACAGAGTACCCTGAGCATCAGGGCCTGGGTGATTGGAGGGTCTGAGAAAACTATCCCAGACCTTTGATAGTGTTCTCCTGCCTCTGCTGCATCTGGTGTGTCTCCCTTGTCTCTACTCCTTGTTTGTTCAAGGAACTGTGACCTCAGATGCCAGAGTTTTCAATTGAGAATTTTGTTAAATAATTCTTCAAATAGGGCCTTCAGGTATTCTCTGCCAAGGGAAGGAGAGTTGGAAAGTTCTCCTTGTAGCGTGGCTCTAGAAATGTGACCAACCAGTAATTAGTGTTGTCCAAACTTTGCACAATGTGAGTGTCATGGGAAAAGCAGCAGAACATAAATTTAGCCATGTGTGCCAGACTGCCAACTTCCAAGATTTCCCTATCCCCACCAAGAGGACGATAGTCCATCTTCTCCTCTTCGTCCTCATCCTATCCTGTTCCTTGTTTTTAGTTCATCCATGCTGAACAGATGGAATGAAGGTGGTGTGGGTAGGACCATTGGCATACCAAGAGAAATAGTGGCGGCTGGCGACTGAATTCCAAGGGATGGTCACCACCAGGGAGAAGCAGTCTGGATATGTGACTGTTTAGTATTGTGGCCTTTGGGCAGATGCGTATTTACGGTTATGTTTCAAGAACTGGAATAAGGACAACTGAACACTGCACTGGGACAAGGATGTGGATGTGGTTGCTGATAGTGGTTGCAAGTGTGCAACGATAGGTGGGAGGCATCTTCTCCTGGGTCATGGACAGGGGATTTGCGTGCATGTAGAAAATTGGACCCTGCCCAACTAGTCAGGTGTTTTGCTGTCATGTGACTGAGCATACTGGTGGTGGTAAGGTTGATAATTGTACTGCTCCTGGTGATGTTGGAATGACAGATGTTGCAAATGGACTTTTATGAGTTAACTGGACTGTCTTTAAAAATCCCACACTTGGGAACACCTAACTTTTTACATGCCAACTTCACTCATGTTGGTGCTCTGGGGAACAATTGCCAGCCTTGTGTCTCTGGCCACCCCACTGCCTGTTCCTGCCTGTTGTGGTGCTGCAGATATTTCCCCCTCTGCACTGCTGTCCTAGCTATGCATGTTACCTTCCCAGGTTAGGTCAGTGACTTCATCGTCCACACCTGGTCTTCCACTTCTGCACCCTGGTCCTCCTCCTGACTTGATGACTTAACAACATCTATTGTTAGCAATTGTTTCATCATCACCATCCACCTCTAGCGACAGTAATTGCATTTTCCCACCGTCACCTTTTTGTGACTGTGGCTTCTCAAATATTTGGGGAGATATGTGTCACGAAAATTGTTTTTGTCCGTGATCTAGAAACCTATAAGTTTCTCTTCTGCATGCTGGGTGCTGAAGGAGTTAATTGGTCATGTTATGGGAAGGTTTGTAGGTTATTAGGTAAGTGATGGGCGCGACTCCTACTCACCATATCTCCACCTCCAGGGTGTGGCTGGGATGTTAAATGTCTAGCCAGTTTTTTTTCTGTCTGTGTTGTTTGGAGGGAAGAAGCCTCCAGACTGAAGCTTCTGAGAGCTGCCGCATGTGTTTGTCCCAGAAGGCAGGAGCCATACTGGGAAGGACTCTATATGGACTTTTTGTTTTAATTTGAGCCAGTCAGGCTATTTTCTGTTATTCTACTATTTTGGGCATATCGGTTTATAAAGCATTAAACCACCTAGAGATTTTAACCAAACATGTTTCTGTGTCTACGTCGGGGAGCAACTAAGTGAGCCTACCTTCCATAAGTGGTGTTTTGAATGCGGGCAACGTTCCAGGAACACGAGTAACAGCGGTGAACAAACCACATGTCCTGGGTAAAGGCAGCCATAAGTCAGGAGACGATAGACAAGATGGAGGACCTTACTAAGCATTTGGTGAACATGCAGCAGCAGCTAGTATATCAAGAGACAAGTAAGCTTGCAGAGGTGGTTCGTGGGAGACTGGAAGCCCACTTAAGAAGTCCAGGTGCAGTTGACAACACATATACGTCCAGAAGGTGGTAAGAAGAGCGATGTAGAAAATGACCCCGGGTGATGATATAGAGGCATTTCTCACTGTTTTTGAATGTTTTTTGACTGTTTTTGAATGGATAGCAGAGCAGAAGAGACTGCCACCAGATCAGTGGGTGGAGGTGCTGGCCCCCTATCTTACCGGCGAGCCCCATAAGGCCCATATTATGACCGGCCTTACAAGATTATTACCGAACATAGGTCACAACAAGTGAACAAGTGGTGAAAGATAAAACACCTTTATTGCAACAACTGGTGAAATGATGGCACAACTAATGGTGGTGCCCACACATACAATTGGAGAATAAATACGTTACATAAATAAATTAAAAGTACAGCAGCATACCACATAAAGACAAATACCGAATCACAGGAAGTAATAGATAAGGCCACCAGGAATAGGTACAAGAAAAAACAGTACTGGAGATCAAATAAATACAAGGGTATTAATAAATCCATATTAATGCGATAATATCTAATGTACCAGTGATGAGATGTAATAGATACTGTGATTGCATGGGGTAAGCACGCCAGGAACCATAAGGATGTAATGAAGATGGATAGAGTGCAGCAAATCAATAAGCACTTGTAGGCATGCAGTATCAAAAATATCTTTTGTGCACTAGTATACCAAACAGCCAACACTAGATTGAAAGTGGTTGTTTCATCGGTATTGCTGCACCTGTGTTTCTGCCATCAATAAACGGGTCCGCTGCACCCTGTCAGTGCATTTGTTTGGAGGCCTGAGCAGGTAATCATCTCTGCTTTTTTTCTCTTTGATTTTCACCGTTAGTTGTGCCATCATTTCACCAATTGTTCCACTAAAGGTGTTTTATCTTTCACCACTTGTTCACTTGCCGTGAGCTACGTTTGGTTCTTCCTCTATTGGCTTCCATGTAATTATCCAAATGGTCTGCCATTTTTCCTCTTTTGCACATATTCAACCCCTGGAAAAAATTATGGAATCACCGGCCTTGGAAGATGTTCATTCAGTTGTTTAATTTTGTTTTATTTTTCCTGACTGAATTGGAAAACTAGAAATCAAAACAAACTGAACCAATGCAATACGTATATCAATTGATACTAAATAAATGCATGTAGTCAATATGGGTGATATACAACCCCTGGCAAAAATTATGGAATCACCGGCCTTAGAGAATGTTCATTCAGTTGTTTAATTTTGTAGAAAAAAAGCAGATCACAGACATGGCACAAAACTAAAGTAATTTCAAATGGCAACTTTCTGGCTTTAAGAAACACTAAAAGAATTCAAGAACAAAAAATGTGGTAGTCAGTAATGGCTATTTTTTTAAACCAAGCATAGGGAAAAAATTATGGAATCACTCAATTCTCAGGAAAAAATTATGGAATCACCCTGTAAATTTTCATACCCAAAAATAACACCTGAATCAAATTAGATCTGCTCCTTAGTCTGCATCTAAAAAGGAATGATCACACCTAGGAGAGCTGTTGCACCAAGTGGACTGAGATGAATCATGGCTCCAACATGAGAGATGTCAATTGAAACAAAGGAGAGGATTATTAAACTCTTAAAAAAGGGTAAATCATCATGCAATGTTGCAAAAGATGTTGGTTGTTCGCAGTCAGCTGTGTCTAAAATCTGGACCAAATACAAACAACATGGGAAGGTTGTTAAAGGCAAACATACTGGTAGACCAAGGAAGACATCAAAGCGTCAAGACTGGAAACTTAAAGCAATATGTCTCCAAAACAGGAAATGCACAACAAAACAAATGAGGAACGAATGGATGGAAACTGGAGTCAATGTCTGTGACCGAACTGTAAGAAACTGCCTATAGGAAGTGGGATTTACATACAGAAAAGCTAAACAAAAGCCATCATTAACACCTAAACAGAAAAAAACAAGATTACAATGGGCTAAGGAAAAGCAATCGTGGACTGTGGATGACTGGATGAAAGTCGTATTTAGTGATGAATGACGAATCTGCATTGGGCAAGGTGATGATGTTGGAACTTTTGTTTGGTGCTGTTCCAATGAGATTTATAAAGATGACTGCCTGAAGAGAACATGCAAATTTCCACAGTCATTGATGATATGGAGCTGCATGTCAGGTAAAGGCACTGGGGAGATGGCTGTCATTACATCTTCAATAAATGCACAAGTTTATGTTGAAATTTTGGACACTTTTCTTATCCCATCAATTGAAAGGATGTTTGGGGATGATGAAATCATTTTTCAAGATGATAATGCATCCTGCCATAGAGCAAAAACTGTAAAAACATTCCTTGAAAAAAAGACACATGAGGTCAATGTCATGGCCTGCAAATAGTACGGACCTCAATCCAATTGAAAATCTTTGGTGGAAGTTGAAGAAAATGGTCCATGACAAGGCTCCAATCTGCAAAGCTGATCTGGCAACAGCAATCAGAGAAAGTTAGAGCCAGATTGATGAAGAGTACTGTTTGACACTCATTAAGTCCATGCCTCAGAGACTGAGACTGTTATAAAAGCCAGAGGTGGTGCAACAAAATACTAGTGATGTTTTGAAGTGGTTTTTTTTTGTTTGTTTGTTTTTCATGATTCCATAATTTTTTCCTCAGAATTGAATGATTCCACAATTTTTTCCCTATGCTTGGTTAATAAAAGTAACCATTACTGACTACCAATTTTTTGGTTCTTGATTTCTTTTAGTGTTTCTTAAAGCCAGAAAGTTGCCATTTGAAATGACTTTAGTTTTGTGCCATGTCTGTGATCTGCTTTTTTTCTACAAAATTAAACAACTGAATGAACATTCTCTAAGGCCGGTGACTCCATAATTTTTGCCAGGGGTTGTATATCACCCATATTGACTACATGCATTTATTTAGTATCAATTGATATATGTATTGCATTGGTTCAGTTTGTTGTGATTTCATGTTTTCCAATTCAGTCAGGAAAAATAAAAGAAGTATGTGCATGAGATTTCTGAAATCTCTTAGCTTTTGCTGAGAAAAAATATTGCAAAAGCACAAAGTGTGACTATAACCTAAAAGTACTGGGATTTAAAACAGGAGATTTATTGAATTACATTGTATTGCATGTTTGCATTTATTGCAGTAGTCAAAATTTACAAGTTGCTACATGATTGAAGGGTGCACGCACTTATTTCACTTAATAGGAGAATTAAATTTGGTTGTTAAAAATGGCAAATTAGTATGGTATGTCTTTTTTTCACTTAGTGAATATATTCTAAGAAATTTTAAGACTTATCAAAATACTGACATTGTAGTAAGTAGGCGCCTTCACTGAGCTCTTAAAAGGATGAATATATTACAAAACATTTAACCTTAAACGCCATTCTGCTTTTTTTTCCCTTGAAAGTTTGCGAGAGGGAAGAAATGCTGCACCTTCCTGAGCTTAGATGATACATCAATCAGAAGGAAATACCATTTATAATTTTGCAACTGGGCGCTATCACGTCTGTGTATACTCATGCTAGTTCAGACCTTAACCAATCAGCACAAGAACAACTAAACTGTTCTGTGTTCAATGATTCATTTATCATGTTTCATTTTTTTTAATAAGAAATAGTGTTTTCTGCCAATACGTGGCATAAGTAATATGTAATTTTACTCTATTAAGTTGTTAAAATGCAATTCTATATTTTTTCAATAAAGATATTGTTAGTTCAAATAACAATTAATTAAATCTTTTAGCATGTCATAAAAAAGAGTCCAAGTTAAGATTAATGCAGTAGTTCATACTGCACTCTATACAATGTTTTAGGAAATGGATATAGATAAAATGACGTTGGATTAGAACTACAAAAATACATTGCATTATGAGATCTTTCAAAGTTATTTCAGCGTTGTCCCAAACCAGTCTATCCTGCTTGTAACTAAGACAATTTGCAATAGATCAAGCATTAATGATATATTAGCGACATTAGCCTGTTTTACCTGAAAATGTTTGTACAATTAATCCCATGCTGGGAAATCAATTCAGAGTAGAATATTTGTTTTATTGTTTCCCAGGCAGAATAATTACTTTGGAAAAACACATGCACCCCCACAGGACTGGCACCTGCACACTGCCAACCCAGAAAAGTATAGGCTCCCGCTTTATCATCATTGAGCCCTTTTCACAATATATGCAGAATGCAGGCTATGAAGATGAGCCTGCTTCATATGGAGTAATTGCAGGATATGTTGCCGGGCTGACACCTTATTCTAATCACTTCAATCAGATATTATCAATCATAGTTTAACCCCTCAGATGATGGATAAAAATGTAGAAGCAAGAAAAATGATTAAAACAATAAATATAAAAGTTCAAATCAACCTACTTTTCCCAGCATGTTAATAAAAAATAGAAACATGATCTTCTTTCATTGCTCAATGGTTCAGTTCTGATGCCTATGTGCCAATTGTAGGTGCTTTTTGTGGTAGACAAAAGTCAGCATAGGCACTGACAGGTTTACTGTTACAAAGCCCCATATACAACAGATTCTGATGTATTATGTGCACTGTTATTGTGAGTTCTGTTATTTTTGTCCCATAGCATAGATATCATAGCTTTTTCAATAATTTGTGCTTCAGTAGCGCTTCTGTTGAAGTGGTAGAAATGTGCTAGACTTTGCTCCACTAGAGCTTCATTGAACTTTGGGTACACATAACCATATAACCTGTTGAAATTCCTACTTATGGTGGGCACTACCTTTGTCTACTAGGAATATCCCAAAAGACCTACCATTTTGGATATGCTTTGACTCAATTGTTTAACGTTTATAATTTGACTATTGCAAAAGCCATTTGCGCTTTCTCGTTCGCTTGCCCATTCTTCTCACTTCCACCGCATCAACTTTAATAACTAACTGTTTTCTTGCTCCCCTTTTGTACCCCATTCATTAAGAAATGCAGGTAATTAATGTTATTCCCTTCAGTTGTCATTTTCCAGTGGTTTGAGTTCATGTTTGGTTTTAATATTTATTTTATCAATATACAATATTTAGTAAATGTTTTATGCACATGCAGAAAGAATGATGCAAAGACAATGCTTTCAAATTAAAAGTATTAATTTATGGTTATCAGTTAACAACATACAAAGTGAGCGAACAAAAGAGAAATCTAAATCAATATTAGGTGTGACCCTGTTTTCCCTTCAAAACAGCATCAATTTTTCTTGGTACATATTCATGCAGTTTTTGAAGTAACTCAGCAAAGAGGTTGTTCCAAACATCTTGGAAAACTCACCACAAATCTTTGGTGAATGTACACTTGTGCAAATTCTTCTGTCTCTCCAGGTAATCCCAAACAGACTTGACTGTGTGCGGATATATCATCTCTTCCAGAATACCTTATTCTTCTATATGATGATGATAGTTCTTAATGACATTGTATGCATTTTTGTGGTCATTGTCCTGATTTGTAGCCAATCAGATGTTTTCCTGATAGTACTGCATGCTGGATAAGTATCTATCTCAGTATTAGGGGCAAAACTGATAATGTGCAAATTCCCAACTCCATTTGCTGAAATGTAGCCCAAACTATAATCGAGCCTCCATCTTACTTCACTATTACCTGCAGAAATTCTGTATTATACTGCTCTCAAGCCTATCCTTTCGGTGAATAAACTAACTTATGTTACAGATAAATGCTTAACATTTTGGAAAGCAAAGATTACCTGCTGAAAATTTTCTGCACCTTCATTCCAATATTTTAGTACTTAGTTAAGTCACTTGGCCACAATTCTTCTATGATTACCATTTCTGACCAGTCTTCTCTGAACAGTATCTTGGTGCACTGCAGTGGGTCCCACTAGTTGTTGCCAGTACTGAGCTGATGGAATTGCAGGACATCACTGACAAAGGAGGCCAAAGCCTTGAAAACAAGTAGGATAATAACACTCTTTTTGCAATAGAAGAGAGCCCACAGTATAGTGATGTCACACAGACATAGGGCAGCACCTTTTCCATTTTCAAGCAGGTGTCACTACCGACTCATTCATCATTCACACAGCATGCATCCAGGACACAGTACAGCTCCATCACCGACTTGATCATCTCCTTAAGAAGTGTACTTGTGTGCCCCACACAACTCTACCCAGCCACACAGGTGGATGTTCATTAATTCATTTATCAGTGTCATTCAGTGTATTTAATACATATCTATAGTATTCATTGCATACCATACATCCTGTTAAATATACTGAAGGCATTGAAGCTGTTACCTTGGCTACTTGTTGGAGCCCTAAATCTGACACAGGCGGGGGAACATTGTACCTTCGTGGATCGCAGAGGGGACTGCTGTTCAGTCATTTGGGTGTTTTTTTTAGGAAGAAGCTTTACAGAGCAGTTACCACAAACTATCCTAGTGTAAGGGAGCCAGGGTGGTAGTCGTGGCAACAGGATTTAGCATCCCCTCACCCTAGCACCTCACGGGTGAAATATAAAGTTTGTTCAACTGTACATGCAGCATAGCACTTACGGTTTCTGCCATTCTGGCTTCAGGGTTCCAAGTTCCAAAAATCACTGCAGAAAAAAAAAATATGCAAAAATTTCTACCTTTCTGTTTTTTTTAGTCAAGATGGGGTGCAGAGAGCACATTAAAGATAAAAAAAAGAACTTTTGAATTTACCAAATGGCTGCAATGAAACAAAGAGTGAAAAATGTAAAAGGGTCTGAATACTTTCCGTACCCACTGTATAGACAGAAAAAATATGACACAAAAAACACTTATAGGGTGAATCTTTTAAAGTGATTATCATTTGAGAAAGGAGCTTTAAAATACATTATGTTTTAGACAGTAAATAGAACTTCTTTAATAAACAAAATAGTCAATTTGGAAAGGTGCACCTTGGATCCTTCTTGTTTATTCCTTTTGGAGGATATTCATCCAAATCCTGGCGCAAGTGATATGAACCTTGAGGGTTCCCAATAGATAGAGGAGAACACTGAACACGTACAAATTGTTCTTCTACCTCTATTCCCTCTTGCTGGTGTTTCTTTCAAGAATAATATTAGCAGGATTACATTGATTAATCTACACAAGTCCCTACTGACAAATTTTATTGCCTCTTCAAATTTCTACAGTAGGAGACACATCCATAAATAGCTGCTGTAATGTGCTGCTGCAGTGCAGTATAGTGCAACCTCCACCAGGGGGTGCTGGTGAGGGAAGAGAAATTGTACACACAGCGTAGCAACACTGAAATAGCAGCACAGGTGCCACAGGTAACGAAAGAGTAGTTAGACAAGCCAAGGTCATACACAGAGAGGTCAGCACAGTACACAGGGGCAGTTAGAAGAATAGTCAGGGACAAGCAAGAAGTCAGAGCCTACCGGGAACGTGGTAACCAAAACATGAGATGTAAGACGAAGTCAGGGTACAAACCAGAGTCGAAGCCAGTCAGGGAGTGTGGTATCAGAAACGGAAAACAAGGGGCAAAGTCCAGAGATCAGATCAAGTCATACACGGGTACAGGCAGTCAGAGGCACATGGATCAGTAATACAGGTCAGGGGCTCAAGCCAGGAAGCAAGAACTATCACTAAAACTGGTCAGCAGACTGTGAAGGACTGAAATAGCCCAGCTAGCTCCAGAACGAGGCTGAGAAGATTAACCCCTGCATGACCAGTCTTGAAAGAGGAAAGAAGAAAGTAAACTCCAGACTGGACCATGAAAGCTGCCATCTGTCAGTGTTCCATGTATCAAGAAGTTGGCATGTGAAATCAATGATGTGCCTTTGTGGCTGAAGGGTATGGAGCTATGTCAATTGATGTAGAGGATCAATGGGCTCCGAGCTCCTATCTCTACACAACAGAAGCATAAAATGGTGCTTCTTGCCTGAACCATATCTTTACTTGACGTGATTAGTGTTGAGCGATACCTTCCGATATTTGAAAGTATTGGTATCGGATTGGATCGGCCGATACCCGATACCAATACAAGTCAATGGGACACAAATATCGGAAGTGATCCTGGATGGTTCCCAGGGTCTGAAGGAGAGGAAACTCTCCTTCAGGCCCTGGGATCCATATTCATGTAAAAAATAAAGAATAAAACAAAAAAAATATGGATATACTCACCCTCGGATGGGCCCTGGACCTTAGCGGTGCAACCGGCAGCCTCCGTTCCTAAGAATGCAGAGTGAAGGACCTTCGATTACGTCGTGGCTTGTGATTGGTCACGTAACCGCTCATGTGACCGCTCATGCGACCAATCACAAGCTGTGACGTCATCGCAGGTCCTACACTCACTGCATTCTTAGGAACGGAGGCAGACGCTTGCACCGGTGAGGTCCAGGGTCCATCGGAGGGGTGAGTATATCCATATTTTTTATTTTTATTCTTTATTTTTTACATGAATATGGATCCCAGGGCCTGAAGGAGAGTCTCCTCTCCTCCCGACCCTGGGAACCATACGCACCGCACACACCAGGGAACTTATAGGAACTTCCGATTCCGATTTGCGATATCACAAAATATCAAAACTCGGTATCGGAATTCCGATACCGCAAATATCGGCCGATACCCGATACTTGCGGTATCGGAATGCTCAACACTAGTCTTAACACAACACAAGTCAAGTTGCCAAATGTAAAATATGGGGAACTTCAACTCTTGCATCCATCCTCCTTGCTGTCACTCCTGTTGTCTATAGTGTTGCCCCATGATTGCTCTATTTTTTCCTTACCATTTTTAGTTTTCAAGCCTTTCCTTGGTGTACAGACATTGAAAAATTGTTGGTACCCGTCTATAAAAGTAAGAAAAGCATTCCATGGTCACTGAAATAACTTGAAACTGACTAAGGTAATTTTCCATTGAAATTTACTGAATATCAACTATGGAAAATCAGACAATGATTATAAATTGTGGTTTAACCGGAAAAAAAAATCTAATGAAAATAGCTTGAACAAAATTGGTGGTAACCTTAACTTATCATTTTGTTGCACAATCTTTTAAGGCAATTACTACAAACAAACACTTTCTGTAACTGTCAATGAGACCTCTACACTTGTCCACAGGTATTTTTGTCCATTCCTCAAGAGCTAACTGCTTCAGATGTCTCAGGTTTAAAGGTTGCCTTCTCCAGACTGCAAGTTTCAGCTCTTTCCTCGGATCCATTTTTCTAAATGCATGGTGCCTACAATTAAACATGGTTGTGGTACTGTCCTTATGGGAGGCTGCATGAGTGCTGCTGGTGTTCTGGAACTACATTTCATTTATGGAATCATGAATTCACAGATGCACTGCTCTGTATTGGAGGATAAAATGCTACCATCACTTCATGCTCTTGATAGACATGCACATTTTCAACTTGACAATGATCCAAAACACATTTGTTGCATTTCCAAAGAAGAACAGGGTGAAAGTGACCAAGTATGTCTCCTGATTTGAACCTAATCTAACACCTATGGGGAGTTTTGAATAGTCAAGCCAGTATCCAGGCTCTAAAAGAGGTAATTCTTGAAGAATGGAAAATGATAGATGCAAACTTTTTCATTCCATGCCTAGAAGAATTGGGGTTGTCCTTAAAAATCATGGAGATCATATTAAGTACTAGATGTTGTAGTTTTTGATGTGGCGTGTATTCTTTTTAGCATCAACTAATTTGAGTAAAACTGAAGATTTTGTAATTAAAGATATATTATTAACTCTATTTTTAACATTATAGGTTAAAAAATATTCAATACAACTCACTCTTGTTAAAATTTTGGAAATAGCTGTTGCCCTCAGTTAAGATATTCATTAGCATCTCACTTTTCAAATGGGGCGTGCACTTTTGTGCTGAGTGCTAATACAATATATATATACAGTGTGTGTATATATATATATATATATATATATATAGTATATACAGTATATGTGTATATATATATATATATATATATATATATATATATATATACATATATATATATATATATACATGTACACACATACACGTACTATGTGCATTTATTTTAGATACTACTGTCAGACATTAATTAGCCTTCTATTACGGTACATTATGTTGAAACAGATGCTTGGCTTTTTCAGTATAGTTGGGCTCTTTTGTTTAAATAATTACGGTATCTTTTTGAGAATAAAGGAATGCACATTTCTCTTCCACTCTCATCTGCTAGGAGTCACAGGTTTTCATAGTGATTGAATAACATCAGAAGCACAGGCTGGAGTGGTAAAGCAGTGGTGAACAGCAAAAGAAGCAGTGAAAATTTTTGCCTGACATCATGTCATCAAATCTGCCATACAAAATTATTGTGAATTATACTATCCTGCTGTGCATTTGATTTCCCCCAGCTGCTATCACAGCGGCCCTTTTCCTGAAAATTAAATGTGTTTCATCTGCTCTCAAATATGCCATGTCTTTACCTACAGGAGGCTATATCAGATTTTTCTTTTTTATTTCTGCCCTGCTTTCACAATATGGATGATTTATAATTTGTGTTATTAGAAAAGTTTGTGTGTGATATTTAATACCTGGGAACACATATCAAATCTCTTCTTCCACTTAACACTCATGCCCCCTGAGGAAGGATAACATCCGAAACGTGCGTTGGGGTGTGTGCACGCTTTCCAGGAATCTCCACACCGGTGCCACCTATCATTAAGGTAGTATTGTCTAATTTCATATACTGTCTATTTTTCTAGTGACATAGCATGTGCTCTAATTTTTGGAGCATTATTCATTTTTTTAGCTTTACGACTCTCTTTTTGTTTGGGCACCTTCTCTTAGACCGCCATATTATGACGGGGAGATTTTTCTTCTTTTTTGATATTATTATTGTGTATTGAGTAACCTGGTTTGCGTGCATACCTGCCGTTTTGTACCATTGTCATGTTGGTTTCATGTATTGCACGTCATCTCTTGGTCTGATGGCTCTCTTTTTGTCCTTTTACCATTATGTTATAATAAAGTATTTTTCACTTTTATACGCATATTGGACTATGTTGGTCGTTTTTTCTTGGCATTTTGTTATGCCATGTGTTGCTTTTCAGTATTATATATAGCGACTAGTCCGTCTTTGAGAAGTCTATTCAGCTAATTATTCGTTATAACTAATAATTGTATTATTCATATCTATCTTTTGATATGGTATCATGCTGATTATCTTTGTAAGTATTGTTTTCATTCCACTTAACACTGTACGCTGCTATAGAAATAGTAAACTCATCAAATGTTATAGTATGTAGAGATGAGTGAACTTGTTCTGAAAATGTAGGCAAATCTCAAATTCTGCACAAACTTTGTAAATTTGGATTCGTGTATTGATTCCTGAGCGTTTCTCTGAAAATTGGCAAAAGCCAGCCAAATTTCGGTAAATAATCAAGTTCACTAGGGGCTCTTTCATACATCAGTGTTTCCATTAGCAACACTGCCCGCAAAACGTCTCGCACCCATACACACTGATGACACATGGATTATGTTCTTGTGTCATCAGTGTGACACGTACCGGCACATGGGAACCATCGGTACTGTTTGCACTGTTCCCCAGTGCCAGATGCTAAAGTGAAGACAGCTCACATTACTGTCCCTTGCTCATGCTGCACTCAGGAGACAAAGTTCAGTGTTGAAATCAACCATTAACAGCAAGAGCAGGTGGCTGCTGATGGGAGTATTCATCAGCCACCGCCTGCGCTATAAATAAATAATTTAAAAAAAAAAAAAAACCCAGCTGTTAGCTTCAGCAAGGCTGGTTATTAAGAATAGAGTGGTCTGGATGCAATATTTCGTCATTATTTAAATAAATAATTAAAAAAGACGGTATGGAGTCCCTCCCATTTTTGACAACCAGCCAAGCTGAAGCTGGGGCTGGTGTTGTGAATTCTGTTGTGGGTTCTGCTCTTAGGCTCCCTCCGGTGGTTATAAGTGGCAGTGCTGCTGTTTGTCCTTCACAACAGTCATCAGCTGCTTCCACTTTGGACGGTGCTATTTAGTCTGGCTCCTTCCTTTATTGAGTGCCAGTTGTCCATTGTTTTCTAGGGATCCACATCTCTGCTTGGTTTCTCCTTCTGGATTGTCCCTGTGTTGCATCAGCCGGATGTTTCTCTTCCTTTTCAGGTTGAGGTTGACGCTTCTGAGATTGGGGCAGGGGCCATTTTGTCTCAGAGGAATTCTGATGGTTCCTTGATGAAACCGTGTGCCTTCTTTTCTCGAAAGTTTTCGCCTGTGGAACGCAATTATGATGTCGGCAATCGTGAGTTGTTGGCTATGAAGTGGGCATTTGAGGAGTGGCGACATTGGCTTGAGAGGGCCAAGCACCGTATTGTGGTCTTGACCGATCATAAGAATCTGATTTACCTCGAGTCTGCCAAACGGCTGAATCCTAGACAGGCCCGATGGTCCCTGTTTTTCTCCCGTTTTGATTTTGTTGTCTCGTATCTTCCAGGTTCTAAGAATGTTAAGGCTGATGCCCTCTCTAGGAGCTTTTTGCCTGATTCTCCTGGGGTCCTTGAGCCGGTCGGCATTTTGAAGGAAGGGGTGATTCTTTCTGCCATCTCCCCTGATTTATGACGGGTTCTTCAGGAATTTCAGGCTGATAAACCTGATCGCTGTCCAGCGGGGAAACTGTTTGTTCCTGACAGATGGACTAGTAAAGTGATTTCTGAGGTTCACTGTTCTGTGTTGGCTGGCCATCCTGGGATTTTTGGTACCAGAGATTTGGTTAGTAGGTCCTTTTGGTGGCCTACTTTGTCACGGGATGTGCGTTCTTTTGTGCAGTCCTGTGGGACTTGTGCGCGGGCCAAACCTTGCTGCTCCCACGCCAGTGGGTTGCTTTTGCCTTTGCCGGTCCCTGAGAGGCCTTGGACGCATATTTCTATGGATTTTATTTCGGATCTTCCTGTTTCCCAGAGGATGTCTGTTATCTGGGTGGTCTGTGACCGGTTTTCTAAGATGGTTCATTTGGTACCTTTGCCTAAGTTGCCTTCCTCTTCTGAGTTAGTTCCGTTGTTTTTTCAGCATGTGGTTCGTTTGCATGGCATTCCGGAGAATATTGTGTCCGATAGAGGTTCCCAGTTTGTTTCTAGGTTTTGGCGGTCCTTTTGTGCTAAGCTAGGCATTGATTTGTCTTTTTCTTCCGCATTTCATCCTCAGACAAATGGCCAAACCGAGCGAACTAACCAGACTTTGGAAACTTATTTGAGATGCTTTGTGTCTGCCGATCAAGATGATTGGGTGGCTTTCTTGCCATTGGCCGAGTTTGCCCTTAATAATCGGGCTAGTTCTGCTACCTTGGTGTCACCATTGTTTTGTAATTCTGGGTTTCATCCTCGCTTTTCTTCAGGGCAGGTTGAGTCTTCTGATTGTCCTGGGGTGGACTCTGTGGTTGACAGGTTGCAGCAAATTTGGGCTCATGTTGTAGACAATTTGGTGTTGTCTCAGGAGGAGGCTCAGCGTTTTGCCAACCGTCGTCGGCGTGTGGGTTCCCGGGTTCGGGTTGGGAATTTGGTCTGGTTGTCTTCTTGTCATGTTCCTATGAAGGTTTCTTCCCCGAAGTTCAAGCCTTGGTTTATTGGTCCTTATAGGATTTCTGAGATTATCAATCAAGTGTCTTTTCGTTTGGCCCTTCCAGCCTCTTTTTCCATCCATAATGTTTTTCATAGATCTTTGTTGTGGAAATATGTGGTGCCCGTGGTTCCCTCTGTTGATCCTCCTGCCCCGGTGTTGATTGATGGGGAGTTGGAGTATATTGTGGAGAAGATCTTGGATTCTCGTTTTTCTAGACGGAGGCTTCAGTATCTTGTCAAGTGGAAGGGTTATGGCCAGGAGGATAATTCTTGGGTTGTTGCCTCCGATGTTCATGCTGACGATTTGGTTTGTGCCTTCCATTTGGCTCATCCGGATCGGCCTGGGGGCTCTGATGAGGGTTTGGTGACCCCTCCTCAAGGGGGGGGGTACTGTTGTGAATTCTGTTGTGGGTTCTGCTCTTAGGCTCCCTCCGGTGGTTATAAGTGGTAGTGCTGCTGTTTGTCCTTCACAACAGTCATCAGCTGCTTCCACTTTGGACGGGGCTATTTAGTCTGGCTCCTTCCTTTATTGAGTGCCAGTTGTCCATTGTTTTCTAGGGATCCACATCTCTGCTTGGTTTCTCCTTCTGGATTGTCCAAATCATCAAAGATAAGTCCTGGCTCTGTTTTTGCAGTCCACATGCGGTGGACTTAATAGTTCTGTGAATTGCTATGTTTTTTCTTGTCCAGCTTTGTCTGTGTTAAGATTTACTCAGCCAAGTTGGAAGCTCTGGAGTCACAGAGTTACCCTCCATGCCTTTAGTTAGGTGTGGAGATTTTTGTATTCTCTGTGGTGGATTTTGTAGTATTTTTTTATACTGACCGCACAGTACTCTTTCCTGTCTTTTCTTTCTAAGTAGCGTGGCCTCCTTTGCTAAATTCTGTTTTCAGTCTGCATTTGTAATTTCCCTCTCCTCTCACAGTCAATATTTGTGGGGGGCTGCCTTTCCTTTGGGAATTTTCTCTGAGGCAAGATAGTATTCCTGTTTCTTTCTTTAGGTGTAATTAGTCCTCCGGCCGTGACGAGGTGTCTAGGGAGTGACAGGAACATCCCACGGTTACTTCTAGTTGATCTGTTAAGTTCAGGGTCTGCGGTCAGTATAGAGGCCACCTACTCCAGAGCTCGTCCATGCTGCTCCTAGGCCACCAGTTCATAACAGGCTGGTATTCTAAAGCTGGTAAGGGATCATGAATATCATAGAATCATAGAATTATGGAATGTTAGAGATGGAAGGGACCTCAAGGGTCATTGTGTCCAACCAGGGCCGGCTCCAGGTTTTTGAGGGCCCCGGGTGAAAGAGTCTCAGTGGGCCCCCCTCTTTAACACATACCACAATTCATGATGCACAGATACGGCAGAGAAATATAGCACAGCCACGTAGTATATAACACAGCCACGTAGTATATAACAGCCCATGTAGCATATAACACAGCCCACGTAGTATATATCACAGCCACGTAGTATATTGCAAATCAACGTAGTATATAACAAGCCACGTAATATATTGCACAGCCATGTAGTATATAGCACAGCCACGTAATATATTGCACAGCCACGTAGTATATAGCACAGCCACGTAGTATATTGCACAGCCTACGTAGCATATAACATAGGCCATGAAGTATATAGCACAGCCCACGCAGTACATAGCACAGCCCACGTAGCATATAGCACAGCCACATAGCATATAACAAAGCCACGTAGTATATAACACAGGCCACGTAGTATATAACACAGCCACATAGTATATTGCCCAGCCACGTATATTGCACAGCCACGTAGTATATAGAACAGCCCACGTAGTATATTACACAGCCATGTAGTACATAACACAGCCACGTAGTATATAGCACAGCCATGTAGTATATTGCACAGCCACTTAGTATATTGCACAGCCACGTAGTATATTGCGCAGCCACGTAGTACATAACACAGCCACGCAGTATATAACACAGCCCATGCAGTATATAACACAGCCCACGCAGTATATAACACAGCCCACGCAGTATAAAACACAGCCCACGCAGTATAAAACACAGCCCACGCAGTATATAGCACAGCCCACGCAGATGCAGTATATAGCACAGCCCACGCAGTATACAGCACAGACAGCCCACGTAGTATATAACACACAGCCAACCACCCACTTAGTATATAGCAGAGGCCCGGGCCATGACGTAGTATATAACACAGCCCACGTATGTAGTATGTAACTCAGCCAGCCATTTACAGACAGTCTAGGCTAGGACTACAACCAGGCTCACAGAAGGCTGCATCCTACCCACACCCGCCCCCGCAATGCGTTGGGACCAGGAACTTGGAGGAAGACTCACACTTCACTCACTGCAGGGTGACCGATGCTGCTGAGAGGTCTGCTGGGGTGATGTTATGGCAGCTAGATGGCATACCTTCCCACAGGTGAAGTGTATCCCCAGGGCTTCCCAGAGTGTAGGCGGTGGATGGTGTGAGGCGCAGTGAAGAATGAGGACACAAGGTTGCAGTCTCTTTACCTTTACTGAAGGCTTTAGCGTTCACAGTCCAGAGCACCAGATCACAGGGTAGGCAGAGTCTGGCCGGTCTGAAGGCAAATCCAGAGTCCCCTTATCCAGGTGGAAATCAGTAGCCTTCCTCTAGCGCCTGTGTGTTGTAGTCCCTTCCTGCTGAGCTTCTCGGTAAGGTCCTCACAACTGATGTTGGTGTTCTAGATGTTATGTCTCTTTCTCTCTGTCCCCCTGATGGATAGGATAGGACAAACCCGTATGACTGATGGCCTGAGGCTTTTTACAGGGACTCTATCACGCCCCGGCCTCCACAGTTGCCACCGTGCTTCCTGGGTATAAGGTCAGGCAACTAATATGGAACTAGCTGTCCTGCCGGTCTCTGGAGCCAGGCTTGGAGATGATGACTCCCTCGGTGTTCTGGCTACAGGCTTCTGCGCCTCAGAAGGAGGCAGCCTGTTACAGGGCAGAACTCCTTCTGGTTTCCTCTCCTTTTGCTATGACTTCGTTTCTCACTTTCAGCAACGCAATTCCCTTCAATGTCTCTTTCTTAGGATGCTGCCGCACGTGGGGCAGGCACAGCTCTGTGGCCTTCTGTCTAGGCCTCTGACAGGATCCCACCCCTGTCAGGGATCCACTACCTGAGCGGAGCCCAGATAGCAGCTCACTGGGTGAAGCCCAGCTCGCTTCTGCCTAACTTCCTGTCCAGACTGCCAGTTTTACCTAGCTGTGAGGAGTGCCCTAGTAGATAGGAGCATAGCTCCCCCTGGCGGCCTGGAGTGTGAAGTGTGTTTTGTGTTTTGTGATACCTGGTAAGAAGATCTCCTTTATTGCCTTCAGACGTAATATCACTCCCCCTGGTGGAAGAATGACATTACCGCAACGACCAGGACTCTGGGGCGCTGCATATCCATATCTTCAGAAAGTCCAGGTGGTCTATAGTAAACATCTACAATAGTGTCCTTTCTGTTCTTCTCTCCTTGAATTCTTATTCAAACAGTTTCTACTGAGCTACCAATTTGTGAACCTTGAATCTCTGTGGAGATATGCAATTTCCTAACATATGATGCAACACATACTCCCTTCTTGTTAATCCTGTTTCTAATTTTAAAAAATTATAGCATTCAAGGTTTGTATTCCAAGCATGTGTATCATCCCACCAAGTTTCAATGATGCCTATGACATCATATCTCTCTTCCTGCGTTAGCAGCTTCAATTCTCCTTATTTGTTTCCCCATTCTCTGTTCCTTTGCATAGACACATTTTAGTTTGTATTCGGTTTCTCTTGCTACTCTATTTTCATTCAGAGTTTGTTGTTTTTGTTCTTTCTTTCTACTTCTAATAGCAGGGTTCTCAAAAGTATTCATTAGCTGCATACTATTTTCTGGCTGTATATTTCCCATCCCATATTGCTCTAGTTTAAAGCTCTCCTGATTAGTGTAGCGAAGTATCTACCAAGTATGTGCATTCCTGTTTTTGTAAGATGCAACCCATCTCTAGCAAGGAGTCCATCACACAGGTAATTCACTCCACTGTCAAAAAAACAAAAATGTTGCTCATGGCGCCATTGGTGTAGCCAGTTGTTCACCTGTAGAATCCTGTTCAATCTCCTTGTTCCAAATCCATTCACTGGGAGGATGGATAAGAAGATGACCTACTCTCCCAGTTCCTTCACTTTCCGCCCAGGTCTTCAAAGTCTCCGCTTACAGGCCTTTTTTGCTTGGTCATTTGTTCCTATGTGGGTTAGTAGATGTGGGAGGTTATTTGTAGAACTGAAGAGTCTTGATACCCTATCAGAGACATCTTTGATTTGGGCACCTGGAAGACAGCACACTTCTCGTGAGGTTATGTCTGGTCGCCAGTTAACAGCTTCTGTTCCTCTCAGCAGGGAATCCCCCAGGACCACCACTCTCCTTTTCTTCTTTACCACGGCGCTTCTTTTTCCTCTTTCAAGAGGCTTCTGATTTCTTACTGGCGTGATCTTTGGGAAAAAAC
The DNA here is from genome assembly GCF_051348905.1 of Ranitomeya variabilis. Classification (NCBI taxonomy): domain Eukaryota; kingdom Metazoa; phylum Chordata; class Amphibia; order Anura; family Dendrobatidae; genus Ranitomeya; species Ranitomeya variabilis. Next base: position 441,141,539 of record NC_135234.1, read on the forward strand.
ACTGTTTTGATGTACATTTTCGTAGTTGTAAAGAACACGTGTGAGAGACAATGTAATCTGCACTGCTGATACACCTGATGCCGGATGTGTTAATCCTGATGGGGACAGCTGGTTATACCGCCCCTGGGATCTCGGGTGCTCTCCCAGGAAAAAAACACAGAATAGCATAAGGGTGGCACTCACTTTCCTATTTAAAATTTCCTTTATTGAATCACATTAAGATGTGCATGCAGTAGAGTCCTTGGTGGAGCATGCCGGACATCGGCCATTTCACACTAACACTTCTATGGGTCCTACGGTGGAGGGGAAGTGATGAGGCTCTTATGCAGGTAACTAGAGGGATCTTCCCAATTCCTGATGTCATAACGCAGCAACCAAACACTCCTCCACTTTTAAAATTTAGACAAAAACGACATGGGAATATAACATGTAATCCCTACAGACAATGTTAGAATGAAAACAGCAGTGTTGCTACAAATAAATAGACATATCAATTTTGTCATTGAATCCTGTAGCACAGAGGTGTCAAACTGCATTCCTCGAGGGCCGCCAACAGGTCATGTTTTCAGGATTTCCTTGTATTGCACAGGTGATAATTTAATTACCTGCACAGAATGATTCCAGCACCTTGTGGAATGCTAAGGAAATCCTGAAAACATGACCTGTTGGCGGCCCTCGAGGAATGCAGTTTGACACCTCTGCTGTAGCACCTTGTGCTCTGGTGCATATAATCCACCTGGCTTCTCTTCTGAGAAGTAGTTTGTGGAGATTACCTCCCTGGACTGGTAATTTAACTCTTTCCAATCCTACAAAGTGTAATGCTTCTGGGTTACCACCAAGATGTTCCCTCATTTGGTGTATTAACCATTGAGAATCTTTTTCTGAATGTATAGAATTGAAGTGTTCCTTAAAAAGGACAAATAGGGGCATTTTGCCGATATAGAAAAAAATGCAGGGACAAAATAACACGTAGACTGTAAAACATGTATGGCAAGAGATGAAGTCTTGGACATAGTGCATCCTATCTCTTACCTGGAGGGATTATAAGATGAGATGGAAGGGGCAGAAAGCACAATACCCTCAATAAAATTATCCACCAGTATGTTGGATTTTAACCATTTTTTTATTCTGCTTTAATGTGATTGTGCACAAACACGTCCTTCAGATTAGTGGTTCGCTACTATATCTGCTATGTCTCCATCCTTTTCTAGAATATGCCAATTCTTATTAATCACTGCCCTGATTTGTTTATTCATTGGACCATATTTAAAGCTGAAAATAAACCACTTATGTAGATTACTACATTTTTTGTTCTCATTATTTTTTAACAGGTCATTATGAGGGGATGATAGCATGAGAGCCTGGTAGTAGTTCTTCAGCGGTATAGGTGCTGAGTGCCTCTCATCCTCCTGCTTCCTTGGATCACATGCTTCCATTTGTCTTCTTCTGCAGGTACACTGAAAGGTGCTTCTCTTCGAACATTCTGAATAATCATTTCTACTCTGTCATTAGCTTCAGAAGGAACCCTGAAAAGTTCTTCTCTTGCAACATTCTGAAGAGATTCTTCTGCTCTATCAGGGAAATCCTCATCTTCTTTGGTGAGCTTCTCTACTGAAGACTTTGCACCTTTTCCGCTAACACAGTCACAAGCTTGCGTTTCTGGCTCGTAAAGTTTGTGATTTCCTTTGGCAAGTCTGTAAACATATAGCACACATTGTAGCACACCATATGTGTAATGAAGCTGTTCCATGTTGAATAAAACAAATTTCTATAGAATCGCCGTAAAGATTCATAAAAGTTTGATGTCATTAAAGCAGCTCAATCTAGCTCGCGGCGACTCTTCACTCTTCCCAGAATGCATCAGGAATATGCAAATGATCTCCCCTGAGCTTCAATACCTGGTTTGACGATGCCCTTCAAGCAGCTTGATCCAGATACACCCAAAGATTTTCAGACTCTTGGCGAGTTTTAACTTTTCCCAGAACGCACAAGGAATATGCATATTATCTCCCCCAAGCATCAATTCCTGGTTTGACAACGCAGTTCAAGCAGCTAGATCCAGATAAACCCATAAATTTTCAGACTCATAGGGAGTTTTCACTTTCCCCAGAATTCACCAAGAATTTGCAAATTATCTCCCCCCAACCTTCAATTCCAGGTCTGATGATGTTGTTCAAGCAGCTCGATCCAGCTGCACCCAAAGATCTTCAGACTCGTGGCGACTCTTCACACTTAACATAATTTACTAGGAATATGTAAATTATCGCCGCCAAGCCTCAACTCCTGGTTTGACAATTTCCATCAAGCAGCTCAATCCAGCTACACCCAAAGATCTCCAGACTCATGGTGACTCTTCTCAGAATGTGCCAGAAATATGAAAATTATCTCTCCTTCATAAATTAAACAGTATGCTACTAGCCATATTATGCACAGCACATGCCCAAATAAGGTAGTACAATGTAAAATTACAGTGGCATGTAAAAGTTTGGGCGCTCTGGTCAAAATTACTGTTGTGAACAGTTAAACTAGTTTAAAATGAAATGATCTTTAAAAGGCGTAAAGTTAAAGATTACACATTTTTTTGTATTTTAGGATTATAGCATGGCCAGGAATTAACTTATAAAACATAACCTTTAATAGGTATGTTAAAAACAACAACATTTCCCCCCTCCTCCTGCCATCCATTCCCCTTGAGGTTGAACAGATCTGAGAAGGGAATGAACAAGAATGTGTATGGGTGAGAACAAACCATTTTTTTAAAATAGTTCACTGTTAATCATGAGCACTTGCACTTTGGAAAAAATGTATGTGTGTATGTCTGAGGTAAACGTTGGCTGTTGTTTTTAATATACCTATTAAAGGTTAAGTTTTGTACACTCCTGGCCATGCTATAATCCTATTGTACTTGATTGGTTAGGTTTATGTGGATTAGATCACTAGCTGATCCTGTTGCTAATTCTTTGTATTTTAGACCAAAAAAATAAATACAAAATATATATTTATTTTTATGAACATATATTTTTTCAACTTATACGTTTTAAAAATTGCAAAAAGGAAAATGGGCTGATGCAAGTTTGGACATCCTGCATGGTTAGTATGTAGTAGCACTTCCTTTTGAAAGGATCACAGAGCTTGTAAATGCTTTTTGTAGCCAGAGTTTTTCAATTCTTGTTTGATGGATTTTCATCTATTCTTCTTTTGTAAATTCTTATAGTTCTGTGAGATTCCTGGGTCATCTTGCATGCACTGCTATTTTGAGGTCTTTACACAGATTTTCAATGATGTTCAGATAAGGAGACTGTGGGGCCATTATAAAACATTCAGCGTGTGCTTTTTGAGGTGGTCTATTATGAATTTTGAAGTGTGTTTAGGATCATTATCCAATTGTAGAATCCATCCTCTTTTCAATCTTAGCTTTTTACAGATGATATTATGTTTGTACCAAAAATTTGTTGAAATTTAATTGAATCTTTTTTCTTTCTACCCCTGAAATGTTCCCTGTGCCACTGGCTACAACACAAATCAAAAACATGATTGATCCACCATCCATGCTTAATGGCTGTCGAGATGTTCTTTTCCTGAAATTCTGTACCCTTTTTTTCTCCACCCATACCTTTGATCATTGCAGCCAAAGAGTTCTATTTTAACCTCATTGGTGCACAGGACTTGTTTCCAAAATAGACTAGACTTGTTTATCTGTTATTTGCATAGTTCTAAGCTGAATTTTATGGTGAGAATGCAGCAGAGGTTTTCTTCTGATGAGTCTTCCATGAAGGCCATATTTTTGCAGGTGTCTCTGAACAGTAGAATAATGTACCACAACTCTAGAGTCTTTTAAATCTTTCTTAAGGTTTCTTGCAGTCAAGCAGGGGGATCTGATGTGCCTCTCTAGCAATCTTATGAGCAGCTCTCACTGAAATTTTGCATGGTCTTCCAGACCTTGTCTTTACTTCCACTGTTCCTGTTAACTGTCATTTCCTAATTACATTTCAAACTGAGAAAAGGACAACTTGAAAACGTATTGCTATCTTCTTAAAACCTTCTCTTGCTTTGTGGACCTCCACCATTTTCATTTTCACAGTGCTAAACAGCTGCTTTGAAGAACCCATGGCTGCTGTTTTTTGGCACAAGGTCAGAGGAGGCTTGATTTTAATAAAGCTGGGAGATTTTCATTACTTCTCCTTTCCTAACTTTGATAGTGGACAAGCCATAACCCTAACAGGCTAATTAAGGACAGAAACCTTGGTCAAAGTTATCTGAACACAAAAATCTCCAAGGATGCCCAATCTTTTGCATCAGTTAATTTTCCTGTTTGTAATTTTTAAAATGAAAAAAATGACAATATATTTTTTTTTACCTAAAATGCAAAGGAAATCTGTCATCTTTAACTTTAAGTCTCTTAGAGATCATTTCATCTTCAACTATTCACAATAACAGTAATTTTGACCAGGGGTCCCCAAACTGTGACTTGTGGGTTGATTGTGACTTGTAGGATCGCCACTTCCAACAGGTGGCGCTATAGAGTTCAAGTCCTCTTTTTCTCTGAAGAGGCAATTTTCCTATTAAATTTCCCAGAAGAGCATTGCATGGCAAATAAGCCTTCTTATCTTGACAAGCCAGATGTGGTATGTCACGCTCCACAAGGAGAAACCTTAACCCTTAGACCACAGTCCAGAGCCTCTCACCTAGCCAAATCAGTTCTCATACTTTGCACTGAAGAGGACCAATAGCCCAAAACACCATGACTGCAAATTGAGATACTGATTTGGTTTTTATCCTAAGTCATATTGCAAGACTCATTAAAGGGTTGATTGTGACTTGTAGGATCGCTACTTCCAACAGGTGGCTCTAGAGTTCAAGTCATGTTTTTCTCTGAAAAGGCAATTTGCTTATCAAACTGTTAAATGTCACTGTACCGTACATCAGTGAAGGAAGAAATAACCCAGCTCACTCGTGCCTCTTATTCTCCCCCACGGACATCCACTTCAGGATTTGGGTTCCCATTGGATCTTCAGTGCTTGATCTGCGATGCTCATCTCTCAGGTCTGGATGAACGAGGGCTGGGTTCCAGATCTTGACCTGCACAGACTGGTTCTCAAATCTTGTCTGGCACTGATCTGGACCTTAGGATTTGACTGGCATGGTATTGTTCACGGACCTTGACCAGCATCATCTGGACCTTGATCGTCTTTGTCTGGACCCTGCTCATGTTCACACCATACCACACTGGTTCAGGCCTTTTGCCTTGTTCTTGGATCTCAACCTCAGCATTCCCTTGCACACACGTACTGCTTGTCTCACTTATTTAAACCAAACCCTCTCCCACCTTGCCACACTGACCTCTTATACAGGGAACTGTTTCATCAAAGCAAGATGACCCAGTGCTCCACCGAGACTTTTCCTTCCCAAAACTATTCCTCTTCCAGGTAGTTCTGCAGGATTCCCATAAGGCAGTAGGTGGAAGTCTCCGGACACAAATGCTGTAATGCTCTGGGAAATTTCATTCTTTGCCATATGCTCGCTTACATTCCTCCTTCCTTTTAGTTCACCAGTCCTCGGGCAAGGACAGCTTTGGAGGGATTTTTTCTCTGCCAGATGTTGAGTGCATTCACGGGTCTCATGCTTAATTTGTTCCCACACCAATTCATCATGTGCGTATCATATAGGAGAGATGCCAGCATTAGCACGCTCAGTTCCCAGCGGTTCTTCCTGCAGGAGGATTTAAGGAACCTCCCAGGCTTTGAGTACTCCACTGAGAAGATTGTCTTCCATCCTATCTTCTGACTCCACTGGGAGTGATGCTGGTATCTCCAGCAGTTCTTCAAGCACAGCAAGCCACTGCTCTTCGTTGCCCATGATTAACTTCGAGGGAGCATCATGTGACTCTTCTTTAAGCTTCATTTCTCCCTTTTGTTTTAGAGAAGCAGTGACAGATGCTGAACTTCATAGGTGGAATTGTTGGTGTGGACCCTCCTCATGACTTGGTAGGGCACTGACTCCCAACAGTAGTCCAGCTTGTTTTTGGGCCATTTGGCTGTTACCAGCACCTGGTCTCTCAGCTGGAGCAAGGTTGTGAGTGATTGCCTCATCAGTATTTTGCACCTGTATTGCCACCATCTTTATCACATGGGTTTGCTGTATCCTGGGAGTGCACTAGTTCACAGACCTGGACAGGTAGGTGCTGCAGTCCTTTTGTGCTGTATAAATTCTTAAATTTTTAGAGGATTTTTAGTCCTCTTTTTCTGTTTTTTTCTATGAAGTTTAGCAGTAGGACTCGCATATGTGAGGACCCTTGATGCTGGGTTGAGAGCTTAAATATCTTGGCCAAAGTATCGACCAATACCTCATACATTATTTATATATATATATATGTTTTTTGCACTTCATTTTTCAGGGTACAGCCAGGCCCAGTATTTTTGGCCTTGTTAACTAGGGTGTCTGCCTTCATGGGATGCATGTATATAGTGCTGGGCAGCCGGCCTGATCTAATAGTATGGGCATCATTAATAGGCTGCAAACCAGACACTGCATTACCTGTGTGTAACCAGCACCCTATACAAGCCTCTTTTGTGCCATTATATACTATGCAATCACCCCCTCCATGAGTTGTGAGTGATTGACATTCTTGCAACCCATCTCTGTTCCAGTGCACCCAAATTTGCGCTCTCCAAGTAAAAAGAGAGGGGAATTCCAGTTAGTACATGTACTTTTGATTCCTACAGGTATTCTGCGAATATTGCAGTCACATTTCACACTAGTGCCAGCAGTTTCAATTTGAAATAGAGGTGCTTTCACAAAATTAGAATATCATCAAAAAGTTAATTTATTTCAGTTCTTCAATACAAAAAGTGAAACTCATATATCATATAGTCATTACAAACAAAGTGATCTATTTCAAGTGTTTATATCTGTTAATGATTATGGCTTACAACCAATGAAACACCAAAAGCTATTATCTCATTAAAATAGAATAATTAACAAAAAACACCTGCAAAGGCTTCCTAATCATTTAAAAAGGTCCCTTAGTCTGTTTCAGTAGGATCCACAATCATGAGGAAGACTGCTGACTTGGCAGATGTCCAGAAGGCAGTCATTGACACATTCCACAAGTAGGGTAAGCCACAAAAGGTGATTGCTAAAGAAGCTGGCTATTCACAGTGCTGTATGGATACAGAGTGCTGTATCCAAGCATGTTAATGGAAAGTTGAGTGGAAGGAAAAGGTATGGTGGAAAAAGATGCACAAGCAACCAGGATAACTGCAGCCTTGAAAGGATTATTAAAAAAAAGACCATTCAAAAATGTTGTGGAGACTCATTAGAAGTGGTCTGCTGCTTGCCACCACTCACAGATGTATCCAGGACAAGGGCTACCAGTGCCGCATTCCTTGTGTCAAGCCACTTATGACCAATAGACAATGCCAGAAGCATCTTACCTGGGCCAAGGAGAAAAAGAATTGAACTGTTGCTCAGTGGTCCAAAGTGTTGGTTTCAGATTAAATAAAATGTTGCATTTTATTTGGAAACAGGTAGGATCCTGCTGTAATTGAAACTACCACATTTTGAAGGGCGGAGTGCTCGGTCAGAGAGCTAACATTAGGATGATATCTGAATACCTGGGTGAATGTGGACACCTCCCTCAGTAAAGCCTGTATTTTGCATGAATTGGCCAAATTATGTGCAAAGCGTCTAATTTTTTCCTAGTATTCAGAAGCAGTATTGCTATTCATATTTCACATATTTCACATTGACATGCTTTAGCACAATAGAGTGCAAATTTTTTGTATATTTTCTATGGAGGTGACTACTCCTAGTATGCAACTATTCACACTAGCTTGGATGTGCCAGTCTGTCTTTTGTTATTTGTATGTTAGCTCTCTGACTGAGCACTCTGCCCTTCAACATCTGGTGGTTTCAATTACAGCAGGATCCTACCTACCCATAAATACATGTTTCACTGAGAGAGGTGTCCGTATTCACACAGTTATTCAGATATCAGCCTAAGAGAGGTATTCACATTGATATGTAGGGACCCATCAGTTTTTGAGACCACCTTGACGTTGGTTGATGGGCTGGCATGAATTGGCCAAATTATGTGCAAAGCGTCTAATTTTTTCCTAGGATTCAGAAGCAGTGTTGCTATTCATATTTCATATATTTCACATTGACATGCTTTAGCACGATAGAGTGCAACTCTTTTTTTATAAGGACACGATGTGTTCTCTTTCTCCGGGTCCTTTCACAAACATGATTTCTTTTAAGCCCAGATCTTTTCAGCACAATTGTATGGTCATCCACACTACTCTGATCATCAGGATGGGGAACTGGCAGGCAGCCATCAAACGGACAGTTTGCTCCCTTCTCAAGCAAGCGACGTCCTGGAAGTGGGCTTGAAAGTGTTCTTATGGCATAGTGGTCACCTAGGACCTGGTGTCCATCAAGCAGTGGACATGTTGTCCAGTAAACTCAGCCCAAGTAAGAGGTTGCTCGTAAACAATATCTACAGAGATTTCATTCTGTTTCAGGGGTGTGGAGCCTCATGGTGTGCACCCCAACCGTAGGGCATGCTAGTTTAACAAACGCCCCCTTCTTCTTTCCCGATTTGGACAAATCCGGGAGATATGTCCTCTTCCGCAAGAAGTCCAGCATTCTACACCACACTCCTCTTTCTTTTAGTCCAATATGCCTAATATGAGCATTGTCTTTATACGAGAAATATGTTTTGCTTACATAACTAGGTCATAGCAGTGTTATTTATCTCAGAGATCCTTTCAGGTTTTACAAAAAAAAATTGTACTTTGACCCATACATAGCACATTCCTGAAAGATCTTGAATGCTAAGGCAATACAAAAAGCAGAAAACACAGGAGAATTTCATGCCTTCTGTCTGTATGCTTCCTAGTCTTCATGATTGCATAATATCTTAGTACCTGCAGTTACTGATGATCTGTCAGTATTTTATTGTGAACATACTTATTTTTTTCCACTGGCATTTTCAATATAGCACATTATTAAGCTTTCAAGAATTTATAAGACTTCAAATCTACTTAGATGTAAATCTCTAAAGTCTCCATATGGGTTTAGAAGGCAGCTTTTATTATACTCAGCGGGCTTCTTTTAGCCAAGATTTGTTTTTCTAAATCCACTTTAACTCCATATAAAGATAAAGTATCATTTAAACAGCTTGTTAGAGTTTGCTTATTAGACCTTGATAATATAATTTGTCGCTCTTCCTTTGTTTTGTTTTTTGCTTACTCATCTGATACATGCTACTAAAATATTAAGCATGTGTTATATAAAAGGCAATTTTACTGGTCTTAAAGGGGTGGTCCAAAGGCAAAGTCATTTTGCTCCTGTCTATCTTTTTGATGCTATAAATCTAAGCTATTTTCTGATATACTTGCTTTAAAAATCATGTATTGGAACATAATCCTAGTGTGTCTATGAGATAAATTCAAATAGCTAATTGTACAACCATGTAGGCATCCCACAATTAATATAAAGGGCTAAAATAGGTTGGAACAGTGCATGGATTTTTGCATTTGTTCCAAGGTGAATAGAAGTATGTACATGTAGCACCTCACAGGTATCAGTCTAAAGCTTGGTACACAGCATCTCTAAGAGACAATGCATTGATCATTGCACTATAATAAAAATATTTTTTATTTATATAGCGCCAACATATTCCGCAGCACTTTGCATTATAGAGGGGACTTGTACAGACAATAGACATTACAGCATAACAATAAACACAGATCAAAACAGATACCAAGAGGAATAAGGGCCCTGCACTAATAACAAAATAAATAAATAATGGCCTATTAAACCAGCACCTCACAGGGTACCAATATTATTGCACCAATTCCATGATGGTTGGTCAATTATTACAGTGCACCTCTTTAATACAATGACCCCTTATGCAAAGTGTTAGAAGCATAAGTAATTGCACTCACCCCTTGACATGTTTATGGCATTTCACTGACACCCTTTGACGCATGGTTGCATGGTTCGGTGCTCCTGCAGCTTCTTCAGCAGGCAGTCAGGAGAGACTACATCCTGTTCGCATCACACATTGGAGACAGCACAAGGGGAGACAGCAGGGACAGCACTGCCCCTAAAACAAGTGCCACTCATGCTTCTTTCATGGAGGGGGCAGGGACTGTGACAGTGACAGCAGTCTGTGCCCCTGTTCTAATAACACTTAGATTGAGTATCCCAGCATGCACTGGAATACTCAAATGAATCGTCTTCACACAGGGAGTAGAGAAAAAAAACAATAGCTGTTAGACAGTGTAGAGAAATGAATTTTTAAAGTAAGTATACTAGAATATAGGTGAGATTATAGCATCAAAGATGGGGAGTTGGGAGCAAACTGACTTTGCCTTCAGACCAGAGGGGCACAGCCATGGCATACCATGAGCAAGGTGGTATCAGATAAAACAGCAAGAAAGGTTCTAACATTTACTATGTACCATACACTAAAATGCATACAGTAATAAGCATAGCACACCAATTTAATAAAGAGACCTGTCCCTGTACCAAAAATGCATATTTTATTCCTAATACTTAGTGATTCATGGACTGTCCTGGCTTCTACTGTTACAGCTATGTTTTTGTCTGTAATCTCATAATGACATCCTAAGGTGAAAAACTGAACAATGTACAGGTGTAGCATCTCTTAACTTGTAGCTGCCGTGTGCTATATGATTAATGTAGTGTCTATTATATGTACGTAGGCCGCTACTTATTTACTTTGTATATAAAAAATCTCAGCTAAACAAATAGCGTAGCATAGCACCAAAATTAAGCAGAGTAGCATGATATCTGTACAGACGGTTCTTTCTGTACAGTGGGAGAAATAGGTATTTTATCCCTTGCTGATTTTGTACGTTTTCCCACAAACAAAGACATGCACAGTCTATAATTTTAAGGGTAGGTTAATTTTAACATTGAGAGATAAAATATCAAAAATAAAATCCAGAAAATCACATTGTATAAATTATATAAATGTATTTGCATTTTGCAGTGAGAAATAAGTATTTGATGCCCTACCAACCATTAAGACTTCTGGATCATACAGACCAGAAAGACGCTCCAAATCAACTCGTTACCTGCATTACAAACAGCTGTCTCAGGGTATGTGCACACGTCAGGATTTCTTGCAGAAATTTCCTGAAGAAAACCGGAAATTTTCTGCAAGAAATCCGCATTTTTTTTTGCTTTTTTTTCCCGTTTTTTTTGCGGTTTTTTTAGCATTTTGCAAGTGTAATTGCAGCGCCCCAGAGTCCTGGTCGTTGCAGTACTGTGGCTCCGCCACTATGGGGAGCCATGGTGCGTCCGATGGCACTGAAGGAGTTCATCTGATCAGGTATCACAGACACCAATACATTTCACAGCTGGGCCTCCGGGGGGAGCTAAGGGTGCTATTCATTAGGCCACTCCCCACCATAGTGGGTAAACTGGGGGTCAGGCAGGAAGTTAGAGGAGAAAGCTGACTGGATTGGACGAAGCAACACCTAGTGGCAGAGGGTGTTGTGGAGGAAGAGACAGTAGGGCCTCTGTCGGGGGTGGGATCCTGACAGAGGCTTGGCATTGAAAAGAACGTAACGGGTCCGCGCCAGCTCCGGGAAGCGGCGGGACCCAAGAAAGGACTAGAAGCGAGATAGATTGTGCTGAGTGAGAAACGAGATCAAGCAATAGGAGAATACCAGTAGGGGTCATGCTGTAAGACCGGAGCAACATCCTACTGAGGCGCACTACCGGCGGCCGGAACGCCGAGGGAGTATTTCATTAGACAGCTTCAAGCAATACTCTAAACAGCGGCAGGACAGTCAGTCTAAGGCGGGCTGTCTCACCTAAATCACCTATGAAGTCTTGGGAGGCAATTGCGGGAGAGGGGCGTCTCTAGGGTCCCGGAAGAACTCCAGGCCTACCCGACAAACGGGTGCCGTTCTAACTGTAACATCAGGAAGGGACGGAAGATTAGCAGAAGATCAGTTAATCGAGTTGTGAGGGAACACGAGAAACAGACACAACGGTTGTGGGGTACTTTCCGTAAGCATAGCAGGGAAGGACTACAACACATAGCGCTAAGAAGGAAGGCACCGATTTCCACCTGTGAAGTGAACTCTGGAGGTGCCATTGGACCGGCCGGACTTGCGCAGCCTGGTGAACCGTATTCTGGACTGAGGACTCAAAGATCTCCAGTAAAGAGGTAAAGAGACTGCAACCTGGTGTCCTCGTTATTTACCGCGACCTGCACCCCACAACTGCACCACCAACATCCACACCTATCATTCACTGTGCGCCCCACGGCAGGGTCACGGGCCGGGGCCTAGCCGCCGTGACAACCCCAGAAGCAGAGACTCAGAGGCCCGGTACCGGGTACCCCTCGGCCCTGCGGCAGTGGGGGCGCCACAACTTGGCGTCACGAACAGGATCTACTTAAGCCTGAAGAATCGGGTCATGTGTGCCTTGGAACTGTAATTTGTTGTGCTTGGACTGTACTTTAGTGAGAGACTGTGTACTGCCATTGACCAAGAGAAGTTCCCGCCAAAAGCCGCCACCATTGCTACGCCAGAGAAGAAGGAGGGCGTGCCATGGGAGGAGACTATCAGAGTGGCGCGAGAAATGGCTACCGCCCCCTGTGTTTCTGGCTGCAAAGCGATGACCTGCCTCGGAGTACAAGACCACCCCCTGATTTGCAACGGCGGGAAGCAGGAGATGGAGAAGCCCGGCCCAGGAGAAATGGCGGAGTCAGGTGCATGCACTGCCACCGACTATCAGGCAGCGATGACGAGCAGCAAGTACCTGAACGAGGAAGAAGCGATTCCGGCTTGCCCTCCTTCACCAGAGGCGGACCTATGTCCACTGCAGCGGAAAGATCCGAATTCTTTGGAACCGGCCGCGGAGCTGAGCTTACCCATCCCGTCCTCGGAGCCAGCGGAGGAGGAACCATGGTGGGCGGAGCCGCACCCGGGGTTCCCATTGGAGGAGCCGCGGTCCGGGCTGCGGCCGACTCCAGCGTTCTCGTCAATGGACCGGATCGACATCGGTGGAACCACATCAGGCGCAGGTATGGGAGACGCCCCTGCTCCCCTGCTCGATCCCGCTCCCGCGACCGGTCCTCACCCCAGTAAAAGCCGCCTACTATCGGCAGAGCTAGTGGTGTTACCCCCCGATGCAATGGGGAAGCTGGTGCCACCGCTGCCGACTAGGATGGGGGAACCCGTAGACGTAGGCCCAGATGGGGTGACCCTCCAGTGGGACACCCCCTGGGTTGGGCCAGATGGGGTTCGGGAAGAAGGATTCACCCTTGCTGTGCTTACCTGGGAGCAATACAAACAATGCCTGATCCTACATTGGAAAAGGCAGAAAGAGGCAGAGCTGACTGCCCCACCGAGGGTACGACAACCACCGCCTGCATGTGATGACCGGGACATGGTGAGGCGGGGCACTGTATTGGCCTTCCACCCGAAGAGAGGATGGGGCTCCATACAGGAACCGGGACTGCCAACCGACGTCTTCGTTGCCAGTTGCAACGTGAGGGCCCCCTGCTGTGGCCGAAGGGGTGATCCGCTACAAAGGGGAGATCCGGTGACTTACACCCGTCATCGGAATGCATACGGGTGGTATGCCCAGGACGTGCGCCGTTGTGAGCTTGGGGAAGCGTCGTCTGGTACTTCCACCATGATGGAACCAGACGTAACGGATCTTACCAACATTGCCGCCGTACGTCTCATTGCAGCGACTGAGCTGGCGGCTAGAGTCCGCCTTCGGGTCCAGACATCGGGTGGTCTGACTGCACCAGGGAAATCCATCGGTGATACTGGTGCGGCATCAGCTGCTGACCTAGGATCACAGTCTGCACAGTCAGAAGGTACCCACTTTCGGCTGATGTCTTGTGATTTAATATGAAGATAAACCTCGATACCATGAATCTGTAAATAGTTACTGTTTTCCTGTGTTCTGCTAAAACCCGTCCAGGGTAAATTCTTAAGGGGATCCTTCTATGGACCTGGGATCCCTATTGTTTTTGGTTATTTTTCTATTTTTCTATGTTATTCAAAAACTGTTGAAATCATGAACAGTGCATGATCCGAACTTTTTGTAAATAGTTTGCACCTTATTAAAGGCGCTCCCTACTGGTTTTATTTAAAGACTCTTTGCAAAGATACCGCACTGGAACCTTTGCTGAGCATGGACTGGTAGTCTGAGAAGACGAACTACCTCAGAAAGACTTGATCCCCTCTTAAAGGGGATGTTCATTTGCCGCATTTCAATAGTAAAATTGCTTAAGATGAATAGCAATAATGTCAATGAGAGAAAAGTGATGATAATGTTTGTACAAGAGAGTTATATGTGTTTAATTAGTTAAATGTGAAGGAATACTGATGATGTGCTCTGAGAAGTAAAAGGTGAAAGATAGAAGAAGGATGCAGTGGGCCCGTAGAAATAGATGTGGTGTCCAGCATGCAAGAAAGGAAGAAAGATAATGAGAAGGCTTAATGTTCGATAGACAATGTTTAGATAATGCTGATAGAAAGTTAGGATAGAAGGTAAACCCTGAGTCCTGATAGGAGTCATGTAGAGATGACTCAGTGCTTTTAAACTGAAAGAAATGTTATGTTCTATACTGTGTATAGTAGTTGAAAAGGCAGTAGGCCCTGGCTGAACGGGGCGGTCCTGTAAAAGAAAGGAGAAGCAGTAGGTCTGGTGCCGATAGGACAGGCGGTCCTGCAGATTCAAAGAAGGAGAATGAGAAAGTTAAAGTGCCTTATAATGTGATTATAGGAAGGTCTTTAGTGGATTTAGAGTGTGAGTCCTTAAAGGCAATGTTAAATTATTGTTCAACAATTTTTGCACTTAAGTAGAATGCCCGGTTGGGTAACAGGAGTTATTTATAGCCTGTAATTTATAATGTTAACCATGTTTGTAACGTTCAAGTGTCCTCACCTCCCATAAAGGGAAGCCTGTTCAAGTATACTTATTGTTATTACACTCAATGAAACTGTATGTCTTTTTGCTAACTTGTATTGTTGTTTTCTTCCCAGTCCCGGAGTACTGTGTTTAACCAGGGGGGAGTGCAGCGCCCCAGAGTCCTGGTCGTTGCAGTACTGTGGCTCCGCCACTATGGGGAGCCATGGTGCGTCCGATGGCACTGAAGGAGTTCATCTGATCAGGTATCACAGACACCAATACATTTCACAGCTGGGCCTCCGGGGGGAGCTAAGGGTGCTATTCATTAGGCCACTCCCCACCATAGTGGGTAAACTGGGGGTCAGGCAGGAAGTTAGAGGAGAAAGCTGACTGGATTGGACGAAGCAACACCTAGTGGCAGAGGGTGTTGTGGAGGAAGAGACAGTAGGGCCTCTGTCGGGGGTGGGATCCTGACAGAGGCTTGGCATTGAAAAGAACGTAACGGGTCCGCGCCAGCTCCGGGAAGCGGCGGGACCCAAGAAAGGACTAGAAGCAAGATAGATTGTGCTGAGTGAGAAACGAGATCAAGCAATAGGAGAATACCAGTAGGGGTCGTGCTGTAAGACCGGAGCAACATCCTACTGAGGCGCACTACTGGCGGCCGGAACGCCGAGGGAGTATTTCATTAGACAGCTTCAAGCAATACTCTAAACAGCGGCAGGACAGTCAGTCTAAGGCGGGCTGTCTCACCTAAATCACCTATGAAGTCTTGGGAGGCAATTGCGGGAGAGGGGCGTCTCTAGGGTCCCGGAAGAACTCCAGGCCTACCCGACAAACGGGTGCCGTTCTAACTGTAACATCAGGAAGGGACGGAAGATTAGCAGAAGATCAGTTAATCGAGTTGTGAGGGAACACGAGAAACAGACACAATGGTTGTGGGGTACTTTCCGTAAGCATAGCAGGGAAGGACTACAACACATAGCGCTAAGAAGGAAGGCACCGATTTCCACCTGTGAAGTGAACTCTGGAGGTGCCATTGGACCGGCCGGACTTGCGCAGCCTGGTGAACCGTATTCTGGACTGAGGACTCAGAGATCTCCAGTAAAGAGGTAAAGAGACTGCAACCTGGTGTCCTCGTTATTTACCGCGACCTGCACCCCACAACTGCACCACCAACATCCACACCTATCATTCACTGTGCGCCCCACGGCAGGGTCACGGGCCGGGGCCTAGCCGCCGTGACAACCCCAGAAGCAGAGACTCAGAGGCCCGGCACCGGGTACCCCTCGGCCCTGCGGCAGTGGGGGCGCCACATAATTAGCTTGCAGAATGCTAAAGTTTTCCAAGCGATCTGTAGCATTGCTTGGAAAACTGACTGACAGGTTGGTCACACTTGTCAAACATAGTGTTTGACAAGTGTGACCAACTTTTTACTATAGATGCTGCTTATGCAGCATCTATAGTAAAAGATAGAATGTTTAAAAATAATAATAATTTTTAAAAAAATGGTTATACTCACCCTCTGCAGACAGCCGATATCCTCAGCGGCGTCTGTTCCTATAGATGGTGTGGTTCAGGACCTTCGATGACGTCGCGGTCACGTGAGCGGTCACATGACCGGTCTCGCGGCCAATCACAAGACAGTGACGTCATCGCAGGTCCTGAACCACACCATCTTTAGGAACCGAAGCGGCAGCATGCAGCGGTGAGAGGCGGGAACACTCCGCGGGCCATCGAAGGTGAGTATATCACTATTTTTTATTTTAATTCTTTTTTTTTTACCAATTATATGGTGCCCAGTCCGTGGAGGAGAGTCTCCTCTCCTCCACCCTGGGTACCAACCGCATATAATCTGCTTACTTCCCGCATGGTGTGCACAGCCCCGTGTGGGAAGTAAGCAGATCAATGCACTCCTAGGTGTGCGGAATCCCCGCAATTCCGCATTTTTAATGAACATGTTGCTTTTTTTTCTGCAATGCGATTTTTTCACGGAAAAAAATGCAACATTTGCACAAAAAATGCGGAATACACTGTAAATAATAGGAGGCATATGTTAGCGGTTTTTTCGCGTTTTTATCACGTTTTTATAGCGAAAAAACGCGAAAAAAATGCGAAAAATACTGAACGTGTGCACATGGCCTCACAGTCACCTTTATAAAAGACTCCTGTCCACAGACTCAATTAACCAGTCAGACGCTAACCTCTACAACATGGGCAAGACCAAAGAGCTTTATAAGGAAATCAAGGACAAGATCATAGACCTTCACAAAGCTGGAATGGGCTACAAAACCGTAAGTAAGAAGATGGGTGATGAGACAACTGTTGGTGCAATAGTAAGAAAATGGAAGAAATACAAAATGACTGTCAATCCACATTGATCGGGGGCACCATGCAAAATCTCACCTGGTGGGGTATCCTTGATCATGAGGAAAGTGAGAGATCAGCCTAAAACTACATGGGGGAACTTGTTAATGATCTCAAGGCAGCTGGGACCACTTACACCAAGAAAACCATTGGCAACACATTATGCCATAAAGGTTTAAAATCCTGCAGTGCCCACAAGGTCCCCCTGCTCAAGAAGGAACATGTGCAGGCCCATCAGAAGTTTGCCAATAAACACCTGGATGATTCTGTGAGTGAGTGAGAAAAGGTGCTGTGGTCAGATGAGACAAAAATTGAGGTCTTTGGCATTTGCTCAACTCGCCATGTTTGGAGGAAGATAAATGCTGCCTAGGACCCAAAGAACACCATCCACACTGTCAAGCATGGAGGTGGAAATATGTTTTGGGGGGTTTTCCTCTGCTAAGAGCACAGGACTACTTCACTGCATCAATGGGAGAATGGATGGAGCCATGTACCGTAAAATCCTGAGTGACAACCTCTTTCCCTCCTCCAGGACATTAAAAATGGGTCGTGGCTAAGTCTCCCAGCAAGACAATGACCCAAAACATACAGCCAAGGCAACAAAGGAGTGGCTCAAAAAGAAGCACATTAAGGTCATGGAGTGGCCTAGCCAGTCTCCAGACCTTAATCCCATAGAAAACTTATAGAGTGAGTTGAAGCTCCAAGTTGCCAAGCGACAGCCTCAAAATCTTACTGATTTACAGATGATCTGAAAAGAGGAGTGGACCAAAATTCCTCCTGACATGTGCGCAAACCTCATTATCAACTATAAAAAAAAGTCTGACTGCTGTGACTGCCAACAAGGGTTTTGCCACCAAGTATTAAGTCTTGTTTGCTAGAGTGATCAAATACTTATTTCTCACTGCAAAATGCAAATACATTTATATAATTTATTCAATGTGATTTTCTGGATATTATTTTTGAAATTCTATCTCTCAATATTAAAATTAGCCTACCCTTAAAATTATAAACTGTTCATGTCTTTGTCAGTGGGCAAACTCACAAAATCAGCAAGGGATCAAATACTTATTCCCCCACTTTATCTGTATGTGGACCATTATTACCAAATGATGGCTACTACATTGTATCAGATTGTGTTGTCACTGAAGAACAGCACATTGACGAGGCACCAAAAGGTAAAACTGTTCTCTGTAAAATCATCTCCTGAATGGTCTTGCATAAGTACCTCCATATTCAAAATAATCACAGATGCAATATGTGAATTAAGAGCCGGTTGACAACTGTTGCTGTAATACAAGCTATAGATTAGTACAAGGTCTGGTAAAACACTTTATTTTTCATGTATTTTATATCTAATGTTTTTATGTAAAAAGTAAACTTTTCATGTTACAGTAAATTTTACAGCAAATAGTGGGACAGTTCCAAAGTATGATCACACAAAATGTACACTTCAGACAGACCATAGGCCTAAGATACTACCTGTCAATCTGTGAGCATCTGAACCACAGTTCAGTATACCAGCATCTAGAGTCATCTTGCACATATACTGTTCATCTGAGGAAGCAGGAGCATGTGAAGAGTCACTTAACAGTGTGGTACTGCCCTTGTTAAGGCAGTAGCAATTTAGTCTAAAGGATTGCAAAAGGTAGGGCTAGATTGTAAGGGCACATTAGGGAAAGCAATTTGCTTCCTTCTGGGATGTGTCCAACCGTCCAACCAATTGCATGGCAATTGTGAACCTTACCTCCATGACATGATTACACATAACCAAACTGGTAATAACACAATTTGCTCACAGTTGTGTGTATCGTTAATTTTTGGCTGCCTATGCATGTTTCTTTTGGCTACCACCACATTAAGAAATTTCAATGTAGTACCCTGATGAACAAAAGGATAACAATGCTTTCAACTTTTGACTTTCAGTCTCCATTAGTGTTGAGCGATACCTTCTGATACTTGAAAGTATCGGTATCGGATAGTATCGGCCGATATCCGAAAAATATCGGATATCGCCGATACCGATACCCGATACCAATACAAGTCAATGGGACACAAGTATCAGAAGGTATCCTGGATGGTTCCCAGGGTCTGAAGGAGAGGAAACGCTCCTTCAGGCCCTGGGATCCATATTCATGTGTAAAATAAAGAATAAAAATAAAAAATAGGGATATACTCACCCTCTGACGCGCCCTGGTAGTAACCACTGTAACCGGCTGCCTTGGTTCCTAAGAATGAGCGCCTGAAGGACCTTCGATGACGTCGCGGCTTGTGATTGGTCGCGTGAGCACTCATGTCACCGCTCACGCGACCAATCACAAGCCGCGACGTCATCGAAGGTCTTTCACCCTTGCATTCTTAGGAACGGAGGCACCGCTAAGAGCAGGGGCCGCCGGACGGGTGAGTATATCAATATTTTTTATTTTTATTATTTATTTTATACATGAATATGGATCCCAGGGCACCGCACACTTCCGATTCCGTTTTCCGATATCACAAAAGTATCGGAACTCGGTATCGGAATTCCGATACCGCAAGTATCGGCCGATACCCGATACTTGCGGTATCGGAATGCTCAACACTAGTCTCCATATCTCACCATCCATTACTGCTTTGAATGTGAGACTACCATCATTTTATATACAATTATCTTGGCTATCTCATACATAAATTTGACATGCAATTATTTAGCATAGGATTATTTATGCAGATTCTTGTCATGTCACTGCATTGTTACTGTTAAAAATATCTTTCTTCCTGTATACTACAAAATACAACCTGTTCTCACATTCCCAAATAGCTTAGTGCTTTATTAGATTGATTCCCAAGCAAAAAGTCACTGGTTCGAATTGAGGAGCAGCCATGAAAAAACTCCATCATATGAGTGCTATGACAGTTGGAAGAATATGAAATGATGTCCATCCATTCAAATGCCAAGAGGTGGACATCCAGGCAAAATATCGGAGTTAACAATTTGGCTTATCACAAAGTCTATTAATTCAGGGATGATAAATATGGCAGGGGAGGCAGCTCGAATGACTCGTAATAGTGAGATCACAGACAGCCATGAAATCACAACGCACATTACACAAGTCTGGATTGGTGATCAGAAAAAGGGTGAAGAAGTCCCGACTTCAATATTGCTATAAGGAGCGTCGGCACAAGTTTGCAAAAAAATGACAAAAAGTGGATAGTGGTAGATTGGAAACAGGTTATCTGGAGCGATTAAATAAAAGTCAATAGACTAGGCTCTGATAGGTGAAAATGGGTCTGGAAGAAACAAGGAAAAAAGGAGTTAATGGATTGAGAAATTGAAGGAACTGTCAAGTTCGGTGGAGGAACTAAATCAAACACTTCTGGGTGGAATTGAAGAGAAGATGTATACATACCCAAGTGAGTCAGCCAGAGACCTGGGATCAGATTTAAGTCGAGACATGTTTGAATCTGATTGAGAGCATGCCTACAAGGATTTAGGCAATGTGGAAAGCCAAAGGTGGATTTACAAAATACTACCAAAATAATACAAATTAAAAGTTAGATTTTTAGGAGCAAAACAGTAACAATGCATTGATGCAACAAGAATCTGCAAAACAAATCATATGCTAAAAAGTTGCAAGTTAAATTTATGTATGCGATAACCCAGAGGTGTCAAACTGCATTCCTCGAGGGCCGCAAACCATGAGTGTTTTCAAGATTTCCTTAGCATTCCACAAGGTGCTGGAATCATTCTGTGCAGTTGATTAAATTATCACCTGTGCAATACAAGGAAATCCTGAAAACATGACCTGTTTGCGGCCCTCGAGGAATGCAGTTTGACACCTCTGAGATAACCAAGATGATTGTCTATAAAATGACATAAATCTCACATTCAAAGTAGTAGTGGATGGTGAGATATGGAGTCTGAAAGTCAAAAGTTCAAAACATCGTCACCCTCTTGCTCGTCAGTGTATATTTTTAATTACCGTATATACTCAAGTATAAGCCGAGATTTTCAGTCCACTTTTTTGGGCTGATAGTGACCCTCTCGGCTTATACTTGAGTCAGTGTCGGTGTGGGGTCGGTGGGTGAGGGGGAGCGGTAGCTGTGATATACTCACCTGTTCCTGGCGCGGTCCCTGCATGTCCCATGGTCTCCGGGCAGTGCTTCCTGTGTTCAGCGGTCACGTGGTACTGCTCATTAAAGTAATGAATATGCACACATATTCATTACTCTAATGAGCGGTACATGACCGCTGAACACAGGAAGATGCCGCCGGCTCCCGGAGACCATCTGACAGTGAGATGCTGCCAGGGGACCGCGCCGGGAGCAGGTGAGTATATCAGGGGAGGGGGAGCATTGCACGATAGTCACCTTCCTCGTTCCATCACTGCGCGCAGCTCTGTCTTCCGTCCTCTGGCTGTGACTGTACAGGACAGAGGGCGCGATGACGCGATTAGTGTGCACGCCGCCCTCTGCCTGAACAGTCAGTGCCGAGGATGGAAGACAGAGCAGTAGAACGAGGAAGGTGACTATCGCAAGTGCCGGGGGCCTGAGCGAAGAGAGGTGAGTATGTGATTTTTTTTATTTCAATCGCAGCAACAGCAAATGGGGCAAATGTATGGAGCATCTTATGGGGCATATATGAGGAGCATCTTATGGGGCATATATGAGGAGCATCTTATGGGGCATATATGAGGAGCATCTTATGGGGCATATATGAGGAGCATCTTATGGGGCCACAATGTATGGAGCATTGTATGGGGCATAATGTGTGGAGCATCTCATGGGGCCCCTAATGTGTGGAGCATCTCATGGGGCCATAATGTGTGGAGCATCTCATGGGGCCATAATGTGTGGAGCATCTTATGGGGCCATCAACCTTTATGCAGCATTGTATGGGGCAAATGTTTCTATGGAGCATCTTATGGGGCCATTATTAACCTTTGTGCAGCATTATATGGGGTATATTTTAATATGGAGCATCTTATGGGGCCCATCATGAACTGTATGGAGCATTATATGGGGCTCCTGATTCAATATGGATATTTAAAAATGCTTAACCTACGGATGTCTCAATTAATTTTACTTTTATTAGTATCTATTTTTATTTTTGACATTAACCGGTAGCTGCTGCATTTCCCACCCTAGGTTTATACTCGAGTCAATAAGTTTTCCCAGTTTTTTGTGGCAAAATTAGGGGGGGTCGTCTTATACTCGGGTCGGCTTATACTCAAGTGTATACGGTAATTGGATTAAAAGTCATGTTTGAAATTCAGAGATGAGCAAATCTAACAAAACTCGAATTTTGCCTTATAGCGTGGATTTTACCAGTAAATTTGATTTTGAGAGAAGTTGTTCTCCACAACTTTATTGCCCCTTATTATGCTCTGAGTTCTTTCTAGACCCCAGACCATAATAAACGTAAGTTTCAAAAAATAAATATTCGCCTCAGTCACTACTCACATCTCCAATTTGTCCTTCATCTCCCTGAAAGTTGTACTGTCCTCCGTTCCCCCATCGCATCATATCTCCTGCTCTCAGTCACAAGTCATCATCTAGTGTGAACACCTGGCGAGAGATGCAAGGAAATGGAAGCGTGGAGGACCAGACAGCAGGCAGGAAGCAGCGGGGGCTGTCATAGAGTTGAGCAGTGAGGTAAGTATGTTTTATTTTCCTTTTTTAACGATTTGCCAGCCCTCTACTGTTCATCAAGTTAATGGCCACAGTTGGCCACGATTTTGCTGTTTTCACGCAAAGCGAATTACTAAAAATGCGTTATTCTTAAGAAAGCAAATTTTTGTAAAATTTAAGTATAAATCAAATCTATTCAAATTAATTCACTTATGTCTAACACATTATTGCTGCTGAACTATTGTTCTTGTTATAACAAGGAGCTGAAATTGTAGCTCTTATGAGATTTATACACCCTGGATGAAGCTGGCAGCGAAACATGGTCGGGATGAGGGGACACCTGGAGCACATTCTACTGGTAATATTACCTCATAACCACCTTCCTTGCAAACCCATACCATTGGACATAGGATCCATAGACTTGAATCAGGGTGGTCTATGTTAGAATTCTTATTTCAACATGGTCAGGTCTTGTTTTACCGCATTCAAGGGGACTGCCCAGTTATTTGGTTTACCTTGTTTAGTCTGTATTCACGTTCATGTTATTCTGGTGATTTAGCTACTGACCCTGTGGACTTGCCATTTTGTGAGGGGCTATTTTGAAGTAGTCTAATTGCACATATTGATGTTTGTATATACTGTTGTGGTGCATTTACTATAGGAGGTCACTTGACCTGTATTTACCCTGTGCAGCTATCCACCTCATATCTCACATGGCATCCTTCTGCTCCATCCTGGCAATTAGTGCTCGGCGTCTCCTTAATGACATTTCTGCTTTTTATATGTGAGTTTTAATACAGTTTAATAAAATTAATTATTTTATCTTTAATATCTTGGGATCTCGTCCTTGACCTGTATTAATTTAATATGGGAAATTGTTTCATTGTCTATAAAGTCCCACTTCTATGTAGTAACAAGTAGTAACATTAGCACAACTGGTAAGTGGTGCTAAATTAGGATCCACAAAAGTAGAGCCTTATGGGAAAACCTGGCACACACTCGAGAGGTTGCATTCAAAAGATTTAATAAGGTCCACTACATACAATATACAGACGTTTTGGTCTCATAGACCTTCTTCAGTGTACCAAGAGCATGTACTATAGGTATTGTGGGGATGCCCATTAACAGATAGGTAGTCCAGTTGATGTAGATGTCCTGGCTCAGAAAGTTACCAGTTGCATGAGGCAGTTAATCTATTCCTAGTGGTTAGGATATTAGACATGGTGTCCACCGCTAGTCCTGCCTCAAACTATCTATCTATTTTGCTGCAACCTCTCGAGTGTGTGCCAGGTTTTCACATAAACCCCTTCTATGCAGGACATTTGTTGATTTACTTTGAACAATCTGCGTGAGGAGGTGGTGGTCCCAAAGGAAGAGATGGAAGCAGAGGAGGATACGGGAGGGATAGCAATATCTGTAAGATCCAGACTGTCGTCACAAAGGTGAGTGCCATGGGAGGGTGGATTACAGCAATTGAGGGTGTCTCATGGTAACAGACAAAATGTTAGTGAAGGTGCAGGAGCCGAGGAACACTTTGAGGAGGATGAGGAGGAAGAGGTGATGGATGGGCATCAATCAGCAAATGAAGAGGAGAATGAGCCCCTCTTTTTTGTCCATGGTTAGTGAGAGGGGACAGAGGAAGCAACCTTGAGTATTACCCCACCACCAACTCACCATGGACTTGGACCTCATGGAAGCATCCGACACATGAGCACTAGTGTTGAGCGATACCGTCCGATACTTGAAAGTATCGGTATCGGAAAGTATCGGCCGATACCGGCAAAGTATCGGATCTAATCCGATACCGATACCAATACAAGTCAATGGGACTCAAGTATCGGACGGTATCCTGTATGGTTCCCAGGGTCTGAAGGAGAGGAAACTCTCCTTCAGGCCCTGGGATCCATATAAATGTATAAAAGAAAGAATTAAAATAAAAAATAGGGATATACTCACCCTCCGACGCAGCCTGGACTTTACCGCCGTAACCGGGATCCGTTGTACCTAAGAATGCGCGCTTGAAGGGCCTTAGGTGAGGTCACTGCGCTCTGATTGGTCCGTAGCGGTCGCGTGACCGCTACGCGACCAATCACAAAGCAGTGACGTCACCTAAGGTCTTTCAAGCGCTTGAAATACCTTAGAAGACGTCCGCAGCTTCTGATTGGTCGCGTAGCGGTCTCGTGACCGCTACGCGACCAATCACAAAGCAGTGACGTCACCTAAGGTCTTTCAAGCGCTTGAAATACCTTAGAAGACGTCACTGCTTTGTGATTGGTCGCGTAGCGGTCACGCGACCGCTACGCGACCAATCAGAAGCTGCGGACGTCTTCTAAGGTATTTCAAGCGCTTGAAAGACCTTAGGTGACGTCACTGCTTTGTGATTGGTCGCGTAGCGGTCACGCGACCGCTACGGACCAATCAGAGCGCAGTGACCTCATCTAAGGCCCTTCAAGCGCGCATTCTTAGGTACAACGGCTCCCGGTTACGGCGGTAAAGTCCAGGAGCCGCCGGAGAGGTGAGTATATCCCTATTTTTTATTTTAATTCTTTATTTTAAACATTGATATTAATCCCGATACCGATTCCCGATACCACAAAAGTATCGGATCTCGGTATCGGAATTCCGATACCCGCAAGTATCGGCCGATACCCGATACTTGCGGTATTGGAATGCTCAACACTAATGAGCAGCACCTTTTTGCGGCACTATCTTCAACATGATGCCAGTATTCTTACAGTTAGAAATAGTTCTGAGTACTGAGCTGCCACTCTGTTAGATCCACCGTACAAGAATACATTTTGCCAGATACTTCCCCCCCTGGAAAGGGATGTGTGCATGCTGGCATATGAAAACACACTTGTAAACAATCTGAAGAGTGGTTTTCCCCAAGACAACAGTGAGTCGCACAGTGTGCATTGCAATTCTAGACTTCTAACCTTGGGAATATCAAGGCATCATCGCAAAAACATCAGTGAGCAATTTCACAAATTCTTTAGACCTGCAGAACAGAGTACAAGTCTGACACATTGTGAACAATTGGAGAGGATGATGCAGGAGTATCTTGAGCGCAATATAAATGCGCTTAGGGAGAATATGGACCCTTTTCCATTATGGTCTCAGTGACCTGAGCTCGTCTGTCACGCCTTGGAGGTTTGTCATGCCCGGCATCCAGCGTTTTCTCAGAACGTGTCATCAGCACTGCTAGTGGTGTCCTGACAGATAAACGCATATGTCTGTCTCCTGAAAGTGCAGACCACCTAACTTTCATCAAAATGAACAAGTCATGGATCTACAATGACTTTTGCATCCCAGTCGCAGTCTGGGCAGACTAGACAAAGGTGTAGTTTTTAGTATTCATGCATTGATCTTGCGTTACTGCACTCTGTGCCATTTTTGTCGTGGCTTCTGTGTCTGCTGTTGCTATTGCTGCTGATATTACAAACAATTTTTTGAAATGTGGAAACTCGAAGTTGGGTCTCCATCTGGTGGGTTGCTTGTAGTGGAAGGTATGTCAGAGGCCTATTATACTGTTTGTACTCTGTGGAAAACGATGCCACTTTAGTGGTGTGTGACAATAATTTTTTAAAACGTGGAGAATCCAAGTTGGGTGTCCTTCATGTATGTTGCCTGTAGAAGTAGGGCTCTCAGACAGGCAGACCTGTACTTGCTTTCACTCAACTACCTATCTTACTATCCTTACATTTTTCTAACAATAGTACTCTATGAAACTTATGTTTGGGCCATCTGAGTGTGGCTAGGAGAAAGAAAAAATGTGTGCTGTTGTATGAGATATCAGGGCTTCCAGCAAAGAAGGCTTACACCACTCCCTTAAACACCAAGTCTTCATTGAAACTTCAATTCAAAGCTGTAAATGCTTGCCAAGACCCTGATACCTCATGCATGGCCCATGGCTGACTGCATCTGTGCCATTATAAAATGTTTTACTGTGGGTCAATTGATCAGTGAACAACCTGTGTTACTTTCCTTAAATTTTTCTACCAACAGTACTCTATGTTTGTGCCATCTGAGTGTGTCTGTAAAAAAAAAATTGGAGGTGCTGCATGAGGTATCAGCAAAGGATCCTTACACCATTCCCTTATCCACCAGGTCTTCATTGAAACTTCAGTTCAAAGCTGTAAATGATGGGCCCAGGCCTCATGCATGGCCCACAGCTGACTGCTGCTGTGCCATTACCAAATTTGTACTGTGGGTCAATTGATGACACTTTTCATGGTGTCTGCCCCTATTTTTAGCTGTTTAGGAAACTCTTTGTCACCCATTAAGGTGCTGTGTATAGGTTTGGGTTGGCCTCCCATTGAAATTAATGGGTTTCGGGTATGTTTGTCAAACTGTTCAGCGAACATGTTCATGGAACTTTGGAGTGTTCGGTGAGCTGAACCAAACCGAACCTTGAAAGGTTTGCTCATCTCAAAATTTCTCACCTCAGACATCAGCACCTTGCAACAATCAAGTAACTCCTCGTGCTTTAGGTATTGCACAGTATATTAGAGCTGAATTTCAAGTTCTTTACACCTGAAAAGACTTCCATTGCCAACTGTCATATCTTGAACATAATTCTCAAAGCAGTAGGCTTTTTTCTTTTTACTGGAAACAATTCTTAAAAGCTCAGATCCTTTGTGTGAATGGCTTTAGCACACTTCACTGCTCTCACAGTAGTTACAATAATATCTCAATCATCTCTCAGTTCCCATGTTTTGGTCTAACTGAGAAAGCTATTTCAGTTATTCTAATATTAAATCCAGTGAATACACCAAGCAAAATCATCGAACATAAAAATGTATAACTTTATTTACAAATTTTAGATACATGTTCATTAACCCCTTATCGACATCAGGCATAATAGTATGCCGAAGTCGGTCTCCCTCCTTTTGATGTGGGCACTGGCGGTGAGCCCACATCTTTCCGGGGACATGTCAGCTGTTTTGAACAGCTGACATGTGCCCGCAATAGCTGCAGGTGGAATTGCAATCCATCCGTGGCTATTAACCAGTTAAATACCGTTGTTAAACTTTGACAATGGCATTTAACAAGCACTTCCGGTGTTCAGGTCGGAAATACGCACACCAGTGACCTGCGTCACGTGATCGTGAGTCACCGGTGTGTTGGCATGACAACCTGAGGTCTGAACATTGCCTCTATGCAGCAGAGCCGATTGGGCTATGGCACCTTCTAGTCTCCCATGGAGACTATTGAATCATGCCAACAGTAAAAAAAGTTTTTAAAAATATAAATAAAAAAATATAAAAGTCCAAATCACCTCCCTTTCGCCCCATTCAAAATAAAGCAATAAAAATAAAATCAAACATACACATATTTGGTAATGCCACGTTCACACGATCTATCAATAAAAATAAGGATTAACCTGATCGCTAAATGACATAGCGAGAAAAAAAGGCAAAACGCCCAAATTATGTTTTTTTGGTTGCTGCGACATTGCATTAAAATGCAATAACAGGAGATCAAAAAATCGTATCAGCACCAAAATGACATAATTAAAAATGACAGCTCGGCATGCAAAAAATAAGCCCTCACCTGACTCAAGATCATGAAAAATGGAGAAGCTACAGGTATTGGAAAATTGCACAATTTTTTTTTTAGCAAAGTTTGGATTTTTTTGTCACCACTTAAATAAAAAAGAACCTACACATATTTGGTGTCTATGAACTCAAAATGACCTGGAGAATCATAATTGGAGGTCTGTTTTAGCATTAGGGAACTTAGTAAAAAAGTCATAAATAAACAACTGTGGGATTGCACTTTCTTGCAATTTCACCGCACTTGGAATTTCTTCCCATTTTCTAGTACGCGACATGGTAAAACCAATGGTGTCTTTCAAAAGTACAACTCGTTTCACAAAAAACAATCCCTCACATGGCCATATTGATGGAAAAATATAAAAGTTATTGCTCTGGGAAGAAGGGGAGCAAAAAACGAAAACGCAAAAACGAAAAAAGCTCTGGGGTTAAGGGGTTAAAAGCTATTCTGACAATGACTGTTTAGAAGGTCTAGTGATTTGTGTTAATGCACCCTGTCAGTTATCTCGTATAACAGGAAATGGGATATGTTTTGCACAGTATGTTAAATTATGAGTGAATTAACCTCCTATCTTAATCGCTGAAGTGCACAGGTTGTAATTAACTACCGGGAAATAGAGAAATGTTCTATCCTGATCCCTTTATTTCTTGGCTATCAGTCCTTTAGAGGACTGAGTGATCAAACATGCTCACTCTCCATTCAGATATGAGATTTTGAGAGCCCCATTTATGGGTGGGTCCTGCAAGTTTGAGTTCCATTGATTGCACATATGTTACCTATCTCATTCATAAATTATAAGTTTTGCTTAAAAGAATACTTTTTTAAAGGTAGCCATACTTTCAACATATATCAGAATATACTCTCCGGTATGTGTACATGATACTTAATTCTATGATATCCTGTGTAATGGTTGAGCCCAGACAGATTAGCACAAGCGTGGATTGTGGCCTCACTGTGCCACAAACCAGACTTACCCTGGAGGGGTGTAACTAAGCAGCTACCTTGGTGTTCACTGGAGCCTCTAGTGGTGAGATCAAGCTTGTAGCAGTAGCAGCTAATCCCCTAGGAATTAGTAGCTGGGGCAGCCCGAGGAAATGTCCAACAGATGCAGGCAGGCGGAGTAAGATGATAGGTACCACAGATGCAGACAGGACCGGCTGATGGAGATATGAGCACTGACAAGTGCAAGTGGACTAGGTGATGTAGAGTTGAGCTCTGGCAGGTGTAATGAGACTGTATGATGTTGAGATGAGCACTGACAGGTGCAACAGGACGACTGCCATTGACATAAACACTGGCAGGTGCAACTGGAACGGGTGACGTTGAGATGAGAATTGGCATGTGCAACTGGACCGTCTGATGTTGAGTTGAGCGCTGGTAGGTGCAGTGAGACCAGCTGACATTTAAATTAGCTCTAATAGGTTCTGTGGGACCGGCTGATGTTGAGATGAGCAATGGCAGGTGGTGCATTACCGGATGACATGAGATGAGCACGGGCACGTGCAGCAGGACCGAATGACATTGAGAAGACCATTGTCAGGTGCAGCGCAACTAACTGATGTTGAGATGAGCATTGGCAGGTGCAACTGGACAGGCTGACGTTGAGATGAGTGCTGGTAAGTGCAGAGGGACCTGATGACATGAGTTGAGCACTGGCAGGTGCATCATGACCGGATGACATTGAGATAAGCTCTGACAGGTGCAGTGGGACAGATGACATTGAGATGAGCACTGGCAAGTACAACTGGACCAGGTGATGCTTTAGCAGGCAGGCATGGCTGACACTCTCGCGGGCATGGCTTGGGACTGGATGAACAGGAACTGTTTAAGGAAGGACTGGGACACAGGCAGGTACTAGACTAGAATACATGGATGGGATGGACTCAGTTCAGACTGGATAGACAAGGAAACGCAGGTGTGGCACAGATGCAGAGCCTCAGGTGCAGCACAGATGCAGAGCCATGGGTGTGGAACAGAAACAGATCTGCAGGTGCAAAAAAGAAGCAGAGCCACAGGTGCAGAACAGAGGTAGAGCCTCAGGCGCAGAACAGAGGCAGAGCGGCAGGTGTGGCTCAGGTGCAAAGCCGCAAGTGCGTATCAGCAGGAAGCCGCAGACACGGTCAAGCATAGGACAAGGACAAGAACACACTGGACAGACAGGATAGACCACACACAAAACCAATACAAGGACAGGTACAAGCAGGACAGACAGGACCAGATTCACACAAGGTACTTACAATGAAGCAGCAAGTGTACATAAAGATCACTAACAATGCACAAAGACAACAGAATAGAGATCGGTGCTGGTTCAGATACTGCAGGTTAAAGGAAAAGGAACAAGAACAGATTCAGCAGAGTAGGGAAAGATCCAGACTTGGATACAAACAAGCACAGGGATAGGTCCTAATTCAGACAAGGACAGAATCAGGGTACAGGTCTGGGTATACAGCCCCCACGGTGACATAAACATAAACAGGCAAGATCAAGGAAAGGACCTGGCAACTCAGTAGTTGCAAACAGATTGAAAGAGAATGTTGCTTAGGCATCTTCCCATTGGTGGAGATGCCTAAAGTGTCAGGTGCCTCTTGGCAATGTGCTGGGGACACATTAGGAATGTGCACACTGTCTGTTTAAGAATCAGGAAGGGCAGGCTCAGCTGCTGTAAGCATACAACCAGGAAGTATGCACACAGCAAGCATGGGACACTTGGTTTACAGCATACAGCAAGCAGAAGACAGAACTCACTGCATGACCAAGAGTGCTTAGTAAGTTGGTGTGTCTGCATGGTGGGGGATGGGAAGCCATGCCATGATGCCGGGAGAGATGTTACATCCTGCATTGTTACCAGTTTTCAGCTTTGCATGTTCTATCTCTAATTTACAAATCACTTGGAGCTAGTGGATGAAGACTAGTTACTATGATCTCTGCTATACACAGCACAGCACACAGTGAGGGATTATCATTAGTGTTGAGCGATACCTTCCGATATCGGAAAGTATCGGTATCGGATTGGATCGGCCGATATTCAAAAAATATCGGATGTAGCCGATACCGATACCCGATACCAATGCAAGTAAATGGGACCAAAATATCGGAATTAAAATAAACCCTTTCTTTCCTTGTAGGTTCATTCTACATGAAGGAAAACAACTAAGAATAATGTAGGATGTATTGGGGGAGGTGGCGGAGACATTAAAGGCATAGAGGTTTAGCCCAATCAAATAGAATAGCAGGAATTTTTTTTTTTAAGACGTTCGGAGTTACAAAGATATTGACTGTTAAGATTTTTTTTATTTTGTCAGATATTGATGTTTCACTACTTCCATGCCCTTCACCTTCTTTTTTACTTCTCTGACACTTTCTTCTTCATCATCCTCAGCAGCAGCATCTTTTACATCAACTTCTTCTTCACCTTATTCATCTTCTTCTTCATCTTCTACCTATTATTTTTTTGTTACATTCTTCATATTATTTTTATTAAACTATTATTCTTCTTCATATTCTACTTCTTCATCATATTCTTATTTGTGACAGGCATTCCTGTAGTTGTTATCTATAACAGTTTGAAGATTACACCTTCCGTTCTGCCTGTCACAAAAGAGTTACAACAGGATTTGTCCGCGTTCAGTTAGGCCTGCAGCAGAAGGCTTTTTCCAGGGGCACCACGAGGAGGAATAGACTCACCCCCATACACTGCTTAGTCTTCTTCTGCTTATAATGTAGATAATATCTTTTGCTCTGATGTTTAGTCTTATGCTTAATGTTCTTCTGCTCTTTGTTCTGCAGCCTCTTGTTCTTCTGCTTCTCGGTCTTCCGTTTCCTCGTCTTTAGGGTCTTGAACTTGGAAATATAGCAGAAGGTACAAGAAGGCTGAGAAAATGCCGAGAACCAGCTGACGTTACTGGAACCCGGTTACTAAGCTGGAGGTACCCGTGCCAGAAAGCACTACCAAGGACCACCTGATGTTGGTGGAACTCGGATACCCAGAAGGAGGCACCTAAGCCAAAGGCTCTGCCCGGAACCAGCTGACGGTACTGGAATCAGAATGGGGAGCAGAAGGTACAAGAGCAAAAGACACTGCCGAGAACCAGCTGACGGTACTGGAACCCGGATCGGTAGTCGAAGGTCCAAGAGCCCATGGAACTACCGAGGACCAGCTGACGTTACTGGAACCCGGTTACTAAGCAGAAGGTACCCATGCCAGAAAGAACTACCAAGGACCACCTGACGTTGGTGGAACTCGGATACCCAGAAGGAGGCACCTAAGCCAAAGGCTCTGCCCGGAACCAGCTGATGGTACTGGAACCAGAGGGACCTATTCAAGATTGTCTTCCTAGAGCCCCAACTAGCATTGTTGGAGCCAAAGGTCAGCAGGGGGAGCAGAGTGTAGGCCGAAGCCTGCACTGGAAGCAGCTTTGTATCTGTTGTGTCTGCGTGGCGTTTGCAGGACACGTTGCCGACTACACAGCAGGTGAACAGCTGGCGTTACTGAACCCCACTGACACAGTGGCGAGTGTTTTTCTCTGTGAAGCCAGCACTTCTGGGCACCAACTGGCGGTGTTAGAGCCCAGGGAATCAAGGAGGAGCAGAGGAGCAGAGTGTATGCCGAAGCCTGCACTGGAGGCAGCTTAGTGTCTGTTTTGTCTGCGTGGCGTTTGCAGGACACATTGCCGGCTACACAGCAGGGGAACAGCTGGCATTACTGAACCCCACTGACACAGTGGCAAGTGTTTTTCTCTGTGCAGCCAGCACTTCCGAGCACACTCTGGCGGTGTTAGAGCCCAGGGAATCAAGGAGGAGCAGAGGAGCAGAGTATAGGCCGAAGCCTGCACTGGAGGCAGCTTAGTGTCTGTCGTGTCTGCATGGCGTTTGCAGGACACATTGCCGGCTACACAGCAGGGGAACAGCTGGCATTACTGATCCCCACTGACACAGTGGCGAGGCGAGAGTTTTTCTCTGTGCAGCCAGCACTTCCGAGCAGCAACTAGCGGTGTTGGAGCCCAGGCTCAGCAGGAGGAGCAGAGTGTAGGCAGAAGCCTGCACTGGAGGCAGTTTATTGTCTGTTGTGTCTGCCTGGCATTTGCAGGACACATTGACGGCTACACAGTAGGGGAACAGCTGGCATTACTGAACCCCACTGACACAGTGGCGAGTGTTTTTCTCTGTGCAGCCAGCACTTCCGGGCACCAACTGGTGGTGTTAGAGCCCAGGGAATCAAGGAGGAGCAGAGGAGCAGAGTGTAGGCCAAAGCCTGCACTGGAGGCAGCTTAGTGTCTGTTGTGTCTGCGTGGCATTTGCAGGAAACGTTGCTGGCTACACAGCAGGGGAACAGCTGGCGTTGCTGAACCCCACTGACACAGTGGCGAGTGTTTTTCTCTGTGCAGCTAGCACTTCCGAGCACCAACTGGCGGTGTTAGAGCCCAGGGACAGCAGGAGGAGCAGAGTGTAGGCCGGTCTGCACTGGAGGCAGCTTAGTGTCTGTTGTGTCTGCATGGCATTTGCAGGACACATTGACGGCTACACAGCAGGGGAACAGCTGGCATTACTGAACCCCACTGACACAGTGGCGAATGTTTTTCTCTGTGCAGCCAGCACTTCGGAGCACCAACTGGTGGTGTTAGAACCCAGGGAATCAAGGAGGAACAGAGTGTAGGCCGAAGCCTGATTGGAGGAAGTTGAAAGGGAACCTTTAACCCCCCCAAGGCCTTTGTAGCTGAAAGAGCCATCTTGTGCAGTACTAAGGATGCAAAAGGAAAAGGTGTCTCTTTTAATTATGCTCCTTGCAAATGCAGAAATAAACACTTATAAAATGTGTCCCCTGATACTGTGAAACTGTCCCGGAGGTGGGACTGTCCTTCAAAATGGAACGCAGCACAGCTGTCATTCCTACCCCCTTGGCGCCATGTGCCGCCTCCTCATTTTTTGTTTGAATCTGTCCCCTAGCCTGCGCTGTTATGTTCAACCTTGTTCATGCGCAGTTAGCGCAGCCCTTCTTCTCACATCATTTGGTGTAAGGCTGGCTGCGCCTGTGTGGACGTGCTGCCCGAGATCCCACCTGGCAGTGTCATCTAATGTAATCAAACTGCAGGCCTGGGATCCACAGGAATGTGCAGTGCATATCTTTGCCTCTCACTCCCCTCCTTCCGGCTTCTTCAGACTGTGCAGCGTCACGGCCGTGGCATGCTATTAGGGATCAGCTGACGGCGCACAGTCTGAAGAAGGCGGAGGGAGATAAGTGAGAGCCTGAGGTGAAGATATGCACTGTGCATGCCCATGGATCCCAGGACCGCAGTGTGATTTAATCAGAAGAGACTGCGAGGCGGGATCTCGGACTGCGTGGCCACACAGGCGCAGGCAGCCGGACAACAAATGATGTCAGAAGATGGGCAGCGCTAAGTGCGCATGGCCAAGGGATAACATAACAGCGCAGGCTACAGGACAGAATCAAACAACGCTGAGGAGGCGGCGCACGGCGCCAAGGAGGTAGGAATGACAGCTGTGCTGCTTCCCATTACGAAGGAAAGTCCCACCTCTGGGACGGTTTCACGGTGTGAAGGGACACAATTCATGAGTGCTAGGTTCAGCATATGCAAGGAGCACAACAAAAAGAGGCACCTTTTCCTTGTGCAGTATTACTGCTGCACAAGGTGGCTCTTTCAGTAACAAACGCCTGGGGGGGACAGGTTCCCTTAAATTTCAGTTGTGGTGTCAGCATGGCATTCACATGACACATTGCTGCAACACAGCAGGGGAGCAGCTGACGTTACTGAACCCCAATAACAGAGGAGCAAATGTTGACTGTGCAGACAGCACTTCTGGACACCAACTGGCGGTGTTGGAGCCCAGGGAATGCAGGAGGAGCAGGCTAGAGTTATTGCCGCAACACAGCAGGGGAGCAGCTGGCATTACTGAACCCCAATAACAGAGGAGCAACTGTTGACTGTGCAGACAGCACTTCCGGACAGTGATTGGCAGTGTTGGAGCCCATGGAAAGCAGGAGGAGCAGGCTAGAGTTATTGCCGCAACACAGCAGGGGAGCAGCTGGCGTTACTGAACCCCAAAAACAGAGGAGCAACTGTTGACTGTGCAGACAGCACTTCCGGACAGCAACTGGCGATGTTGGAGCCCAGGTAATGCAGGAGGAGCAGGCTAGAGATATTGCCGCAACACAGCAGGGGAGCAGCTGGCATTAATGAACCCCAATAACAGAGGAGCAACTGTTGACTGTGCAGACAGCACTTCCGGACAGCAACTGGCGGTGTTGGAGCCCAGGGAATGCAGGAGGAGCAGAGTGTAGGACGAGACTTAATTGGAGCAAGTTGAAAGGGAACCTTTAACCCCACAGGCGTTTCCAGCTGAAAGAGCCACCTTGTGCAGCACTAATGCTGCAAAAGGAAAAGGTGGCTCTTTTAATTATGCTCCTTGCAAACGCAGAACTAAACACTTATAAAATATGTCCCCTGATACCGTGAAACCGTCCCGGAGGTGGGACTTTCCTTCATAATGGGATGCAGCACAGCCGTCATTCCTACCCCCTTGGTGCCGTGCGCCACCTCCTCAGCGTTGTTTGAATCTGTCCCGTAGCCTGCACTGTTATGTTATCCCTTGGCCATGCGCAGTTAGCGCTGCCCGTCTTCTGTCATCATTTGTTGTCAGGCTGGCTGCGCCTGTGCGGACGCGCTGCCTGAGATCCCACCTCACAGTGTCGTCTAATGTAATCACACTGCGGGCCTGGGATCCATGGGCATGTGCAGTGCATATCTTTGCTTCTCACTCCCCTCCTTCCGGCTTCTTCAGACTGTGCGGTGTCATGGCCGAGGCATGCTATTAGGGATCAGCTGACGGCGCACAGTCTGAAGAAGGCGGAGGGAGATGAGTGAGAGCCTGAGGTGAAGATATGCACTGCGCATGCCCATGGATCCCAGGCCCGCAGTCTGATTAAATCAGAAGAGACTGCGAGGTGGGATCTTAGGCAACGCGGCCGCACAGGCGCAGGCAGCCTGACAACAAATGATATCAGAAGACAGGCAGTGCAAAGTGCGCATGGCCAAGGGATAACATAACAGCGCAGGCTACGGGACAGATTCAAACAATGCTGAGGAGGCGGCGCACGGCACCAAGGGGGTTGGAATGACGACTGTGCTGCATCCCATTACGAAGGAAAGTCCCACCTCTGGGACGGTTTCACGGTGTGAAGGGACACAATTCATGAGTGCTAGGTTCAGCATATGCAAGGAGCACAACAAAAAGAGGCACCTTTTCCTTGTGCAGTATTACTGCTGCACAAGGTGGCTCTTTCAGTAACAAACACCTGGGGGGGACAGGTTCCCTTAAATTTCAGTTGTGGTGTCAGCATGGCATTCACATGACACATTGCTGCAACACAGCAGGGGAGCAGCTGACGTTACTGAACCCCAATAACAGAGGAGCAACTGTTGACTGTGCAGACAGCACTTCTGGACACCAACTGGCGGTGTTGGAGCCCAGGGAATGCAGGAGGAGCAGAGTGTAGGACGAGACTTAATTGGAGCAAGTTGAAAGCGCACAGTCTGAAGAAGGCGGAGGGAGATGAGTGAGAGCCTGAGGTGAAGATATGCACTGCGCATGCCCATGGATCCCAGGCCCGCAGTCTGATTAAATCAGAAGAGACTGCGAGGTGGGATCTCAGGCAGCGCGGCCGCACAGGCGCAGGCAGCCTGACAACAAATGATATCAGAAGACAGGCAGTGCAAAGTGCGCATGGCCAAGGGATAACATAACAGCGCAGGCTACGGGACAGATTCAAACAATGCTGAGGAGGCGGCACACGGCACCAAGGGGGTTGGAATGACGACTGTGCTGCATCCCATTACGAAGGAAAATCCCACCTCCGGGATGGTCTCATGGTATCAGGGGACACATTTATAAGTGTTAAGTTCTACGTGTGCAAGGAGCTAAACTAAAAGAGCTACCTTTTCCTTGTGCAGCATTACGGCTGCATAAGGTGGCTCTTTCTTTCCCTTAAATTTCAGTAGTTGTGTCAGCATGGCGGTCGCAGGACACATTGCCGAGTAAACAGCTGGGGATCAGCTGACGTTACTGAAACCCAATAACACTGGGTCATGTGTTTTGACTGTGCAGATGGCACTTCTTAGCATCAAGTGGCGGTGTTGGAGCCCATGGATTACAGTTCAGGTGGTAGAAACATGAACGCAACAGGAGACCTGGATACTGTAGCCAACCAGTTATTTAATCTGGAAGAGGAGTGGCAAATTCCTGCGATATCCAGGCCTTGTTCATTTTCAGAAAAGTAAGCCGGTCAACGTTATCGGAGGATAGTCGCATGTGAAGGTCTGTTAGTGTACCACCTGCGGCACTAAAGACGCGTTCCAATAATACACTAGCAGCAGGGCAAGCCAGCACCTCCAATGCATACTGGCTTAGCTCTGGCCATGTATCCAGCTTAGAGACCCAAAATTTGAAGGGGGAAGAGCCGTCTGGGAGTACAGTAAGAGGGCAAGACATGTAGTTTGTCACCATCTGACGGAAACGTTGCCTCCTGCTGACTGGAGCCGTCTGTGATGGTGTAGACTAGGGTTGAGCAACTTTTATTTTTATAGGATCGGGTCGGGTTTCACGAAACCCGACTTTCTCAAAAGTCGGGTCGAGTGAAATCGGCCGATCCTATAAAAAAGTCGGGGTCGGGGTCTGCCGAAACACAAAACCCAATGCAGTGCAATGGGATACTATGGTTCCCAGGGTCTGAAGGAGAGGAAACTCTCCTTCAGGCCCTGGGATCCATATTAATGTGTAAAATAAAGAATCAAAATAAAAAATATTGATATACTCACCCTCGGACGCACCCTGGTACTAACCAGCAGCCTTCCTTCCTAAGAATGAGCGCGTGAATGACCTGCGGTGACGTCGCGGCTTGTGATTGGTCGCGAGCGGTCACATGGACAAGCCGCGACGTCATCTAAGGTCCTTCACGCGCTCATTCTTAGGAAGGAAGGCTGCCGGAAAGAAGCAGGGCGTGTCCGAGGGTGAGTATATTCCTATTAGGTATATACTCACCCTTGGACGCGCCCTGCTTCTTTCTGGCAGCTTTCCTTCCTAAGAATGAGCGCGTGAAGGACCTTAGATGACATCGCGGCTTGTCTATGTGACCGCTCGCGACCAATCACAAGCTGCGACGTCACCGCAGGTCATTCACGCGCTCATTCTTAGGAAGGAAGGCTGCCGGTTAGTACCAGGGCGCGTCCGAGGGTGAGTATATCAATATTTTTTATTTTGATTCTTTATTTAACACTTAAATATGGATTCCGATACCGATTCCCGATATCGGAAACATATCGGAATTCGGTATCGGAATTCCGATACCAGATTCAGAAGATCGCCGACCTCATGGCCGACCCCACACGGGGGTCGGGTCGGGTTTCATGAAACCCAACTTTGCCAAAAGTCGGCGACTTCTGAAAATGGCCGACCCGTTTCGCTCAACCCTAGTGTAGACATGTGTGATGGGCACACAAAACTGTGCCACAGTTGGGCCATACTGGTCTTGCCTTGTGCTGAGGCACTGCTTCTGCTCCCTCTTTGTGCAGAGCTTCCTCCACTGCCTCGATGCACTGAGCTGCTTTGTAAAGCACTAGCAGCACTGCTCTCATTTGGACTGGAGAAGATGATGGAAATCACCAGTGTGTCTTGGTACTCCCGCATTTTACGCTCCCGGTTCAATGGTGTTATGAGGCTTTGTAAGGTGTCCTGGTAGCGAGGATCTAGGAGGGTGTACACCCAATAATCAGCCGTGTTGAGAATGTGGGCGATGCGGCGGTCATTTCTCAGGCACTGCAGCATGTAATCAGCCATGTGCTGCAGACTGCCAACTGGCCAAGAAACGCTGTCCCCTGCTTGAGGCGTGATCTCTGCCTGCTCTGCACCACCCCACCCTCGCTCTACACACTGACTACTGGAGAATTGTGTAACTCCCTCCTCTGGACCGATGTCTTCCTCCTCCATTTACTCCTCCTCATCCTCCTCACAAAGTGTCCCCAGCCTAGGCCTTTGTGAGGAACCACGTAGCGCTGACTGTCCAGAAGCTGATGTAATTGGTGACTCCTCATCCTCCACCTCTTCCCCAACATCATCCCTTAGCGCTTGCAGTGTTTGTTGAAGCAGGCAGATAAGGGGGACAGTCATGCTGACTAGTGCATCATCTGCACTCGCCATCCGCGTGGAATCGTCAAAGGAACGCAAAACCTGGCAGACGTCCTTCATAGTGGCCCACTCAGTGGTTGTGAAGTCTGAACGGCGCGGAGTGCGATTTCTTTGCGCCTGATGCAGCTGGTACTCCATTACTGCTGGCTGCTGCTCACACAACCGATCCAACATATGTAACATGGAATTCCACCTGGTGGGTAGGTCACATATGATGCGAAGTTCTGGAGGTGGAATCGGCTCTGCAGAGCTGCAATGCGTGATCTTGTCATGCTGGAACGCCGCAAGTGAGCACACTCTAGGCGGACCTTGTGCAGCAGTGAATCAAGATCCGGATAGTCCCTCAAAAAACTCTGCACAACCAAGTTGAGCACATGTGCCAGACATGGGAAGTGAGTGAGGTTGCCTAGGGCAAGAGCTGCCACCAGATTTCGGCCATTGTCACACACTACCATGCCAGGCTGGAGATTCGCTGGCACAAACCAAACGTCACTCTCCTGCTTCATGGCATTCCAGAGCTCCTGCGCTGTGTGACTTAGATTTCCCAAAGAAATTAATTTCTGTGCTCATGTCGGTCGTAACAGGTAAACGTTCAGGGGTCCATGTGGAGGTGGACTCTGACGGCTCTTGCAGTGATGACTCTGAGGAACTTGTGTATGAGGAGGAGTCAATGCGGACAGACTGGATTCCTGCAATCCTTGGATTTGGCAGAACACGTCCTGCGCCACTCGCACGATCTGTACCCGGCTCAACAACATTAACCCAATGTGCAGTGAGCGAAAGGTATTGCCCCTGTCCATGGTGACTGGTCCACACATTGGTGGTGAGGTGGACCTTGCTACTGACGGCGTTCAGTAGCGCGTGTTTTATGTGTCCCTCCACATGATTGTGCAGGGCAGGGACGGCTTGCCTGCTGAAATAAAAGCGGCTGGGCACATTGTATTGTGGGACTGCCAATGCCATCAAGTTACGGAAGCTGTCAGTCTCCACCAGCCTGAATGACAGCATTTCAAGGGACAGTAGTTTTGCAATGCCAGCATTCAGAGCCTGTGCTTGGGGGTGGCTTGCCGAGAAAGGCCTTTTTTTTGCCATGCCTGTGCTACCGATGGCTGTAGACTGGTCTGGGAGTGTGAGGATGACTGGGAACGTGGTGCTGTGGGTGGAATTACAGTGGGTCTCTGGACAACAGTGCCAGAGGTTCTTCCATGGCGATCCTGTGAGGAAGCCGAACCAGCTGTGTGTGAGCTGGAGGAAGAGGCAACAACACGAGCTGAAGAGGTGGTAGGTGCCGCTGTTGGTTGGCCTAGGTCTTAAGTGTGTTTTTGTAACTCCACCGCGTGCTTGGTCTGCACATGTTTCCACATATTTCTGGTATTGAGGTTGCTGACATTTTTCCCTCTTTTGACTTTCTGATGACACACCTTGCATTTGACAAAGCAAATGTCATCTGCAACTGTGTCAAAAAAGGACCAGGCACTACAAGTCTTGGGAGCGCCCATTTTGGCTTTTGGAAGAGGCATGCTCCTAACGGGTGCCGAAGTGGAGGCTACAGGAACTGCAGTCTTCCCGCTCCCTCTCCCTCTTTGGCCCGTTCGGGGAATCTCTTCCTCAGAGCTGCTCCCACGACCTTCCTGTACCTCACGCCACGATGGGTCAAGGACCTCATCATCTACACTACCCTCTGCCACCAACTGCTTCTCCTGTGTAGTCTCAGCAGCACAGTATGCACCAGAAAGTGGCACCTGAGTCTCATCATCAGATGCATACTGCGGTGTGGTGACCGGAGGCACTGGCCCACCCGTCTCTTCAGAGTCAGAGAGACAAAGCTGTTGGGCATCACTGCATACTGCCTCTTCTTCCATTTCTCCAATGCTGCTTGGCTGGCCCCCTGTTTCCAAGCCAAGAGATTCAGAGAACAGAAGTAGAGATGGCTCCTGTCCTGGGCTCTCTGACTGCCTGGGTAATTTGGCAGGTGGTGAAGAGACAGATGGGTGCTCTCCAGTGCTCTGTGCCTGAGAGGATGTGGCACTAATTGAAGTCGATGCGTTAGCTGCCATCCATCCGACAATGGCTTCAATTTGTTCTTCACACAGCAGCGGTGTATGGCGATCTCCTACAAAGCTGCACATGAAGGACTGTTCCCTGCTGAAACTGGGTGATGATGAGTCACCGGTGCCCGCAGCAGGCACAGAATCCCCATGTCATCTCCCTGCTCTGTGCCCACGCCCACGCCCACGTGCCTTACTCCCTGCCTTCTTCATCTTGGTTGACTGATAAAGATAAGCAGAAAAGTACTAAGGGCTTAGTGTGCTTATTCCTGAACAGCTCCTAACAGTTATAAGAAACACTAATTTTCTAAAGTGTGGACTAGACTTTAATATGAGCTAATGTGGCCTACGCAACTGTAAAGTGGTGTGTTTGGTGAACTTTATTAATTTTTTTTTTGCAGAACTGACTACAGAGTGAGCTGCACTCACACACAGACAGTGCAGACAGCCGTGAAAGGCACTGCAAGGCCAAAACAAGCTCCTCTATGTAATCCTATTTAGTGTTTTTCCACAATCTAGCAGGATACGGAGGGAAAGCCACTAATAGGATAAATTTGAAAAAATGTGCAGCAGGCTGCACTAATTGAGAAACAGACAATGGAACGGTATGAGGCAGTCACGCACCCTGAGCTGACTACAACTGGCTGTGGCTGCCGACAGACTACAGAGCAATGTGCACTCACACAGAGACCGTGCAGACAGCTGTAAATGGCACTGCAAGGCCAAAAAAAGCTGCTCTATTTAATCCTATGTAGTGTTTTTCCACAATTTTGCTGGATACGGATGGAAAGCCACTAATAGGAAATATTTGAAAAAATGTGCAGCAGGCTGCACTAATTGCAAAAAAAGGACAATGGATAGAACGGTATGAGGCAGTGACGCACTCTGAGCTGACTACAACTGGCTGTGGCTGCAGACAGACTACAGAGCGATGTGCACTCACACACACAGAGACCTTGCAGACAGCTGTGAACAGAGCTGCAAGGCAAAAGCAAGGATCTCACACAGCAGTGCTAAATTAGCCTTGGTAAAGCACAATGTAGCAAATCGCTATCTCTAAACTGGCCCTCAGTCAGAACACAGCGTCC
The DNA here is from genome assembly GCF_051348905.1 of Ranitomeya variabilis. Classification (NCBI taxonomy): domain Eukaryota; kingdom Metazoa; phylum Chordata; class Amphibia; order Anura; family Dendrobatidae; genus Ranitomeya; species Ranitomeya variabilis. The sequence goes on from NC_135234.1 coordinate 441,184,314, forward strand.
TGTCCCTAACTGAATTCACAGCAGAGTGAGCCCTAAATGGTGGCAGCGACTTTTATAGTGCATCATGACATCATTTCAGCAGCCAATCACAGCCATGCCAGGACTTCCATGCCCAACATGCAGAACAGGATGTGCCCACACTTCCAATCATTCCTCATTGGCTGAATTTGGGCACTTTGAATTGTGGGAACTTCCGATTCCGGTATCCGATATACTGATAATATCGGAACTCGGTATCGGAATTCCGATACCGCAAATATCGGCCGATACCCAATACTTGCGGTATCGGAATGCTCATCACTAATTATCATTGTTCATTTCTTTTTAGCACACATAGACAGGCAGCAGAATGGATAAAGTATGACAGCAGTAGTGATCAGTGTAGTTATGAATTCAGCACTAGAGTGGAGTAAAAGACTTGTTAGCACAAGTTAGAACTTGTTAATCACTTCCAGCTGCCAAACAACAGCAAAACATAATGCTTCCCACACTATACTTCACTGTGTTTTGTGCTTTTTTTGGTGATGTGTATTGTTGGCTTTGCACCAAAAATATCTTTTGGAATTATGGTCAAAAAGTTTAACCTCTGTCTTATCAGACTGTAGCACATTTGAGGCACTGTTTGATTATTCATTTTCACTGTGTTCCATAGTATATCTAATGCCTATAAAAATGTTTGTACCCTTCTCCTGACTGAAAGCTTTCAACAGTGAGATCCCTTTGCTGTGTTGTAAGCTGTTTAGGGAGCATAGCTTTTCCTTTAAAATGCAACTAAGGAAATGTCAGGAAAATCCTACTACAACAGCCGAGGTTAGTTTAAATAACATGAAATCATGGCAGCTGTGTACTGTCTACTATTTAACGTGAGCTTCAATGCTCATTCTGAACACAACCACATCCTCAGTTATAAGAGAGTATTCACACCTTAGCATATTATTTTAGTTTTGATATCCCCCCTCTCAAAATGATTCAAGTTTTTTCTCAATGGATTTGAAATGATTCATCCTGGTATTTCTTATGCCAAAAATTGTGGCATTTTAACAGGAGTGTGTACACGTTTTATATCTGCTATGTATGTATATATACAAAGAGAGAGAGAGAGTGAGGTATTGCAAATTATGATATTTTGGTTTTGCAACATTTTTTCTTTGATTTCCCAGCCACCAAATAACAATGCCTCAATGTGCTACTTGTAACAGTGCCATTAAAGATACACCCTATTCTAACAAATACAGCAACTAATGCTTATAAATAGTGTTGAGCGATACTTTCCGATATCGGAAAGTATCGGTATCGGAAAGTATCGGCCGATACCGTCAAAATATCGGATCTAATCCGATACCGATACCCGATCCCAATGCAAGTCAATGGGACGAAAATATCGGAATTAAAATAAACCCTTTATAAACTTGTAGGTTCATTCTACATGAAGGAAAACAACTAAGAATAATGTAGGATGTATTGGGGGACGTGGCGGAGACATTAAAGGCACAGAGGTGTAGCCCAATGTAATAGAATAGCAGGATTTTGTTTTTTTTATGATGTTCGGCGGTAGAAAGATTTTGACTATGTTAATTTTTTTTTTATTTTGTCAGATATTGATGCTTCACTACTTCCACGCCCTTCACCTTCTTTTTTACTTCTCCCACACTTTCTTCTTCATTATCCTCATCATCAGCTTCTTTGACATCAACTTCTTCACCTTATTCATCTTCTTCTTCATCTTCTACCTATTATTTTTTTGGTTACATTGTTCATATTCTTTTTATTTTACTATTATCTTCATCATATTCTACTTCTTCATCATATTCTTATTTGTGACAGGCATTCCCGTAGTTGTTATCTATAAAAGTTTGAAGATTACACCTTCCGTTCTGCCTGTCACAAAACAGTTACATTTGTCCGCGTTTAGTTTGGCCTGCCGCATCAGGCTTTATCCAGGGGCACCACGAGGAGGAACGGACTCACCCCCATACACTGCTTAGTCTTCTTCTGCTTATAATTTAGATAATATTTTTTGCTCTGATATTTAGTGTTATGCTTAATGTTCTTCTGCTCTTTGTTCTGCAGCCTCTTGTTCTTCTGCTTCTCGGTCTTCCAGGTCGTCGTCGCCTCCAGGGTCGTCGTCTCCGGGGTCGTCGTCATCGGGGTGGTCTTCAGGGTCGTCGTCTCCGGGGTCGTCGTCATCGGGGTGGTCTTCAGGGTCATCGTCTCCAGGGTCGTCGTCATCACGGTGGTTGTCGTCTCTGGTGTCGTCGTCATCTTAGGGGTGGTCTTCCGGGTCATCGTGTTTAGTCTCTTGAACTTGGAAATGTAGCAGAAGGTACAAGAAGGCTGAGAAAATGCCGAGAACCAGCTGATGGAACTGGAACTCGGATGGCTACCCGAAGGTCCAAGAGCCAATGGAACTACCGAGGACCAGCTGACGTTACTGGAACCCGGTTACTAAGCAGGAGGTACCCGTGCTTGAAAGCACTACCAAGGACCACCTGACGTTGGTGGAACTCGGATACCCAGAGGGAGGCACCTAAGCCAAAGGCTCTGCCCGGAACCAGCTGACGGTACTGGAACCAGGATGGGGAGCAGAAGGTACAAGAGCAAAAGACAGTGCCGAGAACCAGCTGACGGTGCTGGAACCCGGATGGGTAGCCAAAGGTCCAAGAGCCAATGGAACTACCGAGGACCAGCTGACGTTACTGGAACCCGGTTACTAAGCAGGAGGTACCCGTGCCTGAAAGCACTACCAAGGACCACCTGACGTTGGTGGAACTCGGATACCCAGAGGGAGGCACCTAAGCCAAAGGCTCTGCCCGGAACCAGCTGACGGTACTGGAACCAGGATGGGGAGCAGAAGGTACAAGAGCAAGTGTCTGCGTGGCTTTTGCAGGACACGATGCCGGCTGCACAGCAGGGGAACAGCTGGCGGTGCTGAACCCCACTGACACATTGGCTGGTGTTTTTCTCTGTGCAGCTAGCAGTACCGGGCCCCAACTGGCGGTGTTAGAGCCCGGGGTCAGCAGGAGGAGGAGATGGAGCAGAGTGTAGGCCGAAGCCTGCACTGGCGGCAGCTTTGGGTCTGTTGTGCCTGCGTGGCAGTTGCAGGACACGTTGCCGGCTGCACAGCAGGGGAACAGCTGGCGGTGCTGAACCCCACTGACACATTGGCTGGTGTTTGGCTCTGTGCATCTAGCAGTACCGGGCCCCAACTGGCGGTGTTGGAACCCGGGCTCTGCAGGGGGAGCAGAGTGTAGGCCGAAGCCTACTTGAACCAATTTCAAAGGTAACCTTTAACCCCCCCTCAGGGGTTACAAAGTAGAAGAGCCACAGCTTATGCAGCAGTAGTGCTGCACAAGTCAAAGGTTGCTCTTTTAATTTTGCTCCTTGCACACGCTGAATGAAACACGTATAACATTTAGCCCTTTATACAGTCAAACTGTGTTGGAGGCGCGAGTTCCCTTTGTAATGAGACGCAGCACAGATGTCAAGAATCCCACCTTGGTGCTGGGTGCAGCCTCCTGAGCGTTGTTATTTGCTGTACAGGAGTCTGTGCTGTCGTGTTATCCCCTGGCCTAGCGCTGTTAGCGCTGCCCATCTTCTGACCTCATTTAATGTCGGCCGCTGCGGTTCGCGATGACCATGAATCCCAGCCCCGCGGTGTCTTAACATTGTTAAAACACTGCGGGGCTGTGATTCATGGCCTGGCGCAGCACATATGTTCGCCTCTCGCACTCGGGTCCTTACACCCGCTGCAGACTGTGCGGCGTCAGCTGATCCCTTATCGCATGCCACGGCCATGAAGCCGCACAGTCTGAAGAAGGCGGAAGGAGATGAGGGACAGGCGAAGTGATGCACTGCTCATGCCCATCAATCACACCCTCGCAGTCCCAAGAAATAAGACACCGAGGGGCGTTGTGTGGGTCAGGGCGGCCGCAGAGGCGCAGGCAGCCAAACAATGATGCCAGAAGACGGGCAGCGCTACCAAGGGGGTTGCAGTGTGTCATTACAAAGGAAAGTCACACCCCCGGGACGGTTAAATGGTCACACAGAGGACACATTTCAGACGTGTTTTCAGTTCCACATGTGCGAGGAGAATACGTTTATGAGCCACCTTGCACACATGCAGCATTACCGCTGTACAAGGTGGCCTTAAAAACGTACAAACGCCTGGGGGAGGGGGGACAGGTTCCCTTCAATTTCAGTTCTTGTGTCTGCGTGGCTTTTGCAGGACACGATGCCGGCTGCACAGCAGGGGAACAGCTGGCGGTGCTGAACCCCACTGACACATTGGCTGGTGTTTTTCTCTGTGCAGCTAGCAGTACCGGGCCCCAACTGGCGGTATTAGAGCCCGGGGTCAGCAGGAGGAGGAGATGGAGCAGAGTGTAGGCCGAAGCCTGCACTGGCGGCAGCTTTGGGTCTGTTGTGCCTGCGTGGCAGTTGCAGGACACGTTGCCGGCTGCACAGCAGGGGAACAGCTGGCGGTGCTGAACCCCACTGACACATTGGCTGGTGTTTGGCTCTGTGCAGCTAGCACATCTGGGCCCCAACTGGCGGTGTTGGAGCCCGGGCTCTGCAGGGGGAGCAGAGTGTAGGCCAAAGCCTGCACTGGAGCAAGTTGAAAGGGAAACTTTAACCCCCCCCCCCCAAGCGTTTGTAGCTGAAAGAGCCATCGTGTACAGCACTAATGCTGGAAAAGGTAAACTTAGCTCTTTTAATTATGGTCCTTGCACATGCTGAACCTAACACTTATAAAAAGTGTCCCCTCCTACCGTGATACCGTCCGGTAGGTGGAACTTTCCTTTGTGATGTGACGCAGCACAGCCGTCATTCTTACCCCCTTGGCGCCGTGCGCCGCCTCCTCAGCGTTGTTTGAATCAGTCCCGGAGCCTGCGCTCTTAGGTTAGCCCTTGGCCATGCACACATTTTGCGCTGCCCGTCTTCTGACATCATTTGGTGTCAGGCTGGCTGCGCCTGTGCGGCCGCGCTGGCCGAGAGCCCGCCTCGTACTGTCTTCTGATTTAATCCCACTGGGGGCCTGAGATCCATGGACATGCGCAGTGCATATCTGAACCTCCACCTCTCACTCATCTCCCTACGGCTTCTTCTGACTGTGCGGTGTCACGGCCGTGGCATGCTATTAGGGACCAGCTGACACCGCACAGTTTGAAGAAGCCGTAGGGAGATGAGTGAGAGGTGGAGGTTCAGATATGCACTGCGCATGTCCATGGATCTCAGGCCCCCAGTGGGATTAAATCAGAAGACAGTACGAGGCGGGCTCTCGACCAGCGCGGCCGCACAGGCGCAGCCAGCCTGACACCAAATGATGTCAGAAGACGGGCAGCGCAAAATGTGTGCATGGCCAAGGGCTAACCTAAGAGCGCAGGCTCCGGGACTGATTCAAACAACGCTGAGGAGGCGGCGCACGGCGCCAAGGGGGTAAGAATGACGGCTGTGCTGCGTCACATCACAAAGGAAAGTTCCACCAACCGGACGGTATCACGGTAGGAGGGGACACTTTTCATAAGTGTTAGGATCAGCATGTGCAAGGAGCACCACGAAAAGAGGCACTTTTTCCCTTTGCATCATTACTGCTGCACAAGGTGGCTCCTTCAGTAACAAACGCCTGGGGGGGGGGACAGGTTCCCTTAAATTTAACTTGTTGTGCCTGCGTGGCGGTCGCAGTACACGTTGCCGGCTGCACAGCAGGAGAACAGCTGGCGGTGCTGAACCCCACTAACACATTGGCGAGGTGTTTGGCTCTGTGCGGACAGCACTTCTGGACGGCAACTAGCGGTGTTGGAGCCCAGGGACAGGTGGAGGAGGAGGAGGTGGAGGAGGTAGGAGGGATTGCCACACACACAGCTGGGGAACAGCTGACGTTACTGAACCCCAATAACAGAGGAGGGACTGTTGACTGTGCGTACAGCACTTCTGGACGGCAACTGGCGGTGTTGGAGCCCAGGGACAGGTGGAGGAGGAGGAGGTAGGAGGAGGTAGGAGGGATTGCCACACACACAGCAGGGGAACAGCTGACGTTACTGAACCCCAATAACAGAGGAGGGACTGTTGACTGTGCGTACAGCACTTCTGGACGGCAACTGGCGGTGTTGGAGCCCAGGGACAGGTGGAGGAGGAGGAGGTGGAGGAGGTAGGAGGGATTGCCACACACAGCTGGGGAACAGCTGACGTTACTGAACCCCAATAACAGAGGAGGGACTGTTGACTGTGCGTACAGCACTTCTGGACGGCAACTGGCGGTGTTGGAGCCCAGGGACAGGTGGAGGAGGAGGAGGTAGGAGGAGGTAGGAGGGATTGCCACACACACAGCAGGGGAACAGCTGACGTTACTGAACCCCAATAACAGAGGAGGGACTGTTGACTGTGCGTACAGCACTTCTGGACGGCAACTGGCGGTGTTGGAGCCCAGGGACAGGTGAAGGAGGAGGAGGTGGAGGAGGTAGGAGGGATTGCCACACACACAGCAGGGGAACAGCTGACGTTACTGAACCCCAATAACAGAGAAGGGACTGTTGACTGTGCGTACAGCACTTCTGGACGGCAACTGGCGGTGTTGGAGCCCAGGGACAGGTGGAGGAGGAGGAGGTAGGAGGAGGTAGGAGGGATTGCCACACACACAGCAGGGGAACAGCTGACGTTACTGAACCCCAATAACACAGGAGGGACTGTTGACTGTGCGTACAGCACTTCTGGACGGCAACTGGCGGTGTTGGAGCCCAGGGACAGGTGGAGGAGGAGGAGGTGGAGGAGGTAGGAGGGATTGCCACACACACAGCTGGGGAACAGCTGACGTTACTGAACCCCAATAACAGAGGAGGGACTGTTGACTGTGCGTACAGCACTTCTGGACGGCAACTGGCGGTGTTGGAGCCCAGGGACAGGTGGAGGAGGAGGAGGTAGAAGGAGGTAGGAGGGATTGCCACACACACAGCAGGGGAACAGCTGACGTTACTGAACCCCAATAACAGAGGAGGGACTGTTGACTGTGCGTACAGCACTTCTGGACGGCAACTGGCGGTGTTGGAGCCCAGGGACAGGTGGAGGTGGAGGAGGTAGGAGGGATTGCCACACACACAGCTGGGGAACAGCTGACGTTACTGAACCCCAATAACAGAGGAGGGACTGTTGACTGTGCGTACAGCACTTCTGGACGGCAACTGGCGGTGTTGGAGCCCAGGGACAGGTGGAGGAGGAGGAGGTAGGAGGAGGTAGGAGGGATTGCCACACACACAGCAGGGGAACAGCTGACGTTACTGAACCCCAATAACAGAGGAGGGACTGTTGACTGTGCGTACAGCACTTCTGGACGGCAACTGGCGGTGTTGGAGCCCAGGGACAGGTGGAGGAGGAGGAGGTGGAGGAGGTAGGAGGGATTGCCACACACACAGCTGGGGAACAGCTGACGTTACTGAACCCCAATAACAGAGGAGGGACTGTTGACTGTGCGTACAGCACTTCTGGACGGCAACTGGCGGTGTTGGAGCCCAGGGACAGGTGGAGGAGGAGGAGGTAGAAGGAGGTAGAAGGGATTGCCACACACACAGCAGGGGAACAGCTGACGTTACTGAACCCCAATAACAGAGGAGGGACTGTTGACTGTTCGTACAGCACTTCTGGACGGCAACTGGCGGTGTTGGAGCCCAGGGACAGGTGGAGGAGGAGGAGGTAGGAGGAGGTAGGAGGGATTGCCACACACACAGCTGGGGAACAGCTGACGTTACTGAACCCCAATAACAGAGGAGGGACTGTTGACTGTGCATACAGCACTTCTGGACGGCAACTGGCGGTGTTGGAGCCCAGGGACAGGTGGAGGAGGAGGAGGTAGAAGGAGGTAGGAGGGATTGCCACACACACAGCAGGGGAACAGCTGACGTTACTGAACCCCAATAACAGAGGAGGGACTGTTGACTGTGCGTACAGCACTTCTGGACGGCAACTGGCGGTGTTGGAGCCCAGGGACAGGTGGAAAAGCAGAGGAACACAATGTAGGCCGAAGCCTGAGAAAGTCGAAAGGGAACCTTTAACCCCCCCCCCAAGGCGTTTGTAGCTGAAAGAGCCAGCTTGTGCAGCACAAAAGATGCAAAAGGAAAAGGTGGCTCTTTTCATCATGCTCCTTGCAAACACAGAACTAAACACTTATAAAATGTGTCCCCTGAAACCGTGAAACCGTCCCGGAGGTGGGACTTTCCTTCGTAATATGACGCAGCACAGCCGTCATTCCTACCCCCCCGGCGCCGCGCCCCGGCTCCTCAGCGTAGTTTGATTCCGTCCCGGAGCCTGCGCTGTTATGTTATCCCTTGGCCAGGCACACTTAGCGCTGCCCATCTTCTGACATCATTTGGTGTCAGGCTGGCTGCGCCTGTGCGGCCGCGCTGGCCGAGAGCCCGCCTCACAGTGTCTTCTGATTTTATCCCACTGGGGGCCTGGGATCCATGGCCATGTGCAGTGCATATCCTCGCCTCTCACTCCCCTCCCTACGGCTTCTTAAGACTGTGCGGTGTCACGGCCGTGGCATGCTATTAGGGACCAGCTGACACCGAACAGTCTGAAGAAGCCATAGGGAGATGAGTGAGAGGTGGAGGTTCAGATATGCACTGCGCATGTCCATGGATCCCAGGCCCCCAGTGGGATTAAATCAGAAGACACTGCGAGGCGGGCTCTCGGCCAGCGCGGCCGCACAGGCGCAGCCATCCTGACACCAAATGATGCCAGAAGACGGGCAGCGCTAAGTGTGCCTGGCCACGGGATAACATAACAGCGCAGGCTCCGGGACGGAATCAAACAACGCTGAGGAGCCGGGGCGCGGCGCCGTGGGGGGGGAGGAATGACGGCTGTACTGCGTCATATTACGAAGGAAAGTCCCACCTCCGGGACGGTTTTACGGTATCAGTGGACACATTTTATAAGTGTTAAGTTCTGCGTGTGCAAGGAGCTAAACCAAAATAGCTACCTTTTCCTTGTGCAGCATTACTGCTGCACAAGGTGGCTCTTTCAGTAACAAACGCCTTGGGGGGGGGACAGATTCCCTTACATTTCAGTTGTTGTGTCAGCGTGGCGGTCGCATGACACATTGCCGGCTACACAGCTGGGGATCAGCTGACGTTACTGAAACCCAATAACACTGGGTTGTATGTTTTGACTGTGCAGACGGCACTTCTGAGCCTCAACTGGCGGTGTTGGAGCCCAGGAATTTAAGTTCAGGTGGTAGAAAGATGAACACAACAGGAGACCTGGATAACGTATACAGTGACCTAATTATTTAATCAGGAGGAGGAGTGGCAAATTCCTGCGAGATCCAAACCTTGTTCATTTTCAGGAAAGTAAGCCGGTCAACGTTATCGGAGGATAGTCGCATGCGACGGTCAGTTAGTACACCACCTGCAGCACTAAAGACACGTTCCGATAATACACTGGCCGCAGGGCAAGACAGCACCTCCAATGCATACTGGCTTAGCTCTGGCCATGTATCCAGCTTTGAGACCCAAAACTTGAAAGGGGAAGAGCCGTCTGGGAGTACAGCAAGAGGGCAAGACATGTAGTCTGTCACCATCTGACGGAACCGTTGCCTCCTGCTGACTGGAGCCGTCTGTGATGGTGTAGACTTTTGTGGGGGGCACAGAAAACTGTGCCACAGTTGGGCCATACTGGTCTTGCCTTGGGCAGAGGCACTGCTTCTGCTCCCTCTTTGTGCAGAGCCTCCACCACTGCCTGGACGCACTGAGCTGCTTTGGAATGCACTAGCAGCACTTCTCTCAGTTGGAATGGAGAAGATGATGGAATTGACCAGTGTGTCTTGGTACTCCCGCATTTTTCGCTCCCGGTTCAACGGTGTGATGAGGCTTTCTACGTTGTCCCGGTAGCGAGGATCGAGGAGGGTGAACACCCAATAATCAGACATGTTGAGAATGTGGGCGATGCGGCGGTCGTTTCTCAGGTACTGCAGCATGTAATCCACCATGTGCTGCAGACTGCCAACTGCCCAAGAAATGCTGTCCCCTGCTGGAGGCGTGATCTCTGCCCGCTCGTCATCACCCCACCCTCGCTGTACACACTGAGTACTGGACAATTCGGTAACTCCCTCCTCTGGACGGATGTCTTCCTCCTCCATTGACTCCTCCTCATCCTCCTCACAAACTGTCCCCTGCCTACGCGTTTGTGAGGAACCACGTGGCGCTGACTGTCCAGAAGATGATGGAATTGGTGAATCCTCATCCTCCACCTCTTCCACAACATCATCCCTTAGCGCTTGCAGTGATTTTTCAAGCAGGCAGATAAGGGGGACAGTCATGCTGACTAGTGCATCATCTGCACTCGCCATCCGCGTGGAATAATCAAAGGGACGCAAAACCTGGCAGACGTCATTCATAGTGGCCCACTCTGTGGTTGTGAAGTCTGTACGGCGCTGACTGCGACTTCTTTGCGCCTGAAGCAGCTGGTACTCCATTACAGCTTACTGCTGCTCACACAACCGCTCCAACATATGTAACGTGGAATTCCACCTGGTAGGTAGGTCACATATGATGCGATGTTCCGGCAGGCGGTGTCGGCGCTGCAGAGCCGCAATGCGCGCTTTTGCCGTGCTGGAACGCCGCAAGTGAGCACACTCTAGGCGGACCTTGTGCAGCAGTGCATCAAGATCCGGATAGTCCCTCAAAAAGCTCTGCACGACCAAATTGAGCACATGTGCCAGACATGGGATGTGAGTGAGGTTGCCGAGGCCCAGAGCTGCCACCAGATTTCGGCCATTATCACACACTACCATGCCTGGCTGGAGATTCGCTGGCACAAACCACACATCGCTCTCCTGCTTGATGGCATTCCAGAGCTCCTGCGCTGTGTGGCTACGATTCCCCAAAAAAATTAATTTCAAGACGGCCTGTTGACGTTTGGCCACGGCTGTGCTCATGTCGGTCGTAACAGGTACACGTTCATCACAGGTCCATGTGGAGGTGGACTGTGACGGCTCCTGCAGCGATGATTCTGAGGAACTGGTGTAAGAGGAGGAGTCAATGCGTACAGAATGGATTCCTGCAATCCTTGGAGTGGGCAGGACACGTCCTGCGCCACTCGCACGGTCTGTACCCGGCTCAACGACATTAACCCAATGGGCAGTGAGGGAAAGGTATCGCCCCTGTCCATGTTGACTGGTCCACGCATCGGTGGTGAGGTGGACCTTGCTACTGACGGCGTTCAGTAGCGCGTGTTTTATGTGTCCCTCCACATGCTTGTGCAGGGCAGGGACGGCTTGCCTGCTGAAGTAAAAGCGGCTGGGCACATTGTACTGTGGGACTGCCAATGACATCAAGTCACGGAAGCTGTCCGTCTCCACCAGCCTGAATGACAGCATTTCCAGTGACAGAAGTTTGGCAATGCCTGCAGTCAGAGCCTGTGCTCGTGGGTGGTTTGACGAGAAAGGCCGCCTTTTCTCCCATGCCTGTACTACCGATGGCTGTAGACTGGGCTGGGAGTGTGTGGATGACTGGGAAAGTGGTGCTGCGGGTGGAATTACAGCGGGTCTCTGGACAACAGGGCCAGAGGTTCTTCCACGGCGATCCTGGGAGGAAGCCGAAACAGCTGCGTGTGAGCTAGAGGAAGAGGCAACACGAGCTGAAGAGGTGGTAGCTGCCGCTGTTGGTTGGCCTAGCTCTTCAGTGTGTTTTTCTAACTCCGCCGGGTGCCTGTTGCGCACATGTTTCCACATGTTGGAGGTATTGAGGTTGCTGACATTTTTCCCTCTTTTGACTTTTTGATGACACACCTTGCATCTGACATAGCAAATGTCATCTGCAACTGTGTCAAAAAAGGACCAGGCACTGCAAGTCTTGGGAGCGCCCTTTTTGGCTTTTGGAAGAGACATGCTCCTAACGGGTGCCAAAGCGGAGGCTGCAGGATCCGCAGTCTTCCCCCTCCCTCTCCCTCTTTGGGCCGTACGGGGAATCTCTTCCTCAGAGCTGCTCCCACCACCTTCCTGTCCCTCACGCCAAGATGGGTCAAGGACCTCATCATCTACACTACCCTCTGCCCCCAACTGCTCCTCCTGGGTTGTCTCAGCAGCAGAGCACGCACCAGTAAGTGGCACCTGAGTGTCATCATCAGCTGATGCGGCCTGCGATGTGGTGACCGGAGCCACTGGCCCACCCGCCTCTTCAGATGAAGAGAGAAAAAGCTGTTGGGCATCACTGCACCCTGCCTCTTCTTCCATTTCTCCAATGCTGCTTGGCTGGCCCCCTGTTTCCAAGCCAAGAGATTCAGAGAACAGAAGTAGAGACGGCTCCTGTCCTGGGCTCTCTGTCTGCCTGGGCAATTTGGCAGGTGGTGAAGAGACAGATGGCTGCTCTCCAGTGCTCTGTGTCTGAGAGGATGTGGCACTAATTGAAGTTGATGCATTAGCTGCCATCCATCCAACAACGGCTTCAATTTGTTCTTCACGCAGCAGCGGTGTACGGCGCTCTGACACAAAGCTGCGCATGAACGACTGTTGCCTGGTGAAAGTGGGTGCTGATGAGTCACCGGTGCCCGCAGCAGGCACAGAATCCCCACGTCCCCTCCCTGCTCCGCGCCCTCGCCCACGCCCACGTGCCATACTCACTGCCTTCTTCATCTTCGTTGACTGATAAAGATAAGCAGAAAAGTACTAACGGCTTTGTGTGCTTATTCCTGAACAACTCCTCCTAACAGGTATAAGAAACACTAATTTTCTAAAGTGTGGACTAGACTTTAATATGAGCTAATGTGGCCTACACAAATGTAAAGTGGTGTCACTGGTGTGTTTGGTGAACTTTATTATTTATTTATTTTTTGGGGGCTGAACTGACAACAGATAGAGCTGCAGTCACACGGAGACCGTGCAGACAGCCGTAAACGGCGCTACAAGGCCCCAAAACCCTCCTCTACGTTATCCTATGTAGTGTTTTTCCACAAATTAGCTGGAGACGGGTGGAAAGACACTAATAGGAATTTTTTGAAAAAATGTGCAGCAGCCTGCACTACTTAAAACAAAATGAAAATTGATTTGGCGGTATGACGCAGTGAACAACCCTGAGCTGGAGACAACCAGGCTACGGCTGCTCACAGACTACAGGGCGAGCTGCAGTCACACGGAGACCGTGCAGACAGCCGTAAACGGCGCTGCAAGGCCCAAAAACCCTCCTCTACGTTATCCTATGTAGTGTTTTTCCACAAATTAGCTGGAGACGGGTGGAAAGACACTAATAGGATTTTTTTGAATAAATTAGCAACAGACTACACTACTTGAAAAAAAAAAAAAAAAAAAAAGAACAGTATGAGGCAATGAACCACCCTCCCTGAACTGAATACAACCAGCTATGGATGGCCTATGTGGCTGCACTCAGACTAGAGAGTGGGCTGCACTCACACACACACACACACACAGGCCTTGCAGATCGCTGTGAAAACAGCGCTACAAGGCAAAAGCAAGGTGAATAGTAGGTGAACACAGCGGTTGCTAAATTAGCCTTTGGAAAGCACAAAGAAGCAAATCGCTATCTCTAAACTGTCCCTCAGTCAGCAAACAGCGTCCTGTCACTAACTGAATTCACAGCAGAGTGATCGCAAAATGGCGCCAGCGACTTTTAAACTGCATCATGACATCATTTCAGCAGCCAATCACAGCCTTGCCAGTAGTTTCATGCCCTCCATGCTAAACAGGATGTGCCCACAATTGGAATCATTCTCATTGGCTGAATTTCTGCATTTTGAATCTTGGAACTTCCGATTCCGGTATCCGATACGCGGCAAGTATCGGAATCCCGGTATCGGAATTCCGATACCGCAAGTATCGGCCGATACCCGATACTTGCGGTATCGGAATGCTCAACACTACTTATAAATAGTGATGAGCGAGTATACTCGTTGTTCGGGTTTTCCCTAGCACGCTCGGGTGACCTCTGAGTATTTATGACTGGAGAATAAGTTTTCATCGCCTCAGCAGAATGATTTACAGTTATTAGCCAGCTTGATTACATGTGGGGATTACCCAGCAACCAGGCAACCCCCACATGTACACAGCCTGGCTAATAGCTGTAAATCATTCAGCTGCCATGATGAAAATTAAATCACCGAACACTAATAAATACTCGGAGGTCACCCGAGCGTGCTCGGGAAAACCCAAGCAATGAGTATACTTGCTCATCACTACTTATAATGCTTACCTCCCATCACTTACACATAGCTTTCCTCCTGAAGTATGTGTAGAGCTAGCCAATAACTGCTCAATTCTTATTCCTTCACCATAAGAGAAGGTGCTTACTGCATAATGTTATGACAAAAATTGAATCTAGAATTTAAAATCAAGTAAAAATCTGCATTAACACCACTAATGTGCTGAAAACATAAAAAAATTATAGTAATTATGATACTAAGAAAATGTATAGCATATAGAGACTAATAATAGATGAATTATACAGTTTTTTTCATGAATTTAACTTTTACAATCTGCTCAAAACAGCATGCTGTACAAAATGATATTTAATAGCCCAAAGGGACCATGCCTTTATGCTGATGGCCAAAATCAAATAATGACCAATTTGGCAAACGCTTCCTGTTATTTGTCCATTTAAAACTGCTTTTCAGAAACTAGACTTGCCACACATATTGAAAACTTTGTAGGCAACTGCATGCCAAGTATTCATATGCCAACGCAGATGCTGTAGGGACCTTTTTGAGGTTGGCATCTACAGCCATGGCCTCCCTAGTGTATTTCCCGTCTGTTATCCACCATGTGTAAGTGATGAATGTTACTCATCTGCAGACACAAGCTTTAAGTGCTATATTTCACCAGCCACTTGCTTGTATTTAGTTTCCTGGCATTTGAGTAGACATCTGCTTTTGGGAGATCTTAAATTGCCAATGACTATAAGTTGGCACAACCAAGTTACAGTTTTAATATGCCCAGATCATTTACACACCTTATCGTAGTTTATGAACTGTAAATCATAATTAAATTTTAAAATCAGTTATTTCCTTCAAATGCTGTCTTGATATTCATCAAGCAGTTCTTTCTATTCAAGTCACCATGTAAGGATGGTTAATATGTATGACCTCCATTTATTGCACATGGACTACAGATATATGCTTTACATACTGTCTGTTCCTTTAAATTGACTGCAAAGGTAGCTTAGATATTGCTCAATAGATGTTGCTATAATTTGACATGTCTGCAAGACAGTGAGTCATGATGCTGCCTAGTGGCACCACTTGTAGATTATTTGTGCTAGCTGTAAGGGTACTGTCACACAGTGCAATTTTGATCGCTACGACGGCACGATTCGTGACGTCGCAGCGTCGTATGATTATCGCTCCAGCGTCGTAGACTGCGGTCACACTGTGCAATCACGGCGCTGGAGTGATGCCGAAGTCCCCGGGTAACCAGGGTAAACATCGGGTTACTAAGCGCAGAGCCGTGCTTAGTAACCCGATGTTTACCCTGGTTACCAGCGTAAACGTAAAAAAAACAAACAGTACATACTTACATTCCGGTGTCTGTCCCCCGGCGTTCTGCTTCTCTCCACTGTGTAAGCACCATAGCCGGAAAGCAGAGCGGTGACGTCACCGCGTCACCGCTGTGCTCGCTTTCCGGCCGGCAGGCGCTCACAGTGCAGAGAAGCTGAGACGCCGGAGGACAGACACCGGAATGTGAGTATGTACTGTTTGTTTTTTTTACGTTTACGCTGGTAACCAGGGTAAACATCGGGTTACTAAGCGCGGCCCTGCGCTTAGTTACCCGATGTTTACCCTGGTTACAAGCGAACACATCGCTGGATCGGTGTCACACACACCGATCCAGCGATGTCAGCGGGTGATCAAGCGACGAAAGAAAGTTCCAAATGATCTGCTACGACGTACGATTCTCAGCAGGGTCCCTGATCGCTGCTGCGTGTCAGACACTGCGATATCGTATGGATATCGCTAGAACGTCACGAATCGTACTGTCGTAGCGATGAAAATGGCACTGTGTGACAGTACCCTAAGATGTGCATGCTGATGCTGATAAGATTCATGTTGTAGGGAAGAGCAGTTGAAAGGAGTTGATATAAAGTAGAAGAAGCAGGTGGTCTACGGTAGGTGGCGCAATTATAGGCATGGGTCAATTCAGCTGGAAAGCAAGATTGTCCATCTCCAAAAGGGGAATGGAGACTGTAGGAAGATGCAATGATAAACTTGTGAGGAAGCTGAGGATGGTTGCCTTTTGCAAGTGAGCAAGTCTCTGAAATGAGGGCCCTTTGACTGTTCCACGAAACAAGGCCTGAGTGTTACAAAGCAGATAGTGAGTGAACTGGTTAAACTCTAGTGGTGGTGTTTTTAAACTTAGAGAAAGCTGTCATTAGTTCCTGTTGTTGAGCTGAAGAAAGTCCCTATTCACGTGGGCCAGTAGATTGAAACAATAGATGCACTTTAAAATTTACTGTGCATCTCATAGTGAGTAAGGACTAAGGGTGCAGTTACACTGCCCAATTTCTTATAATTGGGCAGTGTAAAAAGGCAAATTATAAAATATGTAGCCGGTCATTTAATGCCACAGGTTGTTTAGTATAAACCTGCCTTAAGAGTGAAGACTACGTCGATAGTGGTGTTGCTTGGAAGAGCCATGGGGAAAGTTGCACACGGCCAAGTTCAGACTTCCAAACATTCTGTTTGCACAAAACCGGAAAACCTCTTTAATATAAAGTTGACCTGTTTGAACTTCATTCATTCGTGGTTTTCTCTTTGTTGTACATAGCACTGTCCATTATTACATAATGTAGTTTCCTTTCTAATATCCTCTGTATAGCTTCATCCCTTAATATAAAGTCGTTTCTATTATGAATAGCATAATTTCTAATTATGTAGCACTGCTTCTTATTATGTATATCATTGTCACACAGTATATAGTGTTCTCTGTTATGTATAGAGCCATCCTTTATTATATAGTATGGAGACACAAGGATCAGTGGGTGCTCTGGTCCACTGGCCTTTCTATCTTTAGAAATATCACATGGACTAGGGATCATCCCACTGAACACTCATACTTCTTTCCTGTGGGCAGAATACTATTCAAACATCACAGGGTGAGGGTAACACTGTATGTCAATACTTTATTCAACCACCAATAAACAATAACATATAGTACAGTACCAGCAAATGCACAAGATGGTGCAAATTACAGAGTTTCACCCTTCCTCTGGCTCATCGGAAATTAGAAAATAACTCAACACACGGCTATTAATGTCTGAACCACTGGTAACAAAAGTGAATACACACCTAAGTGAAAATGGCTAAATTGTGCCCAATTATTATTATTATTATTATTCATTTTTATAGTGCCATTTATTCCATGGTGCTTTACATGTGAAAAAGGCAGCATACATAGACAAGTACAATAAACATGAGCAATACAAACAAGGCACACAACAGTACAGAAGGAGAGAGGACCCTGCTGCTCACAGTCTACAGGGGAAGGGTGAGGATACACAATAGGGGAGGTTAGAGCTGGTTGTGCGGTGGTTCAGTAGACTGAGGATCACAGCAGGCTGTAGGCTTATTGGAAGAGATGGGTTCCAGAGTATGGGCGAAGCACGGGAGAGGTGTTGTATGATGTTGTAGGAAGATGAGAAAAGAGGGGAGTAGAGAAGGAGATATTAAGAGGATCGAAGGTTGCGTGTAGGTAAGTACTGGGAGACCATGTCACAGATGTATGGAGGAGACAGGTTGTGGTTGGCTTTGTATGTCATAGTTAAGGTTTTGAACTCGAGCCTCTGGACAATAGGAAGCCAGTGAAGGGCCTGGCAGAAAGGAGAGGCTGGGGAATAATGGGGAGACAGGAGGATTAGTGGGGCAGCAGATTTTAGGATAGATTGGAGTGGTGCAAGAGTGCTAGAGGGGAGGCCAGAGAGTAGGAGGTTGCAATTAGCCATTTTCCCTCCCCAGTGTCATGTGACTCATTAGTGTTACATACAGTGGGGAAAACAGTATTTAGTCAGCCACCAATTGTGAAAGTTCTCCCATTTAAAAAGATGAGAGAGGCCTGTAATTGATACCATAGGTAGACCACAACTATGAGAGTCAAAATGAAAAAACAAATCCAGAAAATCACCTCGTCTGATTTGGCAAGATTTATTATGAAAAATATGGTGGAAAATAAGTATTTGGTCACCTAAAAACATACAAGATTTCTGGCTCTCACAACTACTTCTTTAAGAGGCTCCTCTGTCTTCCACTCATTACCTGTAGTAATGGCATCTGTTTGATCTTGTTATCAGTATAAAAGACACCTGTCAACAACCTCAAGCTGTCTCACTCCAATCTCCACTATGATGAACAAACAGCTGTTGAAGGACACCAGAAACAAAATTGTAGCACTGCACCAGGCTGGAAAGACAGAATCTGCAATATACAAGCAGCTTGGTGTGATGAAATCAACAGTGGGAGCAATAATAAGAAAATGGAAGACATACAAGACCACTGATAATCTCCCTTGATCTGGGGCTCCACAAAAGATCTCACCCTGTGGGGTCAAAATAATCACATGAACGGTGAGCAAAAATCCCAAAACCACATGGGAGGACCAAGTGAATGACCTGCATAGAGCTGGGACCACCGTAACAAAGGCTACCATCAGTAACACACTACACTGCCAGGGACTCAGATCCTGCAGTGTCAGACATGTCCCCCTGCCTAAGTCAGTACAAGTTTGGGCCCATCTAAAGTTTGCTAGAGAGCATTTGGATTATCCAGAAGAGTATTGGGAGAATGTCATATGGTCTGATGAAACCAAAGTAGACCTGTTTTGTAGAAGCAAAATTCATCGTGTTTGGAGGAGACACAGTACTGAGTTGCATCCAAAGAACACCATACCTACTGTGCAGCATGGGGGTGGCAACATCATGCTTTGGTGCTGTTTCTCTGCAAAGGGACCAGGATGACTGATCCGTGTACATGAAAGAATGAATGGGGTCACATATCGTGTGATTTTGAGTGCAAACCTCCTTCCATCAGCAAGGGCATTGAAGATAAAATGTGGATGGGTCTTTCATCATGATAATTGTTGTGAATTAGACTTTTTTGGCTCCCTCTTGTGGTCACTAGTGGTATGACTCTGAGATTGTCTTTCCCTAGTTTGGCACCCACCTGGGTCGTTAGTCCAGGGGTGTTGCTATATGAACTTCCTGAATTCTTAGTCTGGGGCCTGGCATCGTTGTAATCAGTCCTTTCTGTTTGCTCCTGTCTGCTGGTCCTGGTTCATGCAAAATTAAGCTAAGTCCGGCTTCCTTGTTTTTTGGTTATTTGCATTGCTCTTATTTTTTGTCCAGCTTCTACTAAATGTGATTCCTGATTTTGCTGGAAGCTCTAGGGGGCTGGTATTCTCCCCCCGGGACGTTAGACGGTTCGGGGGTTCTTGAATATCCAGCGTGGATATTTTTGATAGGGTTTTTGCTGACCGTATAAGTCATCTTACTATATTCTGCTATTAGTCAGTGGGCCTCTCTTTGCTAAATACCTAGTTCATTCTTATGTTTGTCTTTTCTTCTTACCTCACCGTTATTATTTGTTGGGGCTTGTATCCAACTTTTGGGGTCTTTTCTCTGGAGGCAAGAAAGGTCTATCTTTTCCCTTCTAGGGTTAGTTAGTTCTCCGGCTGGCGCGAGATGTCTAGAACCAATGTAGGCACGTTCCCCGGCTGCTGCTATTTGTGGTGCTAGGATTAGATATACGGTCAGCCCAGTTACCACTGCCCTATGAGCTGTTTTTTTGTGTTTGCAGACTTGGTATTTATTGCAGAGACCCTCTGCCATTGGGGTCATAACAGATAATGATCCCAAGCACAACACCAGAGCAACGAAGGAGTGGCTTCGTAAGAAGCATATTAAGGTCCTGGAGTGGCCTAGCCAGTCTCCAGATCTCAACCCCATAGAAAATCTTAGGAGGGAGTTGATAGTCCATGTTACCCAGTGACAGGCCCAAAACATCACTGCTCTAGAGGAGATCTGCATGGAGGAATGGGTCAACATGCCACCAACAGTGTGTGCCAAATTTGTGAAGACTTACAGAAAATGTTTGACCACCGTCATTGCCAACAAAGGATATATAACAAAATATTGAGATGAAACTTTTGTTAATGACCAAATACTTATTTTCCACCTTAATTTGCAAAATAAATCTTGCCAAAGTGATTTTCTGGATTTGTTTTCTCATTTTGACTCTCCTAGTTGTGGGGTTACCTATGATGTCAATAACAGGCCTCTCTCATCTTTTTAAGTGGGAGAACTTGCACAATTGGTGGCTGACTAAATACTTTTTGTTTCCCACTGCAGTGTTAATGAGGAGCAGGTGTGTTAAATTTGGTGTTATCACTCCCACACTCTCATACTGGTGACTGGAAATTCAAGATGGCACCTCATTGGCAAATAACTCTCTGAGAATCTGAAAAAAAATAATTGTTGCTCTACATAAAGATTGCATAGGCTATAAAGAGACTGGCTTTTTAAATCCTCAAATGCTATAGCCACTATTGCCATCAATACCTTGAACTAATTGAAATAATATGGTATTAAAAATACACATGCATCAAAAATTACAGTGGATTTATTATTTTTCCTCATTCTCCATATGTTTTCATTGTTTAAGAAAAAAATACATTTTGAAGCAGAGCTGTGGAGTCGATAAGCCAAACCTTCGACTCAGACTCCTCAATTTCCCTGACTTCTGACTCTGACACCGACTCCATACCTTCCCTTATTATGTATCGCGTCATAGATTATTACATACAGTTAGTGTTGAGCGATACCGTCCGATACTTGAAAGTATCGGTATCGGAAAGTATCGGCCGATACCGGCAAAGTATCGGATCCAATCCGATACCGATACCCGATACCAATACAAGTCAATGGGACTCAAGTATCGGACGGTATTCCTGATGGTTCTCAGGGTCTGAAGGAGAGGAAACTCTCCTTCAGGCCCTGGGATCCATATTAATGTGTAAAAGAAAGAATTAAAATAAAAAATATTGCTATACTCACCTCTCAGACGCAGCCTGCACCTTACCGAGGGAAGCGGCAGCGTTCTTTGTTTAAAATTCGCGCTTTTCTTTCCTTACGTGAAGTCCCGGCTTGTGATTGGTCGCATGCCGCCCATGTGGCGGCGACGCAACCAATCACAGCAAGCCGTGACGTAATTTCAGGTCATTCAGTATTTTAAAATTACGCTCCGGCTTTGTGATTGGTTGCGTCGCAGTCACATGGGCGACGCAACCAATCACAGCAAGCCATGACGTAATTTCAGGTCCTTAAGGATTTTAAAATTACGTCCCGGCTTTGTGATTGGTTGCGTCGCAGTCACATGGGCGACGCAACCAATCACAAGCCGTGACGTCACGGGAGGCTGGACACGCGCGCATTTTAAAATGGGCGCGTGTCCAGCCTCCCGTGACGTCCCGGCTTGTGATTGGTTGCGTCGCTGTCAACCAATCACAAGCCGGGAGGCTGGACACACGTGCATTTTAAAAAGCTCGCGAGTCCAGCCTCCCGTGACGTCCCGGCTTGTGATTGGTTGCGTCGCTGTCAACCAATCACAAGCCGGGAAGCCATTTTAAAATGCGCGCGTGTCCAGCCTCCCGGCTTGTGATTGGTTGACCGCGCCGCAACCAATCACAAGCCGGGACGTCACGGGAGGTTGGACATGCGCCCATTTTAAAATGCGCGCGTGTCCAGCCTCCCGGCTTGTGATTGGTTGACCGCGCCGCAACCAATCACAAGCCGGGACGTCACGGGAGGCTGGAAACGCGCCCATTTTAAAATGCGCGCGTGTCCAGCCTCCCGGCTTGTGATTGGTTGACCGCGCCGCAACCAATCACAAGCCGGGACGTCACGGGAGGCTGGACACGCGCCCATTTTAAAATGCGCGCGTGTCCAGCCTCCCGGCTTGTGATTGGTTGACCGCGCCGCAACCAATCACAAGCCGGGACGTCACGGGAGGCTGGACATGCGCCCATTTTAAAATGCGCGCGTGTCCAGCCTCCCGGCTTGTGATTGGTTGACCGCGCCGCAACCAATCACAAGCCGGGACGTCACGGGAGGCTGGACACGCGCGCATTTTAAAATGCGCGCGTGTCCAGCCTCCCGTGACGTCACGGCTTGTGATTGGTTGCGTCGCCCATGTGACTGCGACGCAACCAATCACAAAGCCGGGACGTAATTTTAAAATCCTTAAGGACCTGAAATTACGTCACGGCTTGCTGTGATTGGTTGCGTCGCCCATGTGACTGCGACGCAACCAATCACAAAGCCGGAGCGTAATTTTAAAATACTGAATGACCTGAAATTACGTCACGGCTTTCTGTGATTGGTTGCGTCGCCGCCACATGGGCGGCATGCGACCAATCACAAGCCGGGACTTCACGTAAGGAAAGAAAAGCGCGAATTTTAAACAAAGAACACTGCCGCTTCCCTCGGTAAGGTGCAGGCTGCGTCGGAGAGGTGAGTACAGCAATATTTTTTATTTTAATTCTCTCTTTTACACATTTTTACATTAATGTTGTTTCGATACCGATACCCGATACCACAAAAGTATCGGATCTCGGTATCGGAATTCCGATACCCGCAAGTATCGGCCGATACCCGATACTTGCGGTATCGGAATGCTCAACACTACATACAGTATGATCAACTTCTATTATGTATAAGGCTGTCCATTATTATATACAGCTACACCTTCTTATTGAGAACTGGAGGACAAGGAGTTGAGAATACAAGTGCAAAATCTCATATACGCAAAACACGCATTGGGGTCTGTCCACCATCCTGCACCTGATTCCTCCCATATTTAATATGTAAGAGGCATACTCTGTCTATGAGTGTTACTCTACTTGTTAGCTACCTAAACCATGGATTAAGGTGATCACTATCTCACCTCTTACCTTTTTATTCCTATGTGGTTCTATTATAACATGTGATGGGAGCATTCAGGTTTGGTGTTCTTCCCTCGTTTGCACATCTTTTAACTTTTCCAAAAATGTCTTTTGTATGATGCTTGTACTGACTTACACATTTGTATTAAAAAGATTTTGCACTTGTACTTGCCCTCCAGTTCTTCATTGATTAAATGGAGTAAGTCTCTCAGGTATGGCTCTGTTGCACCCATAATGGTGCTTTCATCCACACACCATATGTGTCTGGGTTTATGTGTATTCATACCTTCTTATGTACTGTATAGTGCTCTCCAAAAGAGAGAGAATTTTGCACAGTGTGAAATACGTTACTCTCTGTGTGTTTTTCATGTGACCTATCACATGGCCCACCTTGTCTCCTCCTGACAGATGACACTCATCCTAAAAGGACCATCTCCTTCATTCATCTGCATTCCGTCCACCATCCTGATTAGAAAAACATTCTTCCATCAAGGTCCACTAGATCCTATAGATATTTAAAAGGGACATGACAACCCAACCACTGCTTACAGATGTGCAGATATTCTATATAATTTGAGAGTCTATATAATTTTCATGAAAGGAGCACAAGAAACCACAGTTCAACACTGGTAGTGCATATCCATATATACCACGAATACTTCTGTTCTCTGATTTAATTCCAAGCCCATCTTGCACATTGGGCATATCAAGGAGCCCATGTTATAACTGATTATATACCATGCTCGTTTGTGCTATATTTTAATAAATAATTGACACACAGTGGGCACATAATAAAGATCTTAGGTATAAATACTATGGTTTGAAAACATGTACTAAAATGCTTAAAGCTTATACAATAAAATATATTGCTCGTTTGTGTCATACACACAATAATGCCTTTATAATTGTTGGAAATGTAAAATACGTAAAATTAATGTATAATAAAAAATAAATAGAAATATTGAAGATATGGGGCAGAGTAACATTTCTCAGTGCAAGGTGATTCTGGTTTATTAATAGTGTTCCTTTAACAAAACTACATTATTCCATAAATGAAATTTCGTAAATACTATATATTATATTTAGAATCTTCTTCAAGAATGATTTTTTACCCCCCTCCCAAGCATCCAATTTTTGCTAATATGTCCATACGAGCGTATGTCTGTTGTTCTAGTGAACATCAGCTTCATATTTTCAAATTAGGCTGAGAAACAGTTCATGCTGTGTGATCAAGTAATTTGTCGCTTGCACAAATTTCCAAGGTCTGCAGGAATTGCCAAATTGCATTCAAGGACAGTAAATGAGGAAATAACAAAATAGACACACTTTACTCAAGAAAGACAAGCTATTAGTCATCCAGTATTGTCTACATGTGTAAAGACTTGCTATTTGAATTTAGGTAAAATCTTGTTTTAATTTGCAGCTTCCTCCTTATGTTGAAGAAAGTATATATGTTGTGAGAAATATGGCAAATCTTCTGAAAAATACACATTATAATTTAAATATATTATTGATTGTTATTTCCTACACACAAAAAAAACATAAGTCCAAAGGTATCTCAGCCATTAAATAACATATTGCTAAATTATATGTTAATTCATGTTTAAAAAAGTACTCTGATCAGAGTTTTTATCCTTTTAATAAATTCCAATCAACATATTATATAGTACTGTGTGCTTAAAAATTGCTCATTTTGACCTTCTATACAGTTAATTCTTCTCTTTTCCATTAGGTCTATGACATAACGTAATTAAAAACAGACTTCCTAAATCCTTCTAAGCTCTATGTAGAAAGAGGAGGTCAATCTTCCCTACGTGACTACATGAGTTACTGCAAAAGTCCATGGTAGGATGGAGAAAGGAGCAGCTGTATCATGAATTGAAGACAGGGATGAAAAATGCAGGGACAAGAGACCTACTGTTTCTAGGCAGAGCAAAGAGAAGAATTAGATAAGTAGAAAGGCCAAATTAGCAACTGTAGATACACATCGCCATATAAAGTGGCATGTAAAAGTTTGGGCACCCCTGGTCAAAATTATTGTTATTGTGAATAGTTAAGCTACCTCAATTGATTAAATCCGTCTTGTGGTTGCTGTTTAATTTGTATTTGCAGTGTTCAGTTAATGAGATTTTTGTGCTTTGGGGTGGACTATGGGTGGGGCTTTATATGGTGATCTGCTCATATACGCATCTTTATAGGTTTATGACAGGTCACTGATCAGCCCCCTGACAGCCCCCTATTTTACATAATGCTTATAGTACTGTGGACATAGAAAGACTGCCTGCGCAGTAGCTTCTATCTCCAGCAAAATCGCAGTGGCGCTTGTGCAGTAGCATCTATCGGTAAGAGATAGATGTTACTGTGCAGGCGATGCCGCCGGAGCCATTTTGCTGGATGTAATTTTTTTGTGTGACCGCACACTATTAAATGCATTATGTAAAATAGGAAGAGGGTCACTGAAGGATCAGTGACCTGTCATAAGTAGAGATGGACGGACCCCTTGATGTTCAAGTGAGATGAGTTTGGCCGAACAGGTAAAAAAAAGTTTGGATCATTTGAATGGGGGGCCCGAACATCCAGGGTTTGCCATGTTGTCATGTGCATGACAGTGCGGCAAACACTGCTTCTGATCAACAGTAAAATCATTTCCGCCGGTCAGACAGCTGCGGTTCGAAAGCTGTCAAATGACAGCATGAGCCCACAGCTGTGATCTGAGGTTGGCTGAAGGGGCTACTGCTGGCATGAGCCTATGGCTGCTGCTGCCAGAATAGGTAGTGGCTGATAGGAGTATTCATCAGCCGATGCTTGAGATCTAAGTAAATAATTAAATGTAAAAAAATGGCGTTGGTTTCCCTGTATTTTTGTTAAACAGGCAGGCAAAACTGACAGCTGGGGGCTGCAACCCTCAGCTATCAGCATTAGCAAGGCTGGTTATCAAGAATGCTGTTTTTTTTTTTTAAATAACTTTAAAAAAATGATGTTGGATCTGCCATATTTTTTAACAACCAGCCAAACTAAAGCAAACAGCTGAGGGCTGGTATTCTCAGGCTGGTAAAAGGCCATGGATATTGGACCCTCCAGCCTAAAAAAAAGCAGGCCACAGCTGCCTAGAAAAGGTGCATCTGTTAGATGCACCAATTCTGGTGTTTTGCCCAGCTCTTCCTGCTTGCCCTGGTCGCATTTTCACACCATCCAGGTTGAAAACTGTTTATCCCCAGACATGGATTACGGCGTGGGACATAATGTTGGACAGGCGAGGGATATGTTCGCCTTTTTATTTTTGTTTTATAGCAGGAAACATCTACACTTTAAATAAATAATGCCTATGCTCCCAAAAATGAGGTTTGGAAAAAATATTTGAACAGTATTCAATGAGCTCCTAAACACCCTCTAGTGGCAACTGAAGGCAGCCAGAGTTGTATAATTTAATGTTTACTTTGAGAGATCTATGACTCATTTTAACAAAAACAGATCTCTAAACAATATAAAGATATATTAAGAAATTAAACTAACTTTTGAACCTGAAAAATAAGTTACATTAATAGGTAGACACTCAATTTTCCATTGTCACTATAGAAAAGTTTTATTTTTATTGATTATCACCAGGAACTGGAAACTGATATAGCGACTAATAGACTCCATGCTCATGGATCGCCCCCAGTGTAGGGCAATGGGGTACTCGGTACCGGGTCCTGCGGTTCAGGGGATGTCATGGTGGCTGACCCAGTCCGTGGCCCTCAGGGGTGTCCAGTAAAAGAGTTTATATATGGGCAAGGTGCAATAAAGAACGAGGAGACAGGTTTGCAGTTTTTTACCTTGTTTACGGAAGACTTCAGATGGTATCCTCAGCCCGGAGCACCAGATGACAGGGCAGGCAGAGTCCAGTCGGTCTGAAGGCAATTCCAGAGTCCTCTTATCCAGGTGGAAATCAGTAGCCTTCCTACTAGCGCCTGTGTGTTGTAGTACCTCCCTGCTGAGCCTCTCGGTAAGGTCCTCACAACTCTTGTAGATGTTCTAGATGTTGTTATATCTTCCTCTCTGTCCCCCAGATAGTATGGATAGGACAACCCGTATGACTGGGATAGTCTGGGGCTTGTTTTTAGGGACCCTAGAGATGCCCCGACCCCCACAATTTGCCACCATGTCTTCTTAGGTATTAAGGTCGGGCAGCCAACTTGGAATTGACTGTCCTGCCAGTCTCTGAAGTAATGCGTAGAGTCAATTACTCCCTCGGTGTTTCTGGCTATCAGCTTCTGCGCCTCAGAAAGGAGCAGCTTGTTCCTGGCTGATCTCCCTCTGATATTCCTCTCCTGTGCTCTGCTTTCCTGCACACTCTCTGCAGTATGTTCACCTTTTTGTGTCTTTTTCCAGGAGTTGCAGCACTTCAGGCCAGCAGAGCTCCACTTCTTCTGTCTGCCTGACAGGAACTGAACTCCCTTCCCCCCAGATCAGGATGTCAATAGGGGAGCTCACCCTAAACAGGCTTAGAGCTCCCCCTTCTGGTCTGGAGTGTGAACATGTTGCATGCGTATAATAGCTGAATGTGGTTGTCTTTCATTGCCTTCAGGCATGACATCACTTCTCCCCTGAAAGGATAATGACATCACTGCGACGACCAGGACACTGGGGCGCCGCACTCACCCTCACACAATAATATTTAATATTAAAGAAAAAAAATGTTAAATGAATAAACTTTTGGTAGCCTAAGATGCTTTACAGTATCTTTGCTAGATATTATCACAGGGTTGGCACTGGTCAGTGGGCTATACATAAAAAGGATATTTAAAGCTCTTCAAAATCATGATTCTGATTCTGAAGTTACATCTACTAATTCAGTGGTTACTGTTTACAGCATGCCATATGCACTCCAAGTAAATTTATAACTGTCATTGCACATAATTAGAGCAGGACCCATAAAAGAGACGGCAAAGTCTGTAATGATATGCAGTACAGCATATAGGCAATAAGCATTCAAGACAGTCCTGTTAATTACATTGTGCCATATCTTCTCATATATTCAGAAGCAAATAAGCAAAATGGCAGGCACATTTTTCTTCCCTTTTATATCATCCCACAGAACTCTTACCCAAATGCCCTTTACAAAGGCCTTCAGAGATGGGAGACGAAAATATGTAATAAAGCAAAATGATAAATTGGTCTTCTAGTGCTGATAGACACTGCCAGAGGGATGTCGCTAGTGATTACAGCAGCTATTCAATTTAACACATCCTTCCTTGGCCGGAGATAAATGCATTGTACTGTAGTTAAAGTAACAGAATAAAGGTGTACAAATATTCACCAGTTACAGTGTCTTGCAAAAGTATTCCATCCCCCCTCCACCTCCCTATCCCCCTTGGCATTTTTCCTGTTTTGCTACCTCACAACCTGGAACTTCTCAGATTTTTATAGGGTCTGCATCAGTCCAAGTAAAGAACATGTCTAGAACTGTGAACATTTGGTTTTCTTTTCATTGTGTTGTAAACAACAAATAGGAAAAAATAACTGAAAACTTCAGTGTGCATAACTATTCACCCCTCTAAAGTAGGTAATTTATACAGCCTCCTTTTACAAAAATTACGGCTTCAAGTCACTTTAGATAAGTCTCTATGAGATTCCACATCATGCCACTGGGATTTTTGTCCATTCCTCAAGGCAAAACTGCTCCAACTCCTTCAAGTTAAATATATAAACCTACATCAAATCCGTGGCCAAAACGGAAATTAACCCCCTGTGGCTAATTAGTATATACCGAAAAATTGGCTCAAAAAGAGCAGCGCAAACTTGAATCAATATGATCTAATAAATAATGAGCAACCTATTAGAAACTCATATAGGATAATGAGTCCCAGGAGAAAGATCGCAAAAAAAGGGGATATGTATAATAAACAAGTAATTTTTATTAAACATGTAATACACAATATAGGGACAAAATTGCAAAAGCAATGTATATGGATAGAATGCAGCTAAAAGACTATGGCACTGAAGATAACAAAAATTGGTGCCAAAATAAGGAGAAAAATACACACGTCTCAGAGAACACGGCCACACAGACCAATTGGAGAGAGGTTCACCACTGATGAAGATGTCCAGTTAGTGATTAATTTATAATAAACAATTGCATTCGGTTAAAGGCATTAAATGTCTCATATCTCTCATATATCTCTATAGTTAGCAGACAGGCCCAATTGAGCTACAGACTGCCCGCTATACCGACATACTGCCAAATTTACTGAATGCTCCATGAATAAAGCATGGCCGCAGAAAAGCAGGTAAAATACTAAGCGGCAGTAGGTAAGCTCAAATATGCGGTATCAGATGAAAATAAGCAGTTCTTATATAAAATAAGCCCTTAAACCTATCGGTAGTGCCAGAGCAGGTAATAGTCATAGCAGAGTTAAAATGCTTTACCTTGCGACATGATCCTCTCTGTGTGCAGCCGCGCCTGTGAGACACGCTATGCCTCGACGCGCGTTTCACCACCCATGGCTTCATCAGGAGGCGTGGTTAAAAGCAGGGGTCACGGGTATTAGTATCAGAGAGTGGGGGGCCAATCAGCGAATCGACACGCTACTGCCCGCGATGCCCCGCCCCCTGAGGGGGATGCCCAGCGCACGACCCGGAAAATGGAAATGAGGACTTCCGTCATCACTTCCCATCACCGCGGCAATGCACCCGGACCCCCCCAGCGAAGGGCGGGCGCAGCGCGCGAGCAAAGCGTGTCTGCGCCTGAGTGGATATATATCCAAAAAGTATGGGCCAGGTCAGTTTCAGAGTAACGGAAACTAGGATGTGTAATCGTCACCCCGGAAAAGACTGTCCAGAAAAGTGAAATCAATTAAACAACTGCTGCCAGAATGTCTACAACAGATGCTATATCCTCAGTATTATGGTTGTTGTGGAATGACCAATACATACTGTAATTATGAATATAAATAACAACAAAGCGCATGTTATCAGGATCCGGAAAAGAATATATACACCCGAAATGATGTCTACACATAATAAAGAGGACACACATATGACCATATCTGTCATGCTGTAACATGACAGAGACGTATAACAAACAAGAGCATCTATGCTAGCAAATGCAGAAGATGCTATATGTAAATAGCACATAATTACATTAATAACGTAAACATGGACAGCATCAAGCAAAAAAAAAAAAAAAAAGGAACCTTTATAATAAATATTCTATAAATAGGCATACATCATTTTAAATGGTGACACAAATCCAGACTCTATGGTGCGATTCATCATGTCCACTTAGATCTTGGGTTATTTTCTTGAATTCATCCAAAGGCGATAATAAGCATGACTAGATCCCCCAGAAAGGCAATATATTTAATGAAGTGACAGGACAATATCTAGAAAATCAAAACATATTATTAATATCAAGAATAAAAACAAACACAAAACCGTGACCCGATTAAAACTAGCGCACAGATGAATGATTTAAAGAAAAGGCTTAAAGCTGATGGTTTCGTTAAGGCCATTAGGTGTCAACGTGTTAAGTGTCACAATCCACCGTGTCTCTTTCTGCATGAGTTTTTGTTTGAGGTTACCCCCATGGATGCCCATATATACATGGTCAATACCACGGGCTACAAGGCCTTTTGGATTACATTGATGAACATCCAGGAAGTGTTTTGGAATGGTTTTTAAAAGCTGTGGCTCTGAGCATTCAGCTGTAGGGTTGAGCGACTTTCATTTTTTTAAGATCGAGTAGGGTTTTGGGAAACCCGATTTTGTCCAGAGTCGAGTCGAGTGCAGTCGGCCGATTATCGCTAAAAGTCGGGGATCGACCGAAACACGAAACCCAATGCAAGTCAATGGGGAAGCATAGTCGGCAGTGAGTGGAGGCCAGGAAAACACCTACAGTGCCCATTTTAATGCCAAAAACATCCATTCTTGTTTCTGAAGCTTGCCAATCTTAATTAACTGTATAATAATAGTTGGGCATAGGGAATTGGGGGAAAGTTGTGGGGGGAGTAGGGCTGGCTCAAGTTTTTCGTGGGCCCAGGAAATGCGGACTACGTCACGGCGGTGTTGCAGGGAAAGGTAAGTATTTAAAAGTTGCAAGTGCTGTGATCCGGAGCAAGCAGGGGGGGGGCCCACTCGTTCGCATTGCCACTGGCACAGGGCCCCTCAAAGTACGGCGGTGTGTTTGCATGGCGGGGGCGCCTCCCACCAGCAGCGACACTTTTGCGTACTCTGAGGGGCCCTGTGCCAGTGACGTCGCCAACGAGTATGCCCCCCCACCTGATGAAGGAACCTGCACTTTCATCTGCACCTTCCTCTTTGTCCCTGTGTAAGGTGGTATAACATGCGGGAAGGGGAACCTTACTTTCAGCAGGGACAGATTCTGGCTGTGTAGAGTACAAGGGGAATGTAGTGGTCTAGGTCAATGTACCAGCAGACTCATTTAGCAGTGGCTGGGCAATGGGCAGGATGAGGAGGAAACAGATATAGGGCCAAAGAATAAAGTAGGCTACATGCAGTTCAAAATTGGTAACAGGACTAAACAGGCGGCATTGCTTTGTTCAGTGGAGTAGCAAACCCAAGAGCAGCAGACACTGTTTCAAGGGCCTAACCACACTAGTAGGCCAAATGCAGTTTAATATCTGATAGTATAGGGCGAAAGCCAGAATGTGGAAGCTCAGCTTTGTTCAGTTGAGGACAACACCAGGGAGGGGCAGACACCTTTAGTAGGCCGGAAAAGCCTATTGCATTTTTTAAAATGGTAATTTGGAGCAGAAGGTTGAAGCTCAGCTTTATTTAGTTGAGGGCAACACCAGGCAGGGGCACACAGACAGACACCTTTAGTAGGCCGGAAAAGCCTATTGCATTTTTCAAAATGGTAATTTGGAGCAGAAGGTTGAAGCTCAGCTTTATTTAGTTGAGGGCAACACCAGGGAGGGGCAGAAGCCGTTAGTAGGCCCTAACCACCATTTTTTTTTTAAAACCACTTAATGAGAGCCGGAAGGTTGAAGCTCAGCTTTATTTAGTTGAGGACAACACCAGGGAGGGGCAGAAGCCGTTAGTAGGCCCTAACCACCATTTTTTTTTTTTAAAACCACTTAATGAGAGCCGGAAGGTTGAAGCTCAGCTTTATTTAGTTGAGGACAACACCAGGGAGGGGCAGAAGCCGTTAGTAGGCCCTAACCACCATTTTTTTTTTTAAAACCACATAATGAGAGCCGGAAGGTTGAAGCTCAGCTTTATTTAGTTGAGGACAACACCAGGGAGGGGCAGAAGCCGTTAGTAGGCCCTAACCACCATTTTTTTTTTTAAAACCACATAATGAGAGCCGGAAGGTTGAAGCTCAGCTTTATTTAGTTGAGGACAACACCAGGGAGGGGCACACAGACAGACACCTTTTGTAGGCCTGAAAAGCCTATTGCATTTTTCAAAATGGTAATTTGGAGCAGAAGGTTGAAGCTCAGCTTTATTTAGTTGAGGGCAACACCAGGGAGGGGCAGAAGCCGTTAGTAGGCCCTAACCACCATTTTTTTTTTTAAAACCACATAATGAGAGCCGGAAGGTTGAAGCTCAGCTTTATTTAGTTGAGGACAACACCAGGGAGGGGCAGAAGCCGTTAGTAGGCCCTAACCACCATTTTTTTTTTTAAAACCACATAATGAGAGCCGGAAGGTTGAAGCTCAGCTTTATTTAGTTGAGGACAACACCAGGGAGGGGCAGAAGCCGTTAGTAGGCCCTAACCACCATTTTTTTTTTTAAAACCACATAATGAGAGCCGGAAGGTTGAAGCTCAGCTTTATTTAGTTGAGGACAACACCAGGGAGGGGCACACAGACAGACACCTTTAGTAGGCCTGAAAAGCCTATTGCATTTTTCAAAATGGTAATTTGGAGCAGAAGGTTGAAGCTCAGCTTTATTTAGTTGAGGGCAACACCAGGGAGGGGCAGAAGCCGTTAGTAGGCCCTAACCACCATTTTTTTTTTTTAAAACCACTTAATGAGAGCCGGAAGGTTGAAGCTCAGCTTTATTTAGTTGAGGACAACACCAGGCAGGGGCACACAGACAGACACCTTTAGTAGGCCTGAAAAGCCTATTGCATTTTTCAAAATGGTAATTTGGAGCAGAAGGTTGAAGCTCAGCTTTATTTAGTTGAGGGCAACACCAGGGAGGGGCAGAAGCCGTTAGTAGGCCCTAACCACCATTTTTTTTTTTAAAACCACATAATGAGAGCCGGAAGGTTGAAGCTCAGCTTTATTTAGTTGAGGACAACACCAGGGAGGGGCAGAAGCCGTTAGTAGGCCCTAACCACCATTTTTTTTTTTAAAACCACATAATGAGAGCCGGAAGGTTGAAGCTCAGCTTTATTTAGTTGAGGACAACACCAGGGAGGGGCAGAAGCCGTTAGTAGACCCTAACCACCATTTTTTTTTTTAAAACCACATAATGAGAGCCGGAAGGTTGAAGCTCAGCTTTATTTAGTTGAGGACAACACCAGGGAGGGGCACACAGACAGACACCTTTTGTAGGCCTGAAAAGCCTATTGCATTTTTCAAAATGGTAATTTGGAGCAGAAGGTTGAAGCTCAGCTTTATTTAGTTGAGGGCAACACCAGGGAGGGGCAGAAGCCGTTAGTAGGCCCTAACCACCATTTTTTTTTTTAAAACCACATAATGAGAGCCGGAAGGTTGAAGCTCAGCTTTATTTAGTTGAGGACAACACCAGGGAGGGGCAGAAGCCGTTAGTAGGCCCTAACCACCATTTTTTTTTTAAAAACCACATAATGAGAGCCGGAAGGTTGAAGCTCAGCTTTATTTAGTTGAGGACAACACCAGGGAGGGGCACACAGACAGACACCTTTAGTAGGCCTGAAAAGCCTATTGCATTTTTCAAAATGGTAATTTGGAGCAGAAGGTTGAAGCTCAGCTTTATTTAGTTGAGGGCAACACCAGGGAGGGGCAGAAGCCGTTAGTAGGCCCTAACCACCATTTTTTTTTTTAAAACCACATAATGAGAGCCGGAAGGTTGAAGCTCAGCTTTATTTAGTTGAGGACAACACCAGGGAGGGGCACACAGACAGACACCTTTAGTAGGCCTGAAAAGCCTATTGCATTTTTCAAAATGGTAATTTGGAGCAGAAGGTTGAAGCTCAGCTTTATTTAGTTGAGGGCAACACCAGGGAGGGGCAGAAGCCGTTAGTAGGCCCTAACCACCATTTTTTTTTTTAAAACCACATAATGAGAGCCGGAAGGTTGAAGCTCAGCTTTATTTAGTTGAGGACAACACCAGGGAGGGGCAGAAGCCGTTAGTAGGCCCTAACCACCATTTTTTTTTTTAAAACCACATAATGAGAGCCGGAAGGTTGAAGCTCAGCTTTATTTAGTTGAGGACAACACCAGGGAGGGGCACACAGACAGACACCTTTAGTAGGCCGGAAAAGCCTATTGCATTTTTCAAAATGGTAATTTGGAGCAGAAGGTTGAAGCTCAGCTTTATTTAGTTGAGGGCAACACCAGGGAGGGGCAGAAGCCGTTAGTAGGCCCTAACCACCATTTTTTTTTTTAAAACCACATAATGAGAGCCGGAAGGTTGAAGCTCAGCTTTATTTAGTTGAGGACAACACCAGGGAGGGGCACACAGACAGACACCTTTAGTAGGCCTGAAAAGCCTATTGCATTTTTCAAAATGGTAATTTGGAGCAGAAGGTTGAAGCTCAGCTTTATTTAGTTGAGGGCAACACCAGGGAGGGGCAGAAGCCGTTAGTAGGCCCTAACCACCATTTTTTTTTTTAAAACCACATAATGAGAGCCGGAAGGTTGAAGCTCAGCTTTATTTAGTTGAGGACAACACCAGGGAGGGGCACACAGACAGACACCTTTAGTAGGCCTGAAAAGCCTATTGCATTTTTCAAAATGGTAATTTGGAGCAGAAGGTTGAAGCTCAGCTTTATTTAGTTGAGGGCAACACCAGGGAGGGGCAGAAGCCGTTAGTAGGCCCTAACCACCATTTTTTTTTTTAAAACCACATAATGAGAGCCGGAAGGTTGAAGCTCAGCTTTATTTAGTTGAGGACAACACCAGGGAGGGGCAGAAGCCGTTAGTAGGCCCTAACCACCATTTTTTTTTTTAAAACCACATAATGAGAGCCGGAAGGTTGAAGCTCAGCTTTATTTAGTTGAGGACAACACCAGGGAGGGGCACACAGACAGACACCTTTAGTAGGCCGGAAAAGCCTATTGCATTTTTCAAAATGGTAATTTGGAGCAGAAGGTTGAAGCTCAGCTTTATTTAGTTGAGGGCAACACCAGGGAGGGGCAGAAGCCGTTAGTAGGCCCTAACCACCATTTTTTTTTTTTAAAACCACTTAATGAGAGCCGGAAGGTTGAAGCTCAGCTTTATTTAGTTGAGGACAACACCAGGCAGGGGCACACAGACAGACACCTTTAGTAGGCCTGAAAAGCCTATTGCATTTTTCAAAATGGTAATTTGGAGCAGAAGGTTGAAGCTCAGCTTTATTTAGTTGAGGGCAACACCAGGGAGGGGCAGAAGCCGTTAGTAGGCCCTAACCAAAGTTGAAGGCCAAATGCAGTTTAATTTCTGATACTATAGGCCGAAAGCCAGAAGGTGGAAGTTCCGATTTAGACAGTGGAGGACAATTTGAATTAGGGACTGCAGACAGACTTAGTAGGCTGTCCCCTGTGGACCATGCATCCACCACATTAACCCATTGCGCCGTAATGGACACGTAATCTTCCGTGGCCATGCCTACAGGTCCATGCGTCTGTTGTCAGGTGCACCTTTGTACTCACAGATTGCCAGAGTGCATGGACAATGCGGTCTTCTACATGCTGGTGGAGGGTTGGGATGGCTTTTCTCGCAAAAGAAGTGTCGACTGGTTAGCTTGTAGCGTGGTACAGCGTAGTCCATCATGGCCTTATTAATAGTAAATAAAATATATAACTAGGCTCTATGAACTTTTAAATAGGTTCCAGGGGTACACGGGCAGCATTGGTGTGGTCAGTGGAGGAGTATTGCAAGTAGGGGCTGCAGACAGGCTATCAAAGGCCTAAAATAACAAACAGTAGGCAGTCATGGCAGTTTTACATCGGTTACATGGATACACAGGCAGGCACTCCAGGCAGCATTGTGGTCAGTGGAGGAGTATTGCAAGTAGGGGCCGCAGACAGGCTATCAAAGGCCTAAAATAACAAACAATAGGCTCATGGCAGTTTTACAGCGGTTACATGGATACACGGGCAGGCAGCTTGGTGGTCAGTGGAGGAGTATTTAAAGTAGGGACCGCAGACAGGCTATCAAAGGCCTAAAATAACAAACAATAGGCTCATGGCAGTTTTACAGCGGTTACATGGATACACGGGCAGGCAGCTTGGTGGTCAGTGGAGGAGTATTTAAAGTAGGGACCGCAGACAGGCTTCAAAGGCCTAACATAAGAAAATGGGCTGGCTGTAGGCACTTTATAATTGGTTCCAGGGGTACACGGGCAGCAGTGGTCTGGTCAGTGGAGGAGTATTTAAAGTAGGGACCGCAGACAGGCTATCAAAGGCCTAACATAACAAACAATAGGCTCATGGCAGTTTCACAGCGGTTACATGGATACACGGGCAGGCAGCTTGGTGGTGGTGAGTGGAGGAGTATTTAAAGTAGGGACCGCAGACAGGCTTCAAAGGCCTAACATAAGAAAATGGGCTGGCTGTAGGCACTTTATAATTGGTTCCAGGGGTACACGGGCAGCAGTGGTCTGGTCAGTGGAGGAGTATTTAAAGTAGGGACCGCAGACAGGCTATCAAAGGCCTAACATAACAAACAATAGGCTCATGGCAGTTTCACAGCGGTTACATGGATACACGGGCAGGCAGCTTGGTGGTGGTGAGTGGAGGAGTATTTAAAGTAGGGACCGCAGACAGGCTTCAAAGGCCTAACATAAGAAAATGGGCTGGCTGTAGGCACTTTATAATTGGTTCCAGGGGTACACGGGCAGCAGTGGTCTGGTCAGTGGAGGAGTATTTAAAGTAGGGACCGCAGACAGGCTTCAAAGGCCTAACATAAGAAAATGGGCTGGCTGTAGGCACTTTATAATTGGTTCCAGGGGTACACGGGCAGCAGTGGTCTGGTCAGTGGAGGAGTATTTAAAGTAGGGACCGCAGACAGGCTATCAAAGGCCTAACATAACAAACAATAGGCTCATGGCAGTTTCACAGCGGTTACATGGATACACGGGCAGGCAGCTTGGTGGTGGTGAGTGGAGGAGTATTTAAAGTAGGGACCGCAGACAGGCTTCAAAGGCCTAACATAAGAAAATGGGCTGGCTGTAGGCACTTTATAATTGGTTCCAGGGGTACACGGGCAGCAGTGGTCTGGTCAGTGGAGGAGTATTTAAAGTAGGGACCGCAGACAGGCTTCAAAGGCCTAACATAAGAAAATGGGCTGGCTGTAGGCACTTTATAATTGGTTCCAGGGGTACACGGGCAGCAGTGGTCTGGTCAGTGGAGGAGTATTTAAAGTAGGGACCGCAGACAGGCTATCAAAGGCCTAACATAACAAACAATAGGCTCATGGCAGTTTCACAGCGGTTACATGGATACACGGGCAGGCAGCTTGGTGGTGGTGAGTGGAGGAGTATTTAAAGTAGGGACCGCAGACAGGCTTCAAAGGCCTAACATAAGAAAATGGGCTGGCTGTAGGCACTTTATAATTGGTTCCAGGGGTACACGGGCAGCAGTGGTCTGGTCAGTGGAGGAGTATTTAAAGTAGGGACCGCAGACAGGCTTCAAAGGCCTAACATAAGAAAATGGGCTGGCTGTAGGCACTTTATAATTGGTTCCAGGGGTACACGGGCAGCAGTGGTCTGGTCAGTGGAGGAGTATTTAAAGTAGGGACCGCAGACTGGCTATCAAAGGCCTAACATAACAAACAATAGGCTCATGGCAGTTTCACAGCGGTTACATGGATACACGGGCAGGCAGCTTGGTGGTGGTGAGTGGAGGAGTATTTAAAGTAGGGACCGCAGACAGGCTTCAAAGGCCTAACATAAGAAAATGGGCTGGCTGTAGGCACTTTATAATTGGTTCCAGGGGTACACGGGCAGCAGTGGTCTGGTCAGTGGAGGAGTATTTAAAGTAGGGACCGCAGACAGGCTTCAAAGGCCTAACATAAGAAAATGGGCTGGCTGTAGGCACTTTATAATTGGTTCCAGGGGTACACGGGCAGCAGTGGTCTGGTCAGTGGAGGAGTATTTAAAGTAGGGAC
Source organism: Ranitomeya variabilis (assembly GCF_051348905.1). Lineage (NCBI taxonomy): Eukaryota > Metazoa > Chordata > Amphibia > Anura > Dendrobatidae > Ranitomeya > Ranitomeya variabilis. The sequence goes on from NC_135234.1 coordinate 441,222,471, forward strand.
CGCAGACAGGCTATCAAAGGCCTAACATAACAAACAATAGGCTCATGGCAGTTTCACAGCGGTTACATGGATACACGGGCAGGCAGCTTGGTGGTCAGTGGAGGAGTATTTAAAGTAGGGACCGCAGACAGGCTATCAAAGGCCTAAAATAACAAACAATAGGCTCATGGCAGTTTTACAGCGGTTACATGGATACACGGGCAGGCAGCTTGGTGGTCAGTGGAGGAGTATTGCAAGTAGGGGCCGCAGACAGGCTATCAAAGGCCTAAAATAACAAACAATAGGCTCATGGCAGTTTTACAGCGGTTACATGGATACACAGGCAGCTTGGTGGTGAGTGGAGGAGTAGTGCAAGGAGTGTCTGTCCCAGTACTCCCAAAATATAAATAGATGTTAATGTCTCGCAAAACAACCAAAACAAAAAAAAAAGGTGGCATACTTAGGTACAGGGGTGGGCTCATCTACTGAGTTTCTGACATAGTAATTTGGCAGTAACTATTTAATGGTGCCAATATAGGACACAGACACAGACTACTTTAAGTTGCATCATAGATGTCTACAAATTTGTATTGTCAGTGCCAGACATTGAATGATGTCAGCGAATAGACTAAAGATTGGTGGAGCTGTGCGACATAATTTTGCACGTGGTAGAGCACATTTTGAGCTGGGGTAGGGGGGAACTCTCTTGAGGCCGGCGGGACCGCCCCAGGGCCCCTCATGTTACAACGGTGTGTCTGACGTTGGGTGCGCACCACCACCGCCAGAGACACTACATTGTACTATGAGGGACCCAGTAGCAATGCCGTCAACCAAAAGCGAGCACACCCACCTCTTCAGACAAACAGCAGTCTCACGGGTGCTTGCGCCAAGTCGCGATACCACGGCCCCGTGTGGGGAGTTTTGCCATTTAGGGAGGTGTAAACATGTCGTATGCTGTACAATCAGCTGCAGCAAATTAGACATTAGAAAAGTAATTCACAGGCAAGAGCTTTTCATAGGAAAGCTAGGTGTCGGCCGGGCAAGGTGGGGCAAAAGATTTCGAAATCCAGTTGTGGTTCATTTTAATGAATGTTAGATCGTCAACATTTTGGGTAGCCAGACGAGTCCTTTTTTCGGTTAATATTGAACCTGCAGCACTGAATACTCTTTCTGATAGGACACTTGCTGCCGGGCAAGCAAGCTCCTGCAATGCATATTCTGCCAATTCTGGCCAGGTGTCTAATTTGGAGGCCCAGTAATCAAATGGGAATGACGGTTGAGGGAGAACATCGATAAGGGATGAAAAATAGTTAGTAACCATACTGGACAAATGTTGTCTCCTGTCACTTTCAATTGATGCAGCAGTACCTGTCCTGTCTGCGGTCATAGCAAAATCACTCCACAACCTGGTCAGAAAACCCCTCTGTCCAACGCCACTTCTGATGTGTGCACCCCTAACACTCCTAGTCTGCTGCCCCCTGGAGCTCGTGTGAGAACGATCACGTGCGCTGTGTGCTGGGAATGCCTGAAGCAAACGGTCAACAAGAGTTGATTGTTTGGTTGCTAATATTAGTTCCAAGTTCTCATGTGGCATAATATTTTGCAATTTGCCTTTATAGCGTGGATCAAGGAGGCAGGCCAACCAGTAATCGTCATCGTTCATCATTTTCGTAATGCGTGTGTCCCTTTTTAGGATACGTAAGGCATAATCCGCCATGTGGGCCAAAGTTCCAGTTGTCAAATCTCCGGTTGTGATTGGTTGAGGGGCAGTTGCAGGCAAATCTACGTCACTTGTGTCCCTCAAAAAACCAGAACCCGGCCGTGACACGCAACCAAATTCCTGTGCCCCCGGGAAAGGTTCGGCATTAAAAATATACTCATCCCCATCATCCTCCTCGTCCTCCACCTCCTCTTCGCCCGCTACCTCGTCCTGTACACTGCCCTGACCAGACAATGGCTGACTGTCATCAAGGCTTTCCTCTTCCTCTGGTGCAGACGCCTGCTCCTTTATGTGCGTCAAACTTTGCATCAGCAGACGCATTAGGGGGATGCTCATGCTTATTACGGCGTTGTCTGCACTAACCAGCCGTGTGCATTCCTCAAAGCACTGAAGGACTTGACACATGTCTTGTATCTTAGACCACTGCACACCTGACAACTCCATGTCTGCCATCCTACTGCCTGCCCGTGTATCCTCCCACAAATAAATAACAGCACGCCTCTGTTCGCACAGTCTCTGAAGCATGTGCAGTGTTGAGTTCCACCTTGTTGCAACGTCTATGATTAGGCGATGCTGGGGAAGGTTCAAAGACCGCTGATAGGTCTGCATACGGCTGGCGTGTACAGGCGAACGTCGGATATGTGAGCAAAGTGCACGCACTTTGAGGAGCAGGTCGGAGAACCCAGGATAAGTTTTCAATAAGCACTGCACCACCAGGTTTAAGGTGTGAGCCAGGCAAGGAATGTGTTTCAGTTGGGAAAGGGAGATGGCAGCCATGAAATTCCTTCCGTTATCACTCACTACCTTGCCTGCCTCAAGATCTACTGTGCCCAGCCACGACTGCGTTTCTTGTTGCAAGAACTCGGACAGAACTTCCGCGGTGTGTCTATTGTCGCCCAAGCACTTCATAGCCAATACAGCCTGCTGACGCTTGGCAGTAGCTGGCCCATAATGGGACAACTGGTGTGCAACAGTGTCATCTGCCGATGGAGTGGTTGGCAGACTGCGTTCTGTGGAAGAGCTGTAGCTTCTGCAGGAGGACGAGGAGGAGGAGGAGGAGGGGGTGCGAACGCCTACAGCCAACTGTTTCCTAGACCGTGGGCTAGGCACAACTGTCCCTAAATTGATGTCGCCTGTGGACCCTGCATCCACCACATTCACCCAGTGTGCCGTGATGGACACATAACGTCCCTGGCCATGCCTACTGGTCCATGCATCTGTAGTCAGGTGCACCTTTGTACTCACAGATTGCCTGAGTGCATGGACGATGCGCTGTTTAACATGCTGGTGCAGGGCTGGGATGGCTTTTCTGGAAAAAAAGTGTCGACTGGGTAGCTCGTATCGTGGTTCAGCGTACTCCATCAGGGCTTTGAAAGCTTCGCTTTCAACTAACCGGTAGGGCATCATCTCTAACGAGATTAGTCTAGCTATGTGGGCGTTAAAACCCTGTGTACGCGGATGCGAGGATAAGTACTTCCTTTTTCTAACCAGAGTCTCATGTAGGGTGAGCTGGACTGGAGAGCTTGAGATCGTGGAACTTTCGGGTGTGCCGGTGTACATGGCAGACTGAGAGACGGTTGGAGACGGTATTGTTTCCGCCGGTGCCCTAGATGCAATATTTCCTCCTACAAAACTGGTGATTCCCTGACCCTGACTGCTTTTGGCTGGCAAAGAAACCTGCACAGATACTGCCGGTGGTGCGGAAAATGGTGGCCTTACAGTGACGGAAGGGATGTTGCGTTGCTGACTAGCTTCATTGGCCGAGGGTGCTACAACCTTGAGGGACGTTTGGTAGTTAGTCCAGGCTTGAAAATGCATGGTGGTTAAGTGTCTATGCATGCAACTAGTATTTAGACTTTTCAGATTCTGACCTCTGCTTAAGCTAGTTGAACATTTTTGACAGATGACTTTGCGCTGATCAGTTGGATGTTGTTTAAAAAAATGCCAGACTGCACTCTTCCTAGACTCGGATCCCTTTTCAGGGATTGCAGACTGAGCTTTAACCGGATGGCAACGCTGTGCTCCAACAGGTTTTGGCTTTGACACGCGTTTTGGTCCAGATACGGGCCCGGCAGATGGAACCTGTTGCGATGTTGATGCCTGCTGCGGCCCCTCCTCCACCTCCGCTTCTGAACTACTGCCGCCTGCACCCTGTTCCCCCAATGGCTGCCAATCGGGGTCAATAACTGGGTCATCTATTACCTCCTCTTCGAGCTCGTGTGCAACTTCGTCTGTGTCACTGTGTCGGTCGGTGGTATAGCGTTCGTGGCGGGGCAACATAGTCTCATCAGGGTCTGATTGTGGATCTGTACCCTGAGAGGGCAATGTGGTGGTCTGAGTCAAAGGAGCAGCATAGTACTCTGGCTGTGGCTGTGCATCAGTGCACTCCATGTCAGAATATACTTGTAATGGGCATGGCCTGTTAAATGTTTCACTTTCTAAGCCAGGGACGGTATGTGTAAAGAGCTCCATGGAGTGACCCGTTGTGTCGCCTGCTGCATCCTTCTCTCTTGTTGTAGTTTTTGCTGAGGAGGACAAGGAAGCGACTTGTCCCTGACCGTGAACATCCACAAGCGACGCGCTGCTTTTACATTTACCAGTTTTGGAAGAGGAGGCAAAAGAGCTAGAGGCTGAGTCTGCAATGTAAGCCAAAACTTGCTGTTGCTGCTCCGCCTTTAAAAGCGGTTTTCCTACTCCCAGAAAAGAGAGCGTTCGAGGCCTTGTGTAGCCTGACGACGAAACTGGCTCCACAGCTCCAGACTTAGGTGGAATATTTTTATCCCCACGACCACCTGATGCTCCACTACCACTACCATCATTACCAGCTGACAATGAACGCCCACGACGACCTCTTGCACCAGACTTCCTCATTGTTTTAAAATCTTAACCAAAGTAACTTTATTTGTTGCTGTCAAACAACTTACACGGTGAGCTATAACTTCAGTATGATTTCAATATCCCTTAACAGGTTGGTGAGACCACAAGGAAAATCAGGCACAATGTTACACACTCTGTTTTCTGTGGCACAAAATCACAGAGATGACACACACGCAGGACTGTCACTCAAGCACTAATGTCAATATTAATCTCCCACCTAATTTATTTATTTTTTTTTCTCAGGGAGACTTTAGAAACCAAATAATATTAAAAAAAAAAAAAAAAAAAGGCTTTCTATGGCCCACAATTAGAGAGAGAGAGGTGGCACAACCAGGAGTCAAGACTGGCGCACAAGCTGAAAGGGCAATATTACTCTCCCACTGTTTTTTATGTTTTTTTTGTTTTTTTCAGGGAGACTTTAGAAACCAAATAATATTAAAAAAACCAAAAAAAAAAAAGGCTTTCTATGGCCCACTGAATGAGAGGGAGAGAGGTGGCACACCCAGGAGTCAAGACTGGCACACAAGCTGAAAGGGCAATATTACTCTCCCACTGTTTTTTTAGGTTTTTTTTTTTTTTTCAGGGAGACTTTAGAAACCAAATAATATTAAAAAAAAAAAAAAAAAAAAAAAAAAAAAAATAGGCTTGCTATAGCCCACTGAATGAGAGATAGCACACACAGCAGTGGCACACAAGCCCTGACTGAGGCCAATATTTTTCTCCCACTGATTGATGTAGTGTTTTTGTGTTGAGGTAGAATTTAGAACACAAATCACGGAAAAAATAAATAGGCTTTCTATGGCCCACTGAATGAAAGGGAGAGAGGTGGCACACCCAGGAGTCAAGACTGGCACACAAGCTGAAAGGGCAATATTACTCTCCCACTGTTTTTTTATGTATTTTTTGTTTTTTCAGGGAGACTTTAGAAACCCAATAATATTTAAAAAAATAAATAAATAGGCTTTCTATGGCCCACTGAATGAGAGGGAGAGAGGTGGCACACCCAGGAGTCAAGACTGGCACACAAGCTGAAAGGGCAATATTATTCTCCCACTGTTTTTTTAGGTTTTTTTTTTTTTTTTCAGGGAGAATTAGAAACCAAATAATATTAAAAAAAAAAAATAAATAGGCTTTCTATGGCCCACTGAATGAGAGGGAGAGAGGTGGCACACCCAGGAGTCAAGACTGGCACACAAGCTGAAAGGGCAATATTACTCTCCCACTGTTTTTTTAGGTTTTTTTTTTTTTTTCAGGGAGACTTTAGAAACCAAATAATATTAAAAAAAAAAAAAAAAAAAATAGGCTTGCTATAGCCCACTGAATGAGAGATAGCACACACAGCAGTGGCACACAAGCCCTGACTGAGGCCAATATTTTTCTCCCACTGATTGATGTAGTGTTTTTGTGTTGAGGTAGAATTTAGAACACAAATCACGGAAAAAATAAATAGGCTTTCTATGGCCCACTGAATGAAAGGGAGAGAGGTGGCACACCCAGGAGTCAAGACTGGCACACAAGCTGAAAGGGCAATATTACTCTCCCACTGTTTTTTTATGTATTTTTTGTTTTTTCAGGGAGACTTTAGAAACCCAATAATATTTAAAAAAAAAAATAAATAGGCTTTCTATGGCCCACTGAATGAGAGGGAGAGAGGTGGCACACCCAGGAGTCAAGACTGGCACACAAGCTGAAAGGGCAATATTACTCTCCCACTGTTTTTTTAGGTTTTTTTTTTTTTTTCAGGGAGACTTTAGAAACCAAATAATATTAAAAAAAAAAAAAAAAAAAAAAAATAGGCTTGCTATAGCCCACTGAATGAGAGATAGCACACACAGCAGTGGCACACAAGCCCTGACTGAGGCCAATATTTTTCTCCCACTGATTGATGTAGTGTTTTTGTGTTGAGGTAGAATTTAGAACACAAATCACGGAAAAAATAAATAGGCTTTCTATGGCCCACTGAATGAAAGGGAGAGAGGTGGCACACCCAGGAGTCAAGACTGGCACACAAGCTGAAAGGGCAATATTACTCTCCCACTGTTTTTTTATGTATTTTTTGTTTTTTCAGGGAGACTTTAGAAACCCAATAATATTTAAAAAAAAAAATAAATAGGCTTTCTATGGCCCACTGAATGAGAGGGAGAGAGGTGGCACACCCAGGAGTCAAGACTGGCACACAAGCTGAAAGGGCAATATTACTCTCCCACTGTTTTTTTAGGTTTTTTTTTTTTTTTCAGGGAGACTTTAGAAACCAAATAATATTAAAAAAAAAAAAAAAAAAAAAAAAATAGGCTTGCTATAGCCCACTGAATGAGAGATAGCACACACAGCAGTGGCACACAAGCCCTGACTGAGGCCAATATTTTTCTCCCACTGATTGATGTAGTGTTTTTGTGTTGAGGTAGAATTTAGAACACAAATCACGGAAAAAATAAATAGGCTTTCTATGGCCCACTGAATGAAAGGGAGAGAGGTGGCACACCCAGGAGTCAAGACTGGCACACAAGCTGAAAGGGCAATATTACTCTCCCACTGTTTTTTTATGTATTTTTTGTTTTTTCAGGGAGACTTTAGAAACCCAATAATATTTAAAAAAAAAAATAAATAGGCTTTCTATGGCCCACTGAATGAGAGGGAGAGAGGTGGCACACCCAGGAGTCAAGACTGGCACACAAGCTGAAAGGGCAATATTATTCTCCCACTGTTTTTTTAGGTTTTTTTTTTTTTTTTCAGGGAGAATTAGAAACCAAATAATATTAAAAAAAAAAAAAAAAAATAGGCTTGCTATAGCCCACTGAATGAGAGATAGCACACACAGCAGTGGCACACAAGCCCTGACTGAGGCCAATATTTTTCTCCCACTGATTGATGTAGTGTTTTTGTGTTGAGGTAGATTTTAGAACACAAATCACGGAAAAAATAAATAGGCTTTCTATGGCCCACTCAGTGAGAGATGGCACACACAGGGATGGCACTGTAGCAGAAATGCCAATCTTAATCTCCCACAAAAAAAAAACAAAAAAAAAAAAAAAACTGTCCTACAATTACTATCTCCCTGCAGTAATGTAAGCCAGGTATGGCAGGCAGCAATAGGAGTGGACTGATGCACAAATTAAATAAAAAGTGTGGACAAACAAAAAAGATAGCTGTGCAGAAAGGAAGGAACAAGAGGATATGTGCTTTGAAAAAAGCAGTTGGTTTCCACAGTGGCGTACACACAGCAATACAGCTATCACGGAGCCTTCTAGGGCAGCCCAATGAGCTACAGCGCTGAGGGGAAAAAAAAAAAAAAATAGCTTCCACAGTCCCTGCACACCGAAGGTGGTGTTGGACAGTGGAAATCGCTGCAGCACAAGCGGTTTGGTGGTTAGTGGACCCTGCCTAACGCTCTCCCTGCTTCTGACGAAGCGGCAGCAACCTGTCCCTAAGCTCAGATCAGCAGCAGTAAGATGGCGGTCGGCGGGAACGCCCCTTTATAGCCCCTGTGACGCCGCAGACAGCAAGCCAATCACTGCAATGCCCTTCTCTAAGATGGTGGGGACCAGGATCTATGTCATCACGCTGCCCACACTCTGCGTTCACCTTCATTGGCTGAGAAATGGCGCTTTTCGCGTCATTGAAACGCGACTTTGGCGCGAAAGTCGCGTACCGCATGGCCAACAAGCACAGGGGTCGGATCGGGTTTCATGAGACGCCGACTTAGCCAAAAGTCGGCGACTTTTGAAAATGATCGACCCGTTTCGCTCAACCCTATTCAGCTGCATTTTTAATATCCCTTAAATGTTCTTGGATCTGAATTTTAAATGGTCTGGTCGTCATACCAATATATATAAGGCCACAAGGGCAACTTATATGGTATACGACCACTTCAGTGTTGCATGTGATGTGATGCACTATTTTATATGTCTTGTCACCCTTTGCATTTGAAAATTCTTTTGTTCTTATGATATTGCGACATGCAGAGCAATTTCCACAGGGGAAACATCCCCAGGGTGGCCCTTTGCTATTATCTGAAAAAAGGTTATTTCTGGGGGGTATGTAGTGACTCCTACATAATGTATCACCCAAAGTCTGGGATCTACGCCAAGTGATAGAGGGGTAAGGTGTCAGTTGTTTTTGTAAATCTTTGTCAGTTAGTAGAATGGGCCAATGTTTTTTAAAAATTCGGTTAATCTCTGTCCAGTTGGAGTTACATTTCGTAATGAATCTTGGATGTGAGTCTGTCAATGTGGTATGTTTTCGGGGAGGTTTGGATAGAAGATTTGATCTATCCTCTTGCAAAGCGCGGGAATAGCCTCTTGCTATGTCCTTGGTTGGATATCCCCTATTTCTAAATCTCCTTTCTAAATCTTTGGCCTGTCTATGAAAAGTTGTATCATTTGAGCAAATACGACGAGCTCGTAAAAATTGTCCCGTAGTGATAGAGCTCTTAAGTTTTGGCGGATGTGAAGATGAAAAATGTAGTAATGCATTAGTTGCAGTGGTTTTTCTAAAGATGTCTGTGCAGACAGTACCGTCATAGGACTTAGTGATTTGTAAGTCCAGGAAATCAATTATAGTTTGACTGTATTTCCAAGTCAGTTTAATATTTAGTGGCAGGGCTCCACGTCGCAACTCGAACAGTTCCTCAGTCTTCTCAATATTAATCCACTAAATATTAAACTGACTTGGAAATACAGTCAAACTATAATTGATTTCCTGGACTTACAAATCACTAAGTCCTATGACGGTACTGTCTGCACAGACATCTTTAGAAAAACCACTGCAACTAAGGCATTACTACATTTTTCATCTTCACATCCGCCAAAACTTAAGAGCTCTATCACTACGGGACAATTTTTACGAGCTCGTCGTATTTGCTCAAATGATACAACTTTTCATAGATAGGCCAAAGATTTAGAAAGGAGATTTAGAAATAGGGGATATCCAACCAAGGACATAGCAAGAGGCTATTCCCGTGCTTTGCAAGAGGATAGATCAAATCTTCTATCCAAACCTCCCCGAAAACATACCACATTGACAGACTCACATCCAAGATTCATTACGAAATGTAACTCCAACTGGACAGAGATTAACCGAATTTTTAAAAAACATTGGCCCATTCTTCTAACTGACAAAGATTTACAAAAACAACTGACACCTTATCCCTCTATCACTTGGCGTAGATCCCAGACTTTGGGTGATACATTATGTAGGAGTCACTACATACCCCCCAGAAATAACCTTTTTTCAGATAATAGCAAAGGGCCACCCTGTGGATGTTTCCCCTGTGGAAATTGCTCTGCATGTCGCAATATCATAAGAACAAAAGAATTTTCAAATGCAAACTGTGACAAGACATATAAAATAGTGCATCACATCACATGCAACACTAAAGTGGTCATATACCATATAAGTTGCCCTTGTGGCCTTATATATATTGGTATGACGACCAGACCATTTAAAATTCGGATCCAAGAACATTTAAGGGATATTAAAAATGCAGCTGGATGCTCAGAGCCACAGCTTTTAAAAACCATTCCAAAACACTTCCTGGATGTTCATCAATGTAATCCAAAAGGCCTTGTAGCCCGTGGTATTGACGATGTATATATGGGCATCCATGGGGGTAACCTCAAACAAAAACTCATGCAGAAAGAGACACGGTGGATTGTGACACTTAACACGTTGACACCTAATGGCCTTAACAAAGCCATCAGCTTTAAGCCTTTTCTTTAAATCATTCATCTGTGCGCTAGTTTTAATCGGGTCACGGTTTTGTGTTTGTTTTTATTTTTGATATTAATAATATGTTTTGATTTTCTAGATATTGTCCTGTCACTTCGTTAAATATATTGCCTTTCTGGGGGATCTAGTCATGCTTATTATCGCCTTTGGATGAATTCAAGAAAATAACCCAAGATCTAAGTGGACATGATGAATCGCACCATAGAGTCTGGATTTGTGTCACCATTTAAAATGATGTATGACTATTTATAGATTATTTATTATAAAGGTTCCTTTTTTTTTTTTTTTTGGTTGATGCTGTCCATGTTTACATTATTAATGTAATTATGTGCTATTTACATATAGCATCTTCTGCATTTGCTAGCATAGATGCTCTTGTTTGTTATACGTCTCTGTCATGTTACAGCATGACAGATATGGTCATATGTGTGTCCTCTTTATTATGTGTAGACATCATTTCGGGTGTATATATTCTTTTCCGGATCCTGATTACATGCGCTTTGTTGTTATTTATATTCATAATTATGTATTGGTCATTCCACAACAACCATAATACTGAGGATATAGCATCTGTTGTAGGCATTCTGGCAGCAGTTGTTTAATTGATTTCACTTATCTGGACAGTCTTTTCCGGGGTGACGATTACACATCCTAGTTTCCGTTACTCTGAAACTGACCTGGCCCATACTTTTTGGATATATATCCTCTCAGGCGCAGACGCGCATGCTCGCGCGCTGCGCCCTCCCTTTGCTGGGGGAGGTCCGGGTGCGTTGCCGCCGTGATGGGAAGTGATGACGGAAGTCCTCTTTTCCATCGTCCGGGTCGCGCGCCGGGCCTCCCCCTTGGGGGGCAGGGCATCGCGGGCAGTAGCGCGTCGATTCGCTGATTGGCCCCCACTATTTGATACTTATACCCGTGACCCCTGCTTTTAACCACGCCTTCTGACGAAGCCGTGGGTGGTGAAGCGCGCATCGAGGCATAGCGTGTCTCACAGGCGCGGCTGCACATGGAGAGGATCATGTCGCAAGGTAAAGCATTTTAACTCTGCTATGACTATTACCTGCTCTGGCACTACCGATAGGTTTAAGGGTTTATTTTATATAAGAACTGCTTATTTTCATCTGATACCGCATATTTGAGCTTACCTACTGCCGCTTAGTATTTTACCTGCTTTTCTGCGGCCATGCTTTATTCATGGAGCATTCAGTAAATTTGGCAGTATGTCGGTATAGCGGGCAGTCTGTAGCTCAATTGGGCCTGACTGCTAACTATAGAGATATATGAGAGATATGAGACATTTAATGCCTTTAACCGAATGCAATTGTTTATTATAAATTAATCACTAACTGGACATCTTCATCAGTGGTGAACCTCTCTCCAATTGGTCTGTGCGGCCATGTTCTCTGAGACGTGTGTATTTTTCTCCTTATTTTGGCACCAATTTTTGTTATCTTCAGTGCCATAGTCTTTTAGCTGCATTCTATCCATATACATTGCTTTTGCAATTTTGTCCCTATATTGTGTATTACATGTTTAATAAAAATTACTTGTTTATTATACATATCCCCTTTTTTTGCAATCTTTCTCCTGGGACTCATTATCCTATATGGGTTTCTAATAGGTTGCTCATTATTTATTAGATCATATTGATTCAAGTTTGCGCTGCTCTTTTTGAGCCAATTTTTCGGTATATCCTTCAAGTTAAATGTCTTCCTCTGGTGAACAGCAGTCTTCAAGTCTGACCACAGGGTCTCATTTGGATTAAGGTCTGAGCTTTGACTAGGCCACTCCAAAACATTTACATACAGTATATGATGGGCCCCACATAATGCTTCATACATAATGGGCCTCATATAATGCAACAAATGCAATGGCCCCATATAATGCTCCATAAATAATGGGCCCCATATAATGCTACATACATAATGGGCCCCATATAATGCTCCATATACAATGGGCCCAATATAATGCTCCACACATAATGGGCCCCATATAATGCTCCATATACAATGGGCCCCTTATAATGCTCCATAAATAATGGGCCCCATATAATGCTTCATACATAATGAGCCCCATATAATGTTCCATATACAATGGGCCCCATATAATGGTCCACTCATAATGGGTCCCATATAATGCTTTATATACTGTATAATGAGCCCCATCTATTTCTCCATACAGTATATGATGGGTCCCACAGATTGCTCCATATATAATGGACCCTATATAATGCTCCATACAGTATGTACTGGACCCCATATAATGCTCCAGAATATATTGGGCCCCATATATTGCTCCATAAACAATTTATTTGGTAAATTCAAAAAAGTTAATTTTTTTTTCTCATTAATGTACACTCTGCACCCCATCTTGACTGAAAAAAACAGAAATGTAGAAATTTTTGCAAATTTATTAAAAAAGAAAAACTGAAATATTGTATGGTTATAAGTATTCAGACCCTTTGATCATTATTTAGTAGAAGCACCCTTTTGAGCTAGAACAGCCATGATTCTTCTTGGGAATGATGCAACAAGTTTTTCACACCTGGATTTGGGGATCCTCTGCCATTCTTCCTTGCAGATCCGCTCCAGTTCCGTCAGGTTGGATGGTGAACGTTGGTGGACAGCCATTTTCAGGTCTCTCCAGAGATGCTCAATTGGGTTTACATCAGGGCTCTGGCTGGGCCAGTCTAGAATGGTCACAGAGTTGTTCTGAAGCCACTGCTTTGTTATTTTAGCTGTGTGCTTAGGGTCATTGTCCTGTTGGAAGGTGAACTTTTGGTCAAGTCTGAGGTCCAGAGTACTCTGGAAGAGGTTTTCATCCAGAAAATCTCTGCACTTTGCCACATTCATGTTTCCTTCAATGGCAACCAGTTATCCTGTCCCTGCAGCTGAAAAACACCCCCATATCATGATGCTGCCACCACCATGTTTCACTGTTGGGATTGTATTGGGCAGGTGATGAGCAGTGCCTGGTTTTCTCCACACATACCACTTACAATTATCACCAAAAAGGTCTATCTTCGTCTCATCAGACCAGAGAATCTTATTTGTCGTTGTCTGGGAGTCCTTCATGTGTTTTTTTAGCAAACTCTAGGCGGGCTTTCATATGTCTTGCACTGAGGAGAGGCTTTCATCGGGCACTCTGCCATAAAGCCCTGACTGGTAGAGGGCTGCAGTGATAGTTGACTTGCTCCCATCTCCCTAAGACATCTCTGGAGCTCAGCCACAGTGATCTTGGGGTTCTTTTTACCTCTCTCACCAAGGCTCTTCTCCCACGATTGCTCAGTTTGGCTGGACGGCCAGATCTAGGAAGACTTCTGGTGGTCCCAAACTTCTTCCATTTACGAATTATGGAGGCCATTGTGCTCTTAGGGACATTGAGTACTGCAGAAATTATTTTGTAACCTTGGCCAGATCTGTGCCTTGCCACAATTCTGTCTCTGAGCTTCTTGGCTAGTTCCTTTGACCTCATGTTTCTCATTTGGTCTGACATGCACTGTGAGCTGTGAGGTCTTATATAGACAGGTGTGTGCCTTTCCAAATCAAGTCCTATCAGTTTATTTAAACACAGCTTTATTCCAATGAAGGAGTAGAACCATCTCAAGGAGGACCACAAGGAAATGGACAGCATGTTACTAAAATATGTGTCTAGGCAAAGGATCTGAATACTTATGACCATGTGATATCTCAGTTTTTCTTTTTTAATAAATTTGCAAACATTTCTACATTTCTGTTTTTTTCAGTCAAGATGGGGTTCAGAGTGCACATTAATGAGAAAAAAAATGAACTTTTTTGAATTTACCAAACGGCTGCAATGAAATAAAGAGTGAAAAATTTAAAGGGGTCTGAATACTTTCCGTACTCACTGTAATGTACGAGTTTCACTTTTTGTATTAAAGAACTGAAAGAAATTAACTTTTTGATGATATTCAAATTTTGTGAAAAGCACCTGTATAAGACAGCAGTATCAATATAGCAATGCAATTTTTTTACAAATTCTTTTTGTTTGGTGGGGGGGTTTGAGGCCCAACTATAGAATTGTAAAATGCCGTATGAATTGTCAGTGCAGAAAAAAATTACTGTATTACAATGCAAGCATAATGTGCCCACTTCATATGGACGTATAAGACTGCACTATCTATATAGTAATGCTATTTATAACCAAATAATTTTTTTGTTTTGGGATTTTGAGGCCCAACTGTAGCAAGATAAATGCTATATAAAATGTCACTGCTTAAAAAAGTTGCAGTATTATAATAGTAGGAATTTGCCCAATTCAGATGGACGTATAAGACTGCAGTATACCAATGTGATTTATTTAACAAACACAACTGTAGCATGATAAATGTCACATAAAATGTCACTGTTGAAAGAAATTGCAGTGTTACAATGACAGGAAGATTTTCTCAACTCAGAAGGACATATAAGACTGCAGTATCAATATAGCAATGCAATTTTTTTAACAAACTATTTTTTGGCGGGTGGGGTTTTGAGGCCCAACTCTAGCACGATAAATGGTGTATAAAATTTCACTGCTTAAAATTGGGGTATTACAATGCCAGGAAAATTTTCCCAATTCAGATGGATGTATAAGACTGCAGTATCAATATAGCAATGCTATTGAGATCCAACCAAGTCTGGCTATATGCTTCTAGCGCACAACTGCCACCATAAAAACGGTGTATAATATTTCCTAGATCAGAACAATTTGCAGGATTAAGAGCAAAAAGAATATTATTAGCCCTGAGTAGGGGTTTTCGTATGAGTTGTAGGCTGCAACATAAAGGACATGCAATTCACCCTATCCTGTCCTACACTACCCCTTCAGCACATTATGCATGCCAGCTTCTGATGTTGGGTCAGTGACTTTATCATCCACCACCTCGTCTTCCATTGCCGCACCTTGGTTCTCTTTACTTGGTGATTTACGAGTTGACTTATTGACA
Organism: Ranitomeya variabilis; assembly: GCF_051348905.1. NCBI lineage: Eukaryota > Metazoa > Chordata > Amphibia > Anura > Dendrobatidae > Ranitomeya > Ranitomeya variabilis. The sequence continues at coordinate 441,237,722 of NC_135234.1, forward strand.
ATTGTATCTCGTCATCATCTACCTCCTAAGGCAAAATTTGCCATTCCCGCTGTCATTTTCTTGTGACCAAGGCTGCTCCAAGTTTTTGCATCACTAAACAGCATGTCCTCCTATTCCTCCTGGAACATGCAGGGTGAGAGGCCACAATAAAGAAATGATAACACTGGTCAACAGCATTTTTGGTGCCAAAAATATTTCATCGAATTTAGGGTATTTTTGGGGTGCTGATTCTGAATATGTCATCAGTTTTGCCAGATTGGCTCAAGTTTTTGAGATTTTTGGTATCTTATTTATAGCACTTGTTGGTAAATGCGACGCATCATCTCATTAATTTCTTTGGATTAGTACTTGAACTGAGCAGTTCTCAATATAGTTTTGTGTTAATTAGTGTTCTAAAAGTTTGTTCATAGCTTGATTTTTGCACTAACTTTATGTTGTTGTCTGTTTTCCAGTGAAAAGCATGAACTCATCAAGAAGAAGTTGTCTTAACGATCCAGACTCATTCTGTTACATTTGTGGTGAATACACACTGCCAAAACATAGAAGAAACATAACAGACTTCGTAAAAAAAGTGTATTTTGCCTATTTTGGGGTTATGCTTGGGGACCAAGACAAGTTTTGGGCACCACACATAGTGTGCAAAGCATGTATCGAATTATTACGAAAATGGAGCAAAGGACAAAGAAAAAGCTTCAAATTTGGTGTTCCAATGGTGTGGAGAGAGCCAAAAAATCATCATGATTTGTAGCTTCAGAAGTGGTGTCCCATGCCTCCCTCAGCAATTCCATTTCCCTTCCCTTACCACACGCCTCACACATTTTCTAATTGCTACTAGGTCTCTGAAAACCAAGCTTCCTTGATTAATTGAAACCATATTTTTTAACTAAAAAAAATGTGGTTACCTGTAGCAGGCCAAGCCTTTTTTTTTTTTTTTTTTAATTTCAAACCACCATAATTTTGGGTCAGTACAATATCATTTTTTTATGTTTTGGCGCTTTTACACAATACAAACTATTTTATGGAAAAAATAATTATTTTTGCATCGCTTTATTCTGAAAGTTATAACTTTTTTTTCCACTGATGGAGCTGTATGGCTGCTTATTTTTTGCGGGACAAGATGATGTTTTCATTGATACCATTTTATTTACATTAATCTTTTTTATTGTGTTTTATTGGCAGTATGATGAAAAAGCATTGTTTTTTGCCCCATATTTGTTTTTACGGTGTCCACTGAAGGGGCTAACTAGTGTGACAATTTTATAGGTAGGATTGTTATGGTCACGGTGGGAGAATGCATACTTTTTTTGGTTTTATACAAAAAAATAAAAATTTATGGGTATAATATATATATATATATATATATATATATATATATATATATATATATATACTAGACTGTGGCCCGATTCTAATGCATCGGGTATTCTAGAATATGCATGTCCCCGTAGTATATGGACAATGATGATTCCAGAATTCGCGGCAGACTGTGCCCGTCGCTGATTGGTCAAGGCAACCTTTATGACATCATCGTCACCATGGCAACCATTATGACATCTACATCGATACTGTGCCCGTGGCTGATTGGTCGAGGCCTGGCGGCCTCGACCAATCAGAGACGCGGGATTTCCATTATGACATCTACATCTATACTGTGCCCGTCGCTGATTGGTCGAGGCCTGGCGGCCTCGACCAATCAGAGACGCGGGATTTCCAGGACAGACAAACAGACAGACAGACAGAAAAACCCTTAGACAATTATATATATAGATATATATATATATACTAGATTGTGGCCCGATTCTAACGCATCGGGTATTCTAGAATATGCATGTCCCCGTAGTGTATGGACAATGATGATTCCAGAATTCGCGGCAGACTGTGCCCGTTGCTGATTGGTCGAGGCAACCTTTATGACATCATTGTCGCCATGGCAACCATTATGACATCTACGTCGATACTGTGCCCGTCGCTGATTGGTCGAGGCCCAGGCAGCCTCGACCAATCAGAGACGCGGGATTTCCAGGACAGACAGAAAAACCCTTAGACAATTATGTATATATATAGATATATATATATATACTAGATTGTGGCCCGATTCTAACGCATCGGGTATTCTAGAATATACATGTCCCCGTAGTATATGGACAATGATGATTCCAGAATTCGCGGCAGACTGTGCCCGTCGCTGATTGGTCGAGGCAACCTTTATGACATCATCGTCGCCATGCTGTGCCGGTCGCTGATTGGTCGAGGCCTGGCGGCCTCGACCAATCAGAGACGCGGGATTTCCATTATGACATCTACGTCGATACTGTGCCCGTCGCTGATTGGTCGAGGCCCAGGCGGCCTCGACCAATCAGAGACGCGGGATTTCCAGGACAGACAGACAGAAAAACCCTTAGACAATTATATATATAGGTATATATATATATATATATATATACTAGCTATTGAACCCGTTCTACGCCCGGGTGGCGAGCATTTATATTGGTATATGGTCTCCATCCTGGTATGTGCTGCTCCCATCTGGCTCTCTCATCCTGTCATGTGCTGCTCCATCCTGCGCCCCCATCCTGTCATGTGCTGCTCCACCGTGTCATGTGCTGCTCCATCCTGCATCCCCATCCTGTCATGTGCTGCTCCACCGTGTCATGTGCTGCTCCATCCTGCGCCCCCATCCTGTCATGTGCTGCTCCACCGTGTCATGTGCTGCTCCATCCTGCGCCCCATCCTGTCATGTGCTGCTCCACCGTGTCATGTGCTGCTCCATCCTGCGCCCCCATCCTGTCATGTGCTGCTCCACCGTGTCATGTGCTGCTCCATCCTGCATCCCCATCCTGTCATGGGCTCCCATCCTGCGCCCCCATCCTATCACGTGCTGCTCCATCCTGCGCCCCCATCAGTGCGGGCGGCTGTGCTGAGTGCGGGCGGCTGTGCTGAGTGCGGGCGGCTGTGCTGAGTGTGGGCGGCTGTGCTGAGTGCGGGCGGCTGTGCTGAGTGCGGGCGGCTGTGCTGAGTGCGGGCGGCTGTGCTGAGTGCGGGCGGCTGTGCGTGGCTGTGCTGGGTGCGGGCGGCTGTGCGTGGCTGTGCTGGGTGCGGCGGCTGTGCTGGGTGCGGGCGGCTGTGGACGGCTGTGCTCGGTGCGGCGGCTGTGCTGGGTGCGGCGGCTGTGGACGGCTGTGCTCGGTGCGGCGGCTGTGCTGGGTGCGGCGGCTGTGGACGGCTGTGCTGGGTGCGGCGGCTGTGGACGGCTGTGCTGGGTGCGGTGGCTGTGCTGGGTGCAGCGGCTGTGCGTGGCTGTGCTCAGGGCGGCGGCTGTTGTGAATTTGGATTCTGGGCTCCCCCGGTGGCCGCTTGTGGAATTGGACTTGTCATCCTCTTTCCTGTTTCACCTGGTTCCATCAGTAGTGGGTGTCGCTATTTAAGCTCATTTCTCTGGTGGTTTCTTGCCGGTCAACAATGTTATCTGATGCCTCTCAGTGCTTGTTCCTGCTTCTAGACTACTACTAGATAAGTTGGACTTTTGTCCATGTTTTGTTTTGCCTATTTGTTCCAGTTCACAGCTGAAGTTTTGTTACTGTGTCTGGAGAGCTCTCGTTGATCAGGGATTGCTACTCTGGCGTTATGAGTTAATGCCAGAGTTTAAGGTAATCTCTGGATGGTGTTTTGTTAGTGTTTTTCTGCTGACCATGAAAGTATACTATCTGTCTTCTGCTATCTAGTAAGCGGACCTCAAATTTGCTAAGACTATTTTCCTGCTGCGTTTGTTGTTTCATCTGAACTCACCGTCATTATATGTGGGGGGCTACTGTCTTCTTGGGAATATTTCTCTAGAGGTGAGCCAGGTCTTATATTTCCCTCTGCTAGCTATTTAGGTCTTAGGCCAGAGCTGGGCATCTAGCGATAAATAGGAAATGCTACCTGGCTATTTCTAGTTGCGCGGCAGGCTTAGTTCATGGTCAGTATAGTTCCATCTTCCGAGAGCTTGTCCCTCTATAGGCTTGCTATGATCTCTGCCTGCAGAGATCATGACAGTTTGACCGGCCAGTAAAGTGTTAAAGACCCAGGTTGAGAAAGGAGAGTTATAAGAAGTCTGCTGGAATTTTTTTTTTTTTTTTTTTCCTCCAGTCTGCCTTGCTGCAGTTTTTTTTTTCTCTCCTCCTAATCTCTGTATGGCTCTGTGTGCACCTGACAATAATGGATCTCCAGAGTGTAACTGCGGGTTTGAATAATCTCATCACGAAAGTACAAAATTTACAAGATTTTGTGGTACATGCTCCGGTATCTGAGCCGAGAATTCCTTTGCCGGAGTTCTTCACAGGGAATAGAGCTAGCTTCCAGAATTTCCGAAATAATTGTAAGCTTTATTTGTCCCTGAAGTCTCGTTCAGCTGGAGACCCTGCTCAGCGGGTTAGGATTGTGATTTCCTTGCTCAGGGGTGACCCTCAAGATTGGGCCTTCTCATTGCCAGCAGGGGATCCTGCGTTACGCGATGTGGATGCGTTTTTTCTGGCCTTGGGCTTGCTTTATGAGGAACCTCATTTGGAACTTCAGGCAGAAAAAACTTTGATGGCACTATCTCAGGGGCAAGACGAAGCTGAAGTTTTCTGCCAAAAATTCCGTAAATGGTCTGTGCTTACTCAGTGGAATGAGTGCGCCTTGGCGGCAACTTTCAGAGAAGGTCTCTCTGATGCCGTTAAGGATGTTATGGTGGGGTTCCCTGTGCCTGCAGGTCTGAATGAGTCCATGACAATGGCTATTCAGATTGATAGGCGTCTGCGGGAGCGCAAACCGGTGCACCATCTGGCGGTGTCTATGGAAAAGACGCCAGAAAGTATGCAGTGTGATAGAATTCTGTCCAGGAGCGAGCGACAGAATTTTAGACGGAAGAAGGGATTGTGTTTCTATTGTGGGGATTCTACTCATGTTATATCAGCATGCTCTAGGCGTACAAAGAAGCTTGATAAGTCTGTTTCCATTGGCACCATTCAGTCTAAGTTTATTTTGTCTGTAACCCTGATTTGCTCTTTGTCATCCATTGCCACGGACGCCTATGTTGACTCTGGCGCCGCTCTGAGTCTTATGGATTGGTCCTTTGCCAATCGTTGTGGTTTTGATTTAGAGCCTTTGGAGACTCTTATTCCTCTGAAGGGGATTGACTCCACCCCATTGGCTAATAATAAACCACAATACTGGACACAAGTAACCATGCGTATCAATCCGGATCACCAGGAGATTATTCGTTTCCTGGTGCTGTATAATTTACATGACGATTTGGTACTGGGATTGCCATGGTTGCAGTCTCACAACCCAGTCTTGGACTGGAGAGCAATGTCTGTGGTGAGTTGGAGTACGTTGTGGAGAAAATTTTGGACTCTCGTGTTTCCAGACGGAGACTCCAGTATCTGGTCAACTGGAAGGGTTACGGCCAGGAGGATAATTCTTGGGTCAATGCATCTGATGTTCATGCTTCTGATCTTGTTCGTGCCTTCCATAGGGCTCATCCTGGTCGCCCTGGTGGATCTGGTGAGGGTTCGGTGCCCCCTCCTTGAGGGGGGGGTACTGTTGTGAATTTGGATTCTGGGCTCCCCCGGTGGCCGCTTGTGGAATTGGACTTGTCATCCTCTTTCCTGTTTCACCTGGTTCCATCAGTAGTGGGTGTCGCTATTTAAGCTCATTTCTCTGGTGGTTTCTTGCCGGTCAACAATGTTATCTGATGCCTCTCAGTGCTTGTTCCTGCTTCTAGACTACTACTAGATAAGTTGGACTTTTGTCCATGTTTTGTTTTGCCTATTTGTTCCAGTTCACAGCTGAAGTTTTGTTACTGTGTCTGGAGAGCTCTCGTTGATCAGGGATTGCTACTCTGGCGTTATGAGTTAATGCCAGAGTTTAAGGTAATCTCTGGATGGTGTTTTGTTAGTGTTTTTCTGCTGACCATGAAAGTATACTATCTGTCTTCTGCTATCTAGTAAGCGGACCTCAAATTTGCTAAGACTATTTTCCTGCTGCGTTTGTTGTTTCATCTGAACTCACCGTCATTATATGTGGGGGGCTACTGTCTTCTTGGGAATATTTCTCTAGAGGTGAGCCAGGTCTTATATTTCCCTCTGCTAGCTATTTAGGTCTTAGGCCAGAGCTGGGCATCTAGCGATAAATAGGAAATGCTACCTGGCTATTTCTAGTTGCGCGGCAGGCTTAGTTCATGGTCAGTATAGTTCCATCTTCCGAGAGCTTGTCCCTCTATAGGCTTGCTATGATCTCTGCCTGCAGAGATCATGACAGGCGGCTGTGCTGGGTGCGGCGGCTGTGCGTGGCTGTATGCAGCTGTGCGTGGCTGTAGGCGGCTGTGCTGGGTGCGGCGGCTGTGCTGGGTGCGGCGGCTGTGCGTGGCTGTGCTCAGGGCGGCGGCTGTGCTGGGTGCGGCGGCTGTGCTGGGTGCGGCGGCTGTGCGTGGCTGTGCTCAGGGCGGCGGCTGTGCTGGGTGCGGCGGCTGTGCGTGGCTGTATGCAGCTGTGCGTGGCTGTAGGCGGCTGTGCTGGGTGCGGTGGCTGTGGTGGGTGCGGCGGCTGTGGGTGGCTGTGGTGGGTGCGGCGGCTGTGTGTGGCTGTGGGCGGCTGTGTGTGGCTGTGGGCGGCTGTGCTCGCTGTGGTGGGTGCGACGGCTGTGCTGGGTGCGGCGGCTGTCGCCACCTGATTCATTTCCGCCGCCATTTTCTTGGTCCTGCTCCCGGAATCGGCGCCTGCGCAGTCCGCGCTTTCCGGCGCCATTTTCTTGAAGACACACTGCAATGTGTCTTCAAGAAAATGGCGCCGGAAAGCGCGGACTGTGCAGGCGCCGATTCCGGGAGCAGGACCAAGAAAATGGCAGTGGAAATGAATCAGGTGGCGTAAGTAACAAATAGCTGTGGCATGAAGTGCCACAGCCTCATGGCACAGCAATTTGTTACTTGCGCTACCTGATTCCTTTCCGGCGCCATTTTCTGTGTCATCCTGGTGCCGGAATCGGCACCTACCTGCGCAGTCCGCGCTGTCCGGCGCCATTTTCTTGAAGACACACTGCAATGTGTCTTCAAGAAAATGGCGCCGGAAAGCGCGGACTGCGCAGGCGCCGATTCCGGCACCAGGAGGAGCAAGACAATGGCGCCAGAAAGGAATGGCGGGTGTAACAAATTGCTGTGGCATGAAGTGCCACAGCATAATCAGGGCGGAAATATTGGACGGTGTCCCCCTGCTCCCGACCCCCTGCTCCCGGCAGTCCGCGCCTTCCGGCGCCATTTTTTTTTTCCTGACACTATAATGTAATGCTAGGAGCGTCGCGCCTGCGCAGTCTATAAAGGCTTCGGACAGAGTGACGCTCCCAGCGTTATATTATAGATATGTATATATATATATATTTTATTTTTTTTTTAACTTTGTATTCTCCTAAAAAAATATTTGTACATTTTTTTTTTACTTTATTACTCAGTCCCTATATGGGAGATCAGAAAAGACACTTCAGGGAAAACACTGTTGGTGTCTTCCGGAAGCGTCTTCTGCTTCTAAAGCAATGCAAGTATGGCAGCTTCTAAAAGACGCCATGTGTACGTTTCCTCATTGGGTGTCTAGAACAGTGAGTACTTAAGGGTTTTTTATATTAGAAAATGTGCTGCTCCTTTTTTCTTCTGTTAGAGAGCCCCTCTAACTGGAGAATACCTCAGCTTTTGACAGGCGTTATATAGGATTCTACCTGGGAATTTTATTGCTTATAAAATTCAATTTTGTTTTTATTTTTTATACTTTTAAAATAATGTTCAGCTAATAGGAACATTTTAAAAGCCTATTATTTAATGAACTTCCATGGCAGAAAAAAAAGTCATGTTATCAGATTTGATACAGTAATTAACGGTGTAAGCGATAAAATATTTTACAGAACACACAAAACATTTAAAGGTCAAACTTGAAAAGGTGCCTGGAGAAATTTCGACTTTTTATTAACTGTGAACACAGCAGACTTGACCTCTCAACTTAGAGCTGAAATGTCATCAGTAAGATACTAAACAAGTTATTTTTTTTTTTAGAATACATAATTAATAGGATGTTGTGATTTTGTAAAGTGATGACACATTGCTGAGAATAAAAGTACTGTCCTGCTGATTAACTGTTTTACTAGCTGAGCAGTCCTGTTTACTTGAATGATCATTTTGCAGTTACAGTATACAACAGCTAGGGCAGAGACAGACTGCCGTATTTCTCCTGCAAGAATTGCATCGCACTGCACAGACTGGCCTGGCACCTCTCCTGACCTGAGCAAGACAGTATGATGTATTTCTATGCAGCTGTCAAGCTCAGGTCAGGGGAGCCGACAGCCAATACGAGGTTTACGATGCGATTCTCGCATGAGAAATACGGTAGTCTGTCTCTGCCCCTAGCTTGATGCCGCTGTGCAGGAAAATACTGAGAAATTGTTGCAGTCACATCACAAAAAAAAGACACCATATTTACCAACAGTATGCTTGGGGCAACACATGTGCAAAGTCCTGAAGAACAATGACTTGCATACCTACCATTCATGAGGAGAGTGGTTGCTGAGTATGATAGGCACAAGTATAAGGTCTGCACAAAGTTCCAGTCACACATATACTTAGTTTACAATATAGCTTAGTTCACAATGCCGGCTTCCGACCTATTGGTCATGCCCATCCTACTAGATCAGGCGGGCTGCCCAGCACTGTGAAAGTGAATCATTTATCCATTCTAAAGACATTACAAATTACCAGAAAACATTAATTTCATGTAAACAAAAAGGTGATTCTGGCATCTAAATCTAAATAGGAAAGGGTTCTTTACGGTTAGAGCAGTCCGACTATGGCGTGCCCTACCCCAAGATTTTGCAATGGCAGACACTATATCAGCTTATAAAAAAGGCTTGATGTTTTTCTCACAACAAATGGTTTTGTGGGTTATCCATAATCTAGCGTTAGAGAATGTATAACTGGTGGAGAAAGGCTGTACTTCATAGCCCTGTGTCTATTTTTAAACTTTTTTCAACCCCACAAGGACAAACAACCTATTTTCCATAACCAACATCACACTTCCTAGATACATCCTGCAATGAAGGAAAAATGCATGGTGAAATAGTTGATATTTTGAGTAAAATTCACTGCCCCTTTCAGTGAATTGCTGGAAATTATAGTAGTGCCGAAGTAACACTATAGTTCCTTCATTATCAGGATCTAGAACTACACTAAATATATTTGCCACATCTTTATATAAAGAGAAAACAACCTCAGTAATTTCAGTTACATCATTTACAGTTTACAAAATACATTGTTCTGTTATTCTATCACAATCATACCCCCAGACAAATCAACAGGAAATCACACATTCGGATGTGGTCCATATTCTGGCCAGTATTGGCAATGCTAAATGGCTGTAATTAAAGCCATAATGTATATATGCCCTATAATTTGTAATTTGTGAGCGTGACCGCTCACGCGACCAATCACAAGCCACCACGTCATCTAAGGTCTTTCAAGCGCTCATTCTTAGGAACGGAAGCTGCCGGTTACATCAGTAAGGTCCAGGCTGCGTCGGAGAGGTGAGTATATCAATATTTTTTATTTTTATTCTTTATTTTACACATTAATATCGATCCCGATACCGATTCCCGATATCACAAAAGTATCGGATCTCAGTATCGGAATTCCGATACCGCAAATATCGTCCGATACCCGATACTTGCGGTATCGGAATGCTCAACACTAGTCCTAATAAAAGGACTATATCCTTCACAAATTCCAAAGCAATTTAGATCTTTCTAAATGGCTAGCTCTGGGTATGCAGACCATCTCACCTGTAATGCAGGAAAATGGCAAAGAGCAATCGCAGTCTTCTCATTTTGTCGTTCCCATACAGGTCATAATTGGGAGCCAAAAATATAATGCTCTGCCATGTTAGATTCTCGAGCAGGAGGGAATTTCATGGATTTACAATTCACACTTGAAAATAACATTGCAAGTAGGACTAAATCCTTGCCAATCGTTATGGAAACTGTAGATGGCTCACCTTTATCATCTAACCTGTCACTTACAAGACAATTTAACTTGAAATCTGTATTGAACTGAATGACCATGAAGTGGTTATTTTTCATCTTATTTCATCTCCAAAATTTTCAGTGTTTCTAGGAATTCCCTGGTTTTCAATCCATAACCAGTCTGTCAACTGGGCATCGAGGACTTTTACCTTTCTCTCTGAAGAACAAATGCCATGCTAATTTATTTGTTCTCAAACAAACTTCAAGTATCCAAGATTTCTCTTCACAATTATGATAAACTACCACCTCAGTACCAGCAGTTCAGTGAGGTCTGCAGTAAGAAGAAAGCTGATCAACTGCCTTGCCATCGTTCTTACGACTGTCCCATTGAACTGCTTCCTGGAGCATCCATTTCATTTGAGCAAATTTACAATCTTTCTGAGCCAGAATTGAAAGTACTAAAAGAATATCTAGATGAAAATTTAGAGAAAGGCTTCATTCAACCTTTTTCGCCAGTGGGAGCACCTTTGTTTTTTGAAGAAAAGAAGGACTCAACTCTGCGGCCTTGTATTTATTATATAGAAATAAATAAGAACACCATTAAAAATCGCTACCCACTTCCATTAATTCCGGAGTTTAAATATCTGGTTATGCCTTTGAGTTAACAGATTGTCTGCAAGACAATCACGCTGGGCATTATTTTTCTTCAGGTTTACTTTTATAATTACTTATCGGCCAGGATCAAGAAATGCCAAGGCTAATGTTAGGGGTCGAGTTCCCGCCTCCGCACAGGGGGAATCTCAGGCCATCTCCGCTGCGGTCTCCCATTCTTCTTCTGCCGCAGTGGAGCCTGCTCAGTGGAGATGTCGGTCCCAGCGTCTCGCTCAGTCTGACTCTGTACAAAGAGTTACTACTGCCTTTCCTGCTTCTGCCATTGAAGTCAGTGCTGGGCAGCGGTGAGCAGACGCTTCTGGGACTAAGTCCTGATTTTCTCGTTCTGAGCATGCCCAGAGTAAGATCTCTCAGTGGAGATCGAGGGTCACATGATCAGATACTGCAGCTAAGGCCATTGGTCCTTCAGGAAAGTCCTGTAGGTGCTCACGCTCTGTGGCAGCCTATCATTGGTCCTTCTAGGAAGGTCCTGTACGTGCTGCAACTATTTAAGGCTCGCATGGCCGCACGGCCATGCGCTAGTATTGTTCTATGTTATGTGCTTTGCGCCAGTGTGGTCATGTGTGCTTGTGTTCAGGGACCCGGCCTCTATATTTACTCGGTGCATTCCGCTAGCCCTAGCAGCTGATGTGCTATGCAGGATATTTACTGAACCTGGACCTCAGGAAAGGTCAAACACTGATTGTACCTTTCCATGTCCATAAACTGTTGGGTGACTAATCAGTCCATATAAAACATTGATATAATATAGAGCTTCCCCATATTGAAGTTAATAGACTCCACTCTCAGCCACCGGTGCCCCAACGTGTGTTTCGCTGTTACGCTTTTTAAAGACAAGTAAGACCAGCCGGGCTGTGTAGTCAGTAAGTGAAAATTCCTTCAGAAATTTACAATAAATAGTAATAAAAGATTTACCACAGTGAAATGGTAACATCACTTACATTGATTAACACAAAATATATATCATTAACATTCATAAATTCCTATGAAAATCCATAAATTATCCAACCAATATTACTAAAAGGTCAATATTCTGTACATTTCCATTGACTCTACCAAAAATTAGCCCCAACTCCCCTTGAGAGAGCGTAGCAGCAAAACGCACATTGGGGCATCGGTGGCTGATTGTGGGGTCTATTAACTTCAATATGGGTAAGTTCTATATTATATCAATATCTTAAATGGACTGATTAGTCTCTCATATTAGTATTTAATATTATATTGCATTACCTTCCTTGTGGATTGATTAATCGCCTGCTTATTTTTGCCTAGTTTCTTATATTACATTGTATTACTGTCCACATAGATTGATTCACTTATGTTTCACATGTCATCTGAATATTTGAACTTAATCAGTATTACCCAGTTTTGCGATAAAGATAACGCTGCTTTTACCCTTACGTTGAGGTTGTGCTGCCACCTCTCTTCTTACTTGATTGAATCCTTTTTTGAATCCTTCAACATGTCCCAGTTATGTTTGGTTCATATCTTCTTGAGTGGTGTTTTCTTGTGTACTTGGTATTCTGATATTGGTTGTATGCTGTAAAAGAACCCACCTATTTACTTACTTAATAATGATGGGGAGACTAATATAGAGATGTCTCTAGCCCCTACATTCATGTATATATGTTTCTTAAAAAATGTTATGGTAATGAATCTAAACTTGTAGGTCACCCTGCAGTCATGAAAATACTAGGATTACTGTTTCATTCTTTTTGGTGGCCTAGTTGTAGGAAGAATGTGAGAAAATATGTTTCCTGATGTATAACATGTGTACGGGACACGACGCCATGATCTTCTCCTCTAGGACTCCTTCAACCTCTTCCAGTTCCATCCAGGCCTTGGGGATCAATTTCAATGGATTTTATCATGGACCTACCTCCATCTAAAGAAATGTTATCCTTGTTGTGGTGGATCAGCTCACAAAGATGGCCCATTTTATTTCAAATAAAGTGATTCCTACCTCTGAACAAACAGCAGAATTGAGAGTCAAAAGATATGTATGATGCATGGAATTCAGGTGTTGATGTTCTGTCTTCATACAAGTTGATACGGTGTGTGATCCAACATACAGCATAAACCACTTCTATCTTCCAAATAAGCAGACTGTTCTCTGTAGTCTAACTTGTTTATTAGTAAACATGTGTGCAGTAAAACTATAAGAATACAAATGATATGGATAAGTATTTATTGCGCCAAATAATAGCACAGCTGATACTTTACAACTAACAGAGAAAGTATACAGTATGATGCAACTTGTGTATATAACTACATACAGTAAGTCTCTGATAACACATTTCCTATGTACTGGCTGCTATACAATAATCACATTCTGTACAACACTATATTACAAGAAAAGAAGTAACAATCTTACCGGATAAACTTAACCAGGATGGCAACTAAGTGAGATAGCTCCAGCACAGCACATGAACACGTGTGTCCCAGAAAGTACACAGAAAGTAATGGAGTTTCTCTTTCCCAGAATACCTTGGTTCAATCCCATAATGCAACACTCTAATTATTACTAAAGCACAGATTATAAATTTAACCACCATTAGATGGTGCTATAACACAGCAAACCAACACTGTAATACTAAGCTTCAATACATAATATGAGCCACACTGGCTTTTCTTGAAATGGACAGAACACTCCCCGCTTGTCATCAACCGATGCCACATACCTTTCTTTTGGATTAGAGGTGGTTGTCTTTAGTCACCGTTCATAGAATGGATAACTGAGGGCGGATTTCCTCATCTGCCTCTGGATCTACCAGTTCAAAAGTGTTTGACTCATCAATGTATGGCTTCGAACGGTATAAGAATGTAGGGCCAGTAAACCTGGTTGTGTCCTTAAGGTGTCTCGCCTCAACGGATCTGGTTGCGTGGTCTGCAGGATTGTGGTGTGTGGACACATAGTGCCACTGTTTAGGGTGGGTGGATCTCCTGATCCTTAGCACCCGATTGCTGACATAGACATAAAAGCGGTGAGTTTCATTGCCAATGTACCCCAGCACTACTTTGCTGTCTGTGTAGAACTCGACTTCTTTGACTTCCAGGTCTATTTCTGTCGAGATAAGTTCAGCTAACTCTACTGCTAGCACAGCTGCACAGAGTTCCAGTCTGGGTACTGCGTGTTTACGGAGTGGGGCCAGTTTTGTCTGGCTCATAACAAGCCTTACATGGCATTGTTCGTTGGTGTCAGTAGTTTTCAAATAATCCCCATCTCACACGACCTTGCCAACGAACCTATCCATTACAGTAAACGGCTGCCCACTCTCCCCAGTCTCACAAGCCCGCTGTCTTGGGGTAATCCTTGACACTGATCTCTCCTTCAAACCACATATCCAAACCCTTTCCACTTCCTGCCGCCTCCAACTCAAAAATATTTCACGGATCCGTACATTCCTAAACCAAGAATCTGCAAAAACCCTAGTGCATGCCCTCATCATCTCCCGCCTCGACTACTGTAACCTCCTGCTCTGTGGCCTCCCCTCTAACACTCTCGCACCCCTCCAATCTATTCTAAACTCTGCTGCCCGACTAATCCACCTGTCCCCCCGCTATTCCCCGGCCTCTCCCCTCTGTCAATCCCTGCACTGGCTCCCCATTACCCAGAGACTCCAGTACAAAAGCCTAACCATGACATACAAAGCCATCCACAACCTGTCTCCTCCATACATCTGTGACCTCGTCTCCTGGTACTTTCCTGCACACAACCTCCGATTCTCACAAGATCTCCTTCTCTACTCCCCTCTTATCTCCTCTTCCCACAATCGCATACAAGATTTCTCTCATGCATCCCCCCTACTCTGGAACTCTCTACCACAACATATCAGACTCTCGGCTACCATCGAAACCTTCAAAAAGAACCTGAAGACCCACCTCTTCCAACAAGCCTACAACCTGCAGTAACCACCGATTGACCAAACCGCTGCACGACCAGCTCTACCCTCACCTACTGTATCCCCACCCATCCCTTGTAGATTGTGAGCCCTCGCGGGCAGGGTATTCTCTCCTCCTGTACCAGTTGTGACTTGTATTGTTCAAGATTATTGTACTTGTTTTTATTATGTACACCCCTCCTCACATGTAAAGCACCATGGAAAAAATGGCGCTATAATAATTAATAATAATAATAATATTAAAATACGCTACTGCTGCAATTGCTTTGGTTGAGGCATCGCAGAAGATACAAAGCCTTTGCATCTTGACTTCTGTTGATGGCATGGAAGCATATGGTCGTGCCACGTAGAGACTTGACAGGGCTTTTAAAGAGTTTTTCATCTTGCCCACAAGTCTCTTTTCTCGATGGGAAGCGGATCATCCCAATTGGACTTCTCTTGGGTGAACATCATTTTACCTTGAATAGTTACAGGGGTTACAAATCCCAGGGGATCGTACAAGCTGTTTACTACGTACAGGACGCATCTACGCATGAAGGGTTTCTCTTCTTCGCTGATCTGGAAGGTAAATGCATCTTTTTTCAAATCCCAGAGTAAACCAAGGCTTCGCTGCATGGGAAGGGAGTCCAACTTAAATCCAAATCGGTTGAGTAATCCTGAGAGGGAAAGGCTGCCATTAGTTTTTGGCTGTTAGAAGCAATTTTGTGCAACCTCAAATTGGACGAAGCGAGCATTTCTTGTGCCCTTTTCAGGAGACTGACTGCCGACTCTTCTGTGGGTGTGGATTTCAGGCAGTCATCTACGTAGAAATCCTTTTCCAAAAACGATCTTACATCCAACCCATACTTTGCTTCACCCTTTCTGGCTGAATGTCTAAGACCATAGATAGCGACAGCAGGGGAGGGGCTGTTCCTGAAGATGTGTACTTTAATATAATATTCAATGATGTCTTTGTAGGGGTCATTATCGTGGTACCAGAAGAACCTCAAATAGTTTCTATGTTCTTCTTTAACAAGGAAGCAGTGAAACATCTGTTGGATGTCGGCCATAAATGCTACTGCTCCTTGCGGAAGCGAAGAAGTACTCCCAGAAGTCTGTTATTGAGGTCTGGACAAGACAGAAAGACGTAATTTAATGAAACACCTTCGTATCTGGCACTTGAGTCAAATACTACTCTTATCTGACCTGGCTACCAACATTCCTCTGAATCTTGAAGTACAGGTGCAATTTCCGCGTGGCCACTCTGGAATATTCTCTCAATGAAGGTAAAGAAGTGTTCTTTTGTTTCTGGTGTCTTCTGCAGTTTGGGTTTAAGGGAGACAAATCGACTGTAGACAAGTTCTCTGTTGTTGGGTAAGCGTTGCCTCTGTGGTTTGAATGGTAAAGGTGCGACCCGACTCTTTGATTCATCTCTTACTATCTCTCGATCCATGATGTCCAAAAACAGTCTTTCCTCTATGGACGTTGCTACCTGATTGTCTTCTCTTGTCCTGTGGAAAACTGTGCACCCTATATGATCTTGCTCACCGTTGCATGCATGGTGTTCACAGGAAGGGTCAGCTAACGGACAAGGTGGAGGGGTGTTGTGTGGCAATTCTTAAATCAGGAAACTGCTCTCGCATGGCTGGAAGAGAGACAGATGTCCATTTTCGAGAGTATTGGTGAGCATGCTGTTGACTGATGTCGGCCTGTGTGCTCCACCAAACAGACGTCTCCCACAATGACCCATCCTAGGTCAAGTTTCTGAGCATATGGGGCGTTTTGTGGGCCGTTAATCTGTCCTCTAGCCTTGTGGATCTGTAGTATGTCTCTTCCGAGGAGTAAGACGATTGGAGCTCCTTGGTCCAGTTCCTGTATCAGGTGAGCTATACGTTTCAAGTGGGTGTGATGAGCTGCTACCTCTGGTGTAGGTATCTCAGACCTGTTGTCAGGGATCTGGTTGCACTCCAGTATTGATGGCAAGGATAAGCAGGTTTGACTGTCTATAGACTCTACTTTGAATCCGGTTGCTTTTCTCCCCGCCATCTCGACAGTACCTGCACATGTCTTCAAGGAGTATGGAGAGCCGGGGCCAGCAATGTTGAAGGTGTCGAAGAGAAAGGACTTAGCTAGAGACCTGTAGCTCTGATCATCCAAGATTGCATATACCTTGATTGCCTTATCCCGTTGGCTTGCTGGGAATACTCTGACAAGACAGATCTTCGAGCAGGATTTTCCTGCTACAAGTTCCTTGCAGATCTCTATACACTGAGAAGTGACCTCTGGGCCTGGGTGTCAATGTCAGTGTACATCTGTTTTTCGACAGACTCTTCTACTCACGACGATACCCCCAAGGGTGGTCCAGGGTGTAAAGCCGTGTTGTGCTCCACACTACTACATTCTGCGCATTTCACACTGGTTTCACAGTTCTTGGCGAAGTGTGAGGTCGTCGCGCAGCATCAGAAGCATATCTTGTTTTCCTTTAGGAAACTCTTATGGTCTTCTAGAGACTTCTCCCTGAAGGCTCTACATTTTAGTAGAGGATGAGGTTTCTTGTGTAGGGGGCAGTGTTTGCTGACATCCTGTGGTTTGTCTTCTTCTGGAGAGGACTTACTTTCCCTGTAAGGAAACCCTGTGGAGGTAACATTAGTTTTGTGGACTGCCACTGGTGTTTTACAGGGTTTTACACCAGAGGCAGTGGTACATGACATAGTGAAATCGAAACTGGGGTCATTTCTAACTTTAGCCTGCTGAGCAACAAAGTCTACAAACACCCTGAAAGGAGGAAATGGTACTTTATGGGCCTGTTTGTAACGGGACCCGTGACTGACCCACTTTTCTTGTAAGTTGTAAGGGAGCTTTTGGACAATTGGGTTTGATACCTCTGGCAGTGTCCAGGAATGCCAACCCTGGTAGGTCACCTTCTGCCTGAGCAGCATGTACCTCCATTAACAAGTCGCTCAGTTCCCTGAGCTTTTGATAACCCTTATTTGCTATCTTGGGAAAATCATCAATTCTTTTATACAAAGCATTTTCTATAGCTTCTATTGACCCATAACATTCTTCGAGTCTCTCCCACACCATACGAAGTCCTGTGTGTACTTTATGTTAATGTTCCTGATTCTTTTGGCGTGTTCAGCTGACTCGCTCCCAAGCCACTTTACCAGTAGATCTAACTCTTCACTACTGGAAAGATCCAAGTCTCTGATGGCGTTCTGGAAGGAGGCTTACCATGCTCTATAGCTTTCAGCTCGATCAGTGAACTTTACAAGTCCCTTGGTCACCAGCTCTTGGTGGGTAAAGAACCTTGCAAAGTTCATAGTGGCTGAGTCAGTGCCAACATGAGCTGGTGTGCTGTTGTCATGCGGTGTGTGGTGCGTCCTCATACCTGGTAGGAGCTTCTGGCTTAGGAAAGTCTGTATAAAACTGTTCCGAAGTGAAGGGTGTCCCTGTCAGTCTGGGAGGAGGCCATACCTTCTATTCTGTAAGATGGTAGTGGTGGTCGACGTCGTTTCGCGGTGTACCTTCCTGCTTCCAGTACAGCATTTGGAGGAAGGATCTCTGGTAATCTGTATAGGCTGGTTGGTGTAACGGATCAGAGTTATCATCTATTCTAGGATGTTGGTGGACATATTCTGAGACGCGTTAAGCTGGGTCCTGTCGATCAAGGTCTGGTCCACGTACGTCACTGTCTCACTCAGATTCAGGAAACTCCACGGCTTCCAAGAACTCAGCTTTGGCTATTGCAGCTGCTGATTCTTTTTCAGCGGAAAGCCTTTCCAAAGTCGCTCGCAGGCGTGCTGTATCTGCGTCTCTATCTGCTTGCAAGCGGGTTCTTTCTGCTTCTTGCTCTGCTTGCAGGCGGGCTCTTTCTGCTTGCAGGCGGGTTCTTTCTGCTTCTCTATCTGCTTGCAGGCAGGCTCTTTCTGCTTCTTGCTCTGCTTGTCTTAACTTTAACTGCATCTCTTGTGCAGCGAAGGAGGATCTTACTTTCGCCGCCTCGGCTTCTGCACGGGCGAGAGCGGCAGACCTTTTCGATGACGACTTGCTAGAGCGGCTTGTTTGGGACCTCGTCCCTAGTGAAGATGCTTGACTTGCAGACATTTCGTGTCTGTTTGAAGACTGTAGGACGTCTCAGAGCGGGTAGAAATGAACTTCAGCGTGGCCTGAGACGTGTCGCGCTTGGTGGGCTGCACTCTCGGTACTTGTGACTGTATGGCAGCCACTGCGGTCTCTGCAGGCAATGCGGTATAGTACACACAGCTGCGTAAGTGGTATTTGCTATCGCTGGCATCTAGCCTCTGTTTTACTGTTCTGTCTTCATACATGTTGATACGGTGTGTGATCCAACATACAGCATAAACCACTTCTGTCTTCCAAATAAGCAGATTGTTCTCTGTAGTCTAACTTGTTTATTGGTAAACATGTGCGCGGTAAAACTATAAGAACACAAATTATATGGATAAGTATTGGGCCAAATAATAGCACAGCTGATACTTTACAACTAACAGAGAAAGTATACAAAATGATGCAACTTGTGTATATAACTACATGCAGTAAGTCTCTGATAACACATTTCCTATGTACTGGCTGCTATACAATAATCACATTCTGTACAACACTATATTACAAGAACAGAAGTAACAATCTTACCGGATAAACTTAACCAGGATGGCAACTGAGATAGTTCCAGCACAGCACATGAACACGTGTGTCTCAGGAGGTACACAAAAAGTAATGGAGTCTCTCTTTCCCAGCATACCTTGGTACAATCCCATAATGCACCACTCTAATCATTACTAAACCACAGACTATAAATTTAACCACCACTAGATGGTGCTATAACAAAGCAAACCAACACTGTAATACTAAGCTTCAATGCATAATATGAGCCACGCTGTCTTTTCTTGAAATGGACAGAACAGTTGAGCTTACATCAATATTTTGGAAACTCTTCTGTACAGCTTTAGGAGCTCCTGTCAATTTGTCTACTGCCTTTTGCCCACAATCCTATGGCCAGACTGATAAAGCTAACCAAACTCTTGAACAATACCTGAGCTGTCTTATTTCTTACCTACAGGATGACTGGGTGGACTATTTACCCACTGCAGACTTTGCCTATAATAACTTGAACCACAGTTCTACATTACACTGTCCATTTTTTACTAACTATGGCTTGCATGTATTTATTCTTAATTTTCCATTTAATACTTTGGTTCCCGCTGAAAGAACTAAATGAGATGTTACAAAAGGACCAAGCTGATTACACAGTAACAGCAGATAAACATCGATAAAGCCCCTCCTCGCCTTCAGGTCAGTGGAAAGGTTTGGCTTTCTACAAAAAATCTGAAAACAAATGTACCGTCTTCTAAATAGGGTCAAAAATTCATAGGTAGTGTTGAACGATACCTTCCGATACTTGAAAGTATTGGTATCGGATAGTATCGGCAGATACCCGAAAAATATCGGATATCGCCGATACCGATACCCGATACCAATACAAGTCAATGGGACTCAAGTATCGGAAGGTATCCTGGATGGTTCCCAGGGTCTGAAGGAGAGGAAACTCTCCTTCAGGCCCTGGGATCCATATTCATGTAAAAAATAAAGAATTAAAATAAAAAATATGGATATACTCACCCCTCCGGCGGCCCCTGGACCTTACCGATGTAACCGTCACCCTCCGTTCCTAAGAATGAGCAGTTTAGGACCTTCAATGACGTCGCGGCTTGTGATTGGCCGCGTGCCGCTCATGTGACTGCTCACGCAACCAATCACAGGCCGCGACATCATCGCAGGCCCTAAACTAGGAGTTTAGGACCTGCGATGACGTCGCGGCCTGTGATTGGTCGCGTGAGCGGTCACATGAGCGGCACGCAACCAATCACAAGCCGCGACGTCATCGAAGGTCTTAAACTGCTCATTCTTAGGAACGGAGGCTGCCGGTTACAATCGGTAAGGTCCAGGGGCCTCCGGACGGGGGAGTATATCCATATTTTTTATTTTAATTCTTTATTTTTTACATGAATATGGATCCCAGGGCCTGAAGGAGAGTCTCCGCTCCTCCAGACCCTGGGAACCATACACTGGGAACTTCCGATTCCGATTTCCGATACCACAAAAGTATCGGAACTCGGTATCGGAATTCCGATACCGCAAGTATCGGCCGATACCCGATACTTGCGGTATCGGAATGCTCAACACTATTCATAGGACGTTTTCAAATTTCTGCACAAATTAACCAAGTTGCTTTTAGTTTAAAACTTACTAGCAGCCTGAAAATTCACCCTGTGTCCATGTATCCTTGCTCAAAACATTCAGTGAGAACCCGTTTCCAGGCAAAACTCAGCCACCTCCTCCACCAGGAAAAGTCCATGGTGAAGAAGAGTACATTGTGGATAAAATTCTGGATTCTAAAAGATTTAGAGGAAGACTACAATATTTTGCGCAATGAAGTGGTTATGGACCAGAAGATAATTCATGGAAACCAGAGGGCAATGTTCATGCACCCACGCTTACAAGAGCTTTTCATCAGAGACAACCAGAGAAGCCAGCACCTGAGATGTACAGAGGCCATCCTGGAAGGAGGTGGATACTGTCAAGACTCGAACATAGCAGCTCTTGTGCACCATGTGACAGCTTTTCCCTCTGAGGTATTCAGTTCACTGGACAGTTCCTTGCTCGCCCAGATACTAGTGCCTTTGTTGTTTATGATTTTCACCTCCATGAGTGCCTGACTGGCTCCACCCTGATTGAACACCCCATTTAAACTCGGCATTGCACTTTCTTTCTTGTGAGATTATTAAGCTACCAGCCTTTAGTCAGGCTTCCTTTCACCTGCTCGTTCCTTCCAAGATAATACTCCTGCTTCCTGACTATGCTACATGATGATCCTTTAACTACATTGCCGCTCCTGTGTGCTGACCCCCTGGCTATTCCTGACTATGCTACCTGTTGGTGCTCCCCTAGTTGCTGCAATACCACTACGCCAACCCAAGTCAGTCCATAACACTGCGTTTCTTAGAGCTCACCATGGAAATCATTCCATGGGCCAACCCTCCATGGAAACAGAATATGTGCAAGTCCAATTTCTCTATTAACTTAGTTGTTATTATTGCACACCCTTATGAAATTACTGTCCCCAAAACCAGTCTAATAGGGTTGCCTTTTGCTTGACCTTTAGGGTCTATTATTATGTCAGAGTCTCGGCCCACAGGAGGATCTGTTGTATTCTGACACATTCTAAAATAATATTAATAATACAATGATTCAGCATACTGAGCAAGGAATATTCATATACCTTATTGCAATGTAAAATGTCTCTTTTCCCAAAGCAAATTTATATTAGGACTCAGACATTTTATACAGATTGTGGCAGGTTATCAATTGTTTTTACAGTGTGCTGACTAACCAAGACATTCTTTGTACACATTTTATTTCAGTGGAAACAAAAGATGCCATACTAGTCCTTTTTCATCATTGAAAGGAATCAAGTAAATAACACATTTGACAGATATCGTTAATTGTTCTTTACTATGCGACCCAGAAAAGCTATTTCCCACCTTCTGATATGACTGGTCGTTCACTCAGTGCATTGTTATTGAAACATTGCAAGCATCGATCAATAAGATTATCCCCAGAGTCAGTAAATGCATTCAGCAGCATGATAACTTACTAAGAGATCAATGTGGTGTATAGGTTAATGGGGCCAATAGTATCTTAACAAACTCATAAACTACTTAATAACCATGATTATAGCTACAGCTCAAGACACAGCTTGATTGACTTTATTATATTGATATTCACTGATGATAATACATTTTCAGCTTCCTAAGAAGATTAAAATCCTGTTGGCAAAATGATCCTAATATATTGTCAGTGGTTCCAGTTATTGCCTGAGAAAGCAATAATCTAAAATGTTAGCACTTTGTGAGCATCTAACAGGAAGTCATATACCTTGTTTAAAAGAATAGGATACCTGCTTAGTGTTACTTGAGAATTTGTAATGGACAAGATGTCTCCCCTCTCACTTCATTGAGCCGTCTGGTTTGCATCACATTTTCCAAAGAACTGTGATGTCCAGATATGAAAGTACATCATAACGAGACTTTGTTTGGTAGCTCTCTTCTGCCATCCATTGTTTCTAAGAAGACTGAGCAAGGATATATGATAAAATTAAATTGACTCCATCTTTCTTGATTACATGACTTTATGAATAATATATTGCTATAAGAATCATAATGTAAATACTTCCTGAGCACTTGATTAGCATTTGTGATGTCTAGATAAGAGAGCGCATAGCAAGAATATACTTTGCAGCTTTCTTCTGCCATCACATTTCTGGGAAATCTAGGCAAATACAGCTCTGGCAAAAATTAAAAGACCACTGCAAAATGTTAAGTTTGTCTAATTTTTCTCTTTATAGGTATATTTTTGAGTAAAATGTAAATTGTTTCTTTATTCTTTAAACTTCTGACAACATGTCTCCGAATTTCCAAGCAATAAATTTTATAATTTTTTTTCTTGAAAAGGAGAAATGGTCAAAATTGAAAAAAAACCAATGCTTTCAGACCTCAAATAATGCAAAGAAAACAAGTTCATTTAGAAACAGCAATACTAATGTTTTAACTCAGGATGAGTTCAGAAATCAATATTGTGTGGAATAACCATGATTTTTAATCACAACTTTCATGCATCTTGGCATGCTTTCCACTAGTCTTTCACACTGCTCCTGGTGCAAAAATTTAAGCAGTTCTTCTTTGTTTGATGGCTTGTAATTATCCATCATCCTCTTGATTACATTCCAGAAGTTTTTAATGGGGTTCAGGTCTGGAGATTGGGCTGCCCATGTCAGGGTTTTGATGTGGTGGTCTCTTAATTTCTGCCAGAGCTGTATACCATCCGCACCCAGACAGTATTCAAATCTATTTGCAATTTGTTTAATTTGGGTGCCTCCTCCCCAAATACAAACCCCAAAAACTGTGACTATCTTCTCCGACTCTTCAACCTACACTGCCCCATCCACCTCCTCCTGCAGTTGGTTCTCCACCCCTTGCTTGTAGCTTGTTAGTTTATTTTGGGCTCATTCTACATTATTTTAAGTGAGTTACCTCTAAAAATAAAAAAAACACAAAAAACACAGTTTTGTATTACAAAACAAAATGGGGGTAAGAGCCAGACAATTTGCCTGCAAACAAATGTTTGCTGTGTGTAGTCTGCACCCATATCTGTGGGAATACAGTGAGAACAATCCCTGGTGTATCCTCTGCAATCCTATGGGAGTACTGTTCTTTTAAGCTTCTGTGTGTACTCTGATGCCCCGACTGTAGGAGTACTGTTCCAAAATAACTCTGCAGCTACTGTATGTCTGTAGGAGTAGTGTGCCAAAAAATATTCTGTTTTGCAGCTGTCTTTTTGGGATTAGAGTGTCTAAAAAAATTGTAGTATGCAGTCTTCTCTTACCCATTTGTGGGCCAAAAAAAATATTTTATTCTACAGCTGTGTCTATACGAGTAGTGTATCTAAAAAGTGATAGTTCTATGTAGCCATTTTTTGTGAGTAATGTGTCTAAAAGATAATTCTACTCTACCGCTGTATCTGTAGCAGTTGTAGCTATGCTTAAGAGAAAAAATGTGCATTTAATCCTCTGTGTGTACTCTGCAACTCTGCCTCTGGGAGTACTGTGTCAAAAAGCCTCTATGTGTACTATGCAAAAAAAAAAAACCTGGGGGTACTGTGCCAAAAAGCCTCTGTGTCCTCTGCATCCATGTCTGTATGAGTAGTGTGCCTAAAAAATAATTATACTCTGCTGCTGTGTCTGTACAAGTTGTAAGCCTAAAAAAGAGTTAAAAAACAAAAAATAGGCAGGCACAACCCCTCGGGATCACCTAAAGCATGCTACAAGACACAAATCAATTAACAAGAGAGAAAGGGTAGCATGCAAGCAAAGAGGGATCACCAGAGCAATAATTTAATCAAACCATCAATTTTATTACACCACATTATTGAAACACTACACAACACAGTTAAAACCACTTAAAATTTGCAAAAACATAGCAAAAGTAGAGAAACACAAGACCAGTAATATGATCAAGCCACGGTGCCACCCACCGAACTGACTAGAGAACCATAATGCAAGATCCCCACATGGCTGAAAGTAGCCACACCATAGGACACTTTATGGTGTGGCTACTTTCAGCCATGTGGGGATCTTGCATTATGGTTCTCTAGTCAGTTCGGTGGGTGGCACCGTGGCTTGATCATATTACTGGTCTTGTGTTTCTCTACTTTTGCTATGTTTTTGCAAATTTTAAGTGGTTTTAACTGTGTTGTGTAGTGTTTCAATAATGTGGTGTAATAAAATTGATGGTTTGATTAAATTATTGCTCTGGTGATCCCTCTTTGCTTGCATGCTACCCTTTCTCTCTTGTTAACCTAAAAAAGAGTTATACTCTGCAATCATGCAAATGGGAATACTGTGCCAAAAAACTGTGTGTGTAATCTGCAAGCATCTCTGTGGGAATACTCTGGAAAAGCCTCTGTGGAGGTGCTGGGCAAAGCAACCTCTGTGAGGTTACTCTCCAAACAGCCTGTGTGCCTGTAATATGCAAAACAGCCTCTATTTTTTATTTAATTTGGGCAGGCCCCAAAACATTGTGAATGTAAAATAGAATAAACAAACTGTGGTAAACTCTAACAATGGCTGGGTGCGGCTGAGCACTTTTTAATTCAGCCAAAGGTACAGCCAAATCCTGTGAGATTCACGCCTGGTTCATTTTAATGGTAGTGCTGGATGTTGTGATATGCTGATTAAGGTTTAACACATTTCTGCCATTCTATCTCTACCTTTCGAGGTGGTGCCGATGCCCTACTGCATTAGCAACTTCCTCCTCTGCGTAGGGTTCCGCTGAGCCCCCGCTGTCAGGTGAGGACTATCAGAGGTGCATCTACCGGTATGCTCTTGTATTTTCCAATCACGCTCTAGTGATCGAAGTAATGGCAGGTTGTGCTTATAGCGGTGATCCAGCATGGATGTCAAACACTAATCAGCACTTTTAACAATCCGGGCAACCTGGTGGTCGTCGCAGAGGCACAGCAGAAATGTCTCAGCTTATGTGTTCCAGTCTACCCAGAGACAATGACAAAAGGTCCTTGCTAGGAAATGTATAATATGGGTCCTCTGGTTCATCTGTATACCACCAGCCAGGCTCCAGTGATGCCCATGAGCTGGTTAGTGCCATTCTGCTATGAACATGGTTGTTCTTCATCCTCTTCCTCATACTCCTCCTCCTCATCTTCCAAAACTGTCCCCTGGCTGGACATTTGTGTACCTGGCCACTTTTGATACAAGAATCTTTAAGATGCGCCAATTCTGGCACTTAACCTCGCTCTTCCCACTGGCCCTGTAGCGGTGGCAAGTGGGATGATAGTTGGGGGATGATGTCACCTTTGTATTGTCAGGTGACATCAAGCCCCATGGATACTAATGGAGAGGCATCAATAAGATGCCCCCATTACTAACCCCATAGTCACATTGTAAGAAAACCCAGAAACCCAGAAAAAAAGTCCTTTACCTGAAAGAAAGACACATGCTCCTCTAATAATCTTTATTAAACCATACTTATGACCTCGCCCATTCCCTCGATGCCCTCGTCATCTGCAAAATAGGTAAAAAGCAAACAACAATATTCCTCACCTTTCTGCAGAGATGCATTTAATCCATTTGTCCCATGATGAGTTCATCTCTGCTACATCTAGATGGCAGGCTGCTTGATGCGACCAAGCAGCCTGTCATCTAGTAGATACTGACGGTGCTCAGTGTCTGGCTGTGAACTGCTACTCCCTATCTGAGGTCACCACCACTGTGCCGTCTGACAGGTCCTGCAAGTTTACAGCCAATGAACTCACTTCACCTATGTGACGTCAGCGCAAGACTTTTGGGTTTTCATTGGCTGTAAACCATAATTATCAACATTTACAGAAATAAACACTTATAATAGATCACACTCTTTGTAATGACTCTATATAATATACAGTGAAGTATAGTTTCTCCTTGCGGAGAGTGACATGATAAGCATGTCGAGGTGAGGAGACTTAAAGCTGCAATGCTCCTCTGGGAAATATGCAAATTGTCTCTTCAGAGAGAAAGAGGACTAGAACTCTAGTGCCACCTGTTGGAAGTAGCAATCCTAACAGTCAATGTCGACCCTTTAATGAGTCTTGTCAC
The DNA here is from genome assembly GCF_051348905.1 of Ranitomeya variabilis. Taxonomy (NCBI): domain Eukaryota; kingdom Metazoa; phylum Chordata; class Amphibia; order Anura; family Dendrobatidae; genus Ranitomeya; species Ranitomeya variabilis. The sequence continues at coordinate 441,264,512 of NC_135234.1, forward strand.
ATGACTTAGGATAATAGCCAAACCAGAATCTCAATTTGCATACACTGTGTTTCGGGGTACTGCCCCTCGTTAGTGCAAAGTGGATTGCGGCTTTAAGTCTCCTCACCTTGACATGCTTATCATGTAACATTCCGCAAGGAGAAACGATACTTCTTGGATCCCGGTCAGACGCCTCTCAATCAGCCAAACCAGAACTGAAATAAACTAACTTTTTGATGATATTCTAGTTTTGTGGGAAGCACCTGCATGAACCATTTGCACTACAGTGAATTGATATGTACAAATCTTTCTCTGAACCAGGTGTTAATACTCAACAAATGTGTAGGCGCAATATTGCTCCCCACAGCAACACCAGATAACTGTTTTTAAAATGCTTGACTATCGCCTGCTGTGGCTTGCACAGTCTCTCCAGCATATGCAAGGTGGAGTTCGACCTTGTGGGTATGTTGCATATGAGGAGAGGAGCAGGTAGGTAGAATTGAGGCTACACCGCAGACAGGAAAGCAGAAGCAGGGTGACAATGGCAGAGGCACACACTGCCTGCACTTTCTTAGCGGATGAGGAGACAGTGGAGGAAGCATAGCAGGAGGAGGGAAAACATGTAGATTGTAAGCTGGCAAACAGAGTTCTCACTCCTCCTGTAACTGTTTAACCTTCTTCACAGGTCTCCCCCTTTGATGTGGGCTCTGTTAGAATCTGTTTTGTTTTTGACCATCTGCCATCTTGTTGTGGGTTTCTGGCTACTGGTCTTTTTCCCCTGGTGCTGGGTTGTCTTAGGTCAGGTGATTGTATCGCCCTTTATTACCCAGCACCTGCCTCCCATTCCTTGCTGGACATCAGTGTTCTGGCTAGGTGCTTTGATAGCTTTCTGTGTTTGATATTGTGCAGTTCTGGGATCTCTGGTTCTGCTATCTTTAGTTTCTGTTTTCAGTTGGTTTCTGCAGACGTCTCTGTGTTTTCTATTAGGAGGTGGCCTGTTTTTATACCCAGACCTTATATCTTTCAGGGACCTCCTTCCCCATATCTATAGGTCTTTGCTGAGATTAACCTAGGATTGTCAGTGGGTCTATTCGCAAGGAATGGGTCACCCACTCCATCGTAAGGTATCAGCTTAGTCTCAGTGCAAAGTCAGTTTTCCCCCTTCTATCCTAGTTCGAAGTTGCAGTTACGTAACAGTTTGTCCAGCCATACAAAAAAGAAATTCTCTCCAGGATTCCTTCAATATATGCAGCATCCAAGAACTTGTTCACCGCTTGCAAGAGTTAACTTTGGAAGTAGCCGACCTGCAACAGCACGTGAGTAATTACTCTGGAGCATGCTCTGAAGAACCTAAAGTAGGATTACCTGAGTTTTTTTCTGGTAAATGGCAGGAATTTTTTACTTGTAAAAATGCATGTTTACTATATTTTTGGCTTAGAGCCAGATCCTCAGGGAGTGAATTACAGCGTGTGGGGATTATTATGTCTTTATTGCAAAATGAACCACAAATCTCGGCATTTTCATTACATCCTGATGATCCTTGTTTGACATCAGTAGAAGCATTTTTTTTTCTTCTGTGGGGTTGTTATATGATGATCCTGATCGGGTCACATCAGCTGAGGTAGAGCTCAGATGGCTTAAACAGGCTTCTGATGATGCTGAAAGGTATTAGACCCAGTTCAGACGATGGTCCGCAGAGGTCAAGTGTAGGGTTGAGTGAAAAAGATCTGACAAATTCAAAAATCGCCGACTTTTGGCAAATCAGGTTTCATGAAACGAGACCCGATCCTAGTGTGGGATCGGCCATGAGGTCACCGATCTGCGCGCAAAAGTCACGTTTCATATGACGCTTTCAGCGCCATTTTTCAGCCAATGAAGGAGGACGCAGAGTGTGGGCAGCGTGATGACATAGGTCTCGGTCCCCACCATCTTAGAGAAGGGCATGAAAGTGATTGGCTTGCTTTCTGCGGCGTCACAGGGGCTATAAAGGGGCATGCACGCCGACCGCCATCTAAGGCTGCTTTCACACTTGCGTTTTTGTCTGCAGCGTTTTTTGCACAAAAAACGCATGCGTTTTTTTTTCCTATATTTAACATTGAAAACGCATGCGTTTTTTTGCACATGCGTTTGGTCGCGTTTTCAAACGCATGCGTTTTTTGACTGCATGCGTTCATTTTCAAAAATGCTACCTGCAGTATTTTCTTGCGCGTTTTTTTGCCGCGAAAAAACGCATGCGTTTTTTCGCGGCAAAAAAATGCATTGCTGTCTATGTAAACGCATGCGTTTTTAAGCACATGCGTTTGTTTGCGCTAAAAACGCATGCGTTTTTATAGAAAAAACCCAGAAAACACACTAAAAAGTCACCCACCACCATCAAGGTGATAAAGGGATCCAAACCCTAACCCTAACTCTACCCCTAACCTCACCCCTAACCGTTTAATGAACATTTTCTGACAGTCATATTGCCACGTATTTAAGTGCCACGTATCACGTATTTCAGTGCCACGTATGCCACGTGCCACGTATTTAAGTGCCACGTGCCACATATATAAGTGCCACGTGCCACGTATTTAAGTGCCACGTGCCACGTATTTAAGTGCCACGTGCCACGTATTAAAGTGCCACGTGCCACGTATTAAAGTGCCACGTGCCACGTATTTAAGTGCCACGTGCCACGTATTTAAGTGCCACGTGCCACGTATTTAAGTGCCACGTGCCACGTATTTAAGTGCCACGTATTTAAGTACCACGTATTTCAGTTGCACGTATTTCAGTGCCACGTATTTCAGTCACGTTTAGGGTTAGGGTTAGGGGTAGGGTTAGGGTTAGGGTTTTCTTGTTTTTTCTTGTTTTTTCTTGTGTTTTCTTGTGTTTTCTTGTGTTTTTCTATAAAAACGCATGCGTCTAAAAAACGCATGCGTTTTACCGCGTTTACATGCGTTTTTCACACATGCGTTTTTTTAAAAAACGCATGCAGACAAAAACGCAAGTGTGAAACTAGCCTTACCTCTGCCGATCTTAGCATAGGGAGAGGTTGCTGCAGCTTCATAAGAAGAAGGGATATAGTTAGGGAGGGAAGATTAACCCCCAAACTGCTTGTGCTGTAGCGATTTCCACTGTCCAACACCACCTTTTTTGCAGGGACAGTGGAGGCTATATTTTTGTGCATCAGCTCTGTAGCTTATTAGGCTGCCTTATAAGGCTCCCTGATAGCTGCATTGCTGTTTGCATGCTGCTGTGCAAACCAACTGCTTTTTTAAAAGCAAAAATCCTGTTGCTCCTTTCTGCACAGTTATCTTGTTTATTTGTCCACACTTTTGTGTGCAGCAGTCCTTTTTATTGCTGCCATACTTGTCCTGAGATCATTGTAGGGAGATTGAAATTGTACTACAGTCCTTGTATTTTTTCATATATCTTCCAGCCACTTTCTGCCACTTACATTGTGTTGTTATATACACTGGGCCTGAGTTTTGGTTCAGTCTCCCCCCAAAAAAAGTGAGGTTCAAATTCTCACAAAGTGGATATACTTCAGTCCTGTTAGTTTGTCGCATATCAGCCAGCCACTTTCTGCCACTTACATTGTGTTGTTTTATGCACAGGGCCTGAGTTTTGGTTCAGTCTCCCAAAAAGAAAGGGAGATTTAAATTCTCAACAAGTTTATATACACCTTCTACCTTGTTTTACAGTACCATATAACGGTTGTTATTTTGGTTAGATTTCCCAAAAAATGAGGAAGTCTGGTGGAAGAGCCCGTGGGTGGTGGTTGCCAGCTGGTACTGATGGTGGTGGTGGTGGTGGTGCATCTGGTGGTAGTGGCAAGAGCACAATAGCACCTAAGGCTGGAGGTGTTGAGCCAGTGTCATTGTCTGGCTACACAAGGCCTCGAAGGCTCCCTTATCTGGGAGTAGAAAAACAGCTTTTAAAGCCGGAGCAGCAGGAAAAAGTTTTGGCTTTCCTTGCTTACTCAGCCTCTAGCTCTTTCGCCTCCTCTTCAGAAAGTTCCAAATATAAAAGCAGCGAGTTGTCAGTGGATGCTCCCGGTCAGGAACAAGACGTTTCCTTGTGTCCTTCACCCAAACCAAAAGTGAAGGATGCGTCAGGTGACACTGCAGGTTACTCCATGGAGCTCTTTACACATACCGTGCCTGGGTAAGAAAGGGAAATTGTTAACTGCCCATTACAAGATGAATCGGACATGGAGTGCACTGATGCACAGCCACAGCTAGATTATTATGCTGTTCCATTTACTCAGATCACTACATTGCCCTCGCAGTGTACTGAGCCAGAATCTGAACCTGATGAGGCTATGGTGCCCCGTCCCGAACGCTATAGCACCTTACACGGTGACACAGAGGAAGGTGCACATGACATTGAAGAGGAGGTGATAGATGACCCAGTTGTTGACCCAGATTGGCAGCCATTGGTGGAAGAGGGTGCCACTGCCAGTAGCTCAGAAGCGGAGGAGGATGATCCACAGCAGCCATCTACATCGCAACAGCTGTCATCTGGCAGGCCCGTATCAGGCCAAAAACGTTTGTCAAAAATAAAAACAGTTTTAGGACAGTGTGGCCATCCGGTGAAAGTAGCACAGCATGCAATGCCTGAAAAGGTAATCAATAGTAGGAAGAGTGTAGTGTGGCAATTTTTTAACCAAGATCTGAATGATCAGTCAAAAGTTATCTGTAAGAAATGCTCAAAGACCTTTAGCAGAGGGAAGAATTTTCAAAATTTAAATGCAACATGCATGCTTAGACAGCACTTGCAAGCCTGGACTAACTACCAAATGTCCCGTACCGTTGGTGCACCTGCTCTGAATGAAGGTAGTCAGCAACTCTACATTGCTTCCCTCACTGTAAGCTCACCGGTTAGGACACCACCAGCAGCAAATGTGGAGGTATCGTCGCAAGGCCAAAGCAGTCAGGGAATCACAAGGTTATTGGTAGGAAACACTGTATGTAGGCCAACATCAAGAATACCATCACCATCCCTCTCTCAATCCGCCATGTCCACCACCACCACCGCTAGTTCCACCATATGCAGTCCTCCAGTCCAGCTCACCCTACAAGAGACTCTCATTAGGAAAAGAAAGTACTCATCCTCTCATCCGCGTACACAGGGTTTGAACGCCCACATTGCTATACTAATCTCGTTAGAGATAATGCCCTACCAGTTGGTTGAAGGCGTAGCTTTCAAAGTCCTGCTGGCCTATGCAGTACCACGCTATGACCTACCCAGTTGGCACTTCTTTGCGAGAAAAGCCATCCCAGCCCTCCACCAGCATGTCAAAGACCGCATTGTCCATGCACTGAGGCAATCAGTCAGTGGAAAGGTGCATCTCACAACAGATGTATGGACCAGTAGGCATGGCCAGGGACGTTACATGTCCATCATGGCACACTGGGTTAATGTGGTGGATGCTGGGTCCACGGGGGACAGCCATAGTTGGACAGTTCTGCCTAGCCCACGGTCTAGAAAACAGTTGGCTGTAGGCATTCGCCACCCCTCCTCCTCCTCCAGAAGCGAAAGCTCATCCACAGAGCGCAGTCGCATGACCACTCCATCCGCAGCTGCCAGTGTTGCACACGAGGTGTCCCATTATCAAACAGCTAGTGGTAAGCGTCAGCAGGCTGTGTTACAAATGAAGTGTTTGGGCGACAACAGACACACCGTGGAAGTTCTGGCCGAGTACTTGCAGCAACAAACTCAGTCATGGCTGGGCAGTGTACATCTTGAGGCAGGCAAGGTAGTCAGTGATAACGGAAGTAATTTAATGGCTGCCATAGCCCTTTCAGAACTGAAACACATACCTTACCTGGCTCACACCTTGAACCTGGTGGTGCAGTGCTTCCTCAAAAATTATCCGGAGTTACCAGCCCTGCTCCTGAAGGTGCGAAGACTTTGCTTGCACATCCGCCGGTCGCCTGTACACTCCCGCCGTATGCTGAACCATCAGCAATCGCTGAATCTTCCCCAGCACCACCTAATAATTGACGTTGCAACAAGGTGGAACTCCACACTGCACATGGTTCAGAGGCTGTGCGAACAGAGGCGTGCTGTAATTAATTTGTGGGAGGATACACATACACAGGCAGGCACTTGGATGGCAGACATGGAGTTGTCTGGTGTGCAGTGGTCGAAGCTACAAAATCTCTGTGAAGTCCTTCAGTGTTTTGAGGAATGCACATGGCTGGTAAGTGCAGACGACACCATCATAAGCATGAGCATCCCACTAATGCATCTGCTGATGCAAAGTTTGATGAACTTTAAGGAGCAGGTGCAAAGCCGAGGAGGAGGGAAGCCATGATGACAGTCAGCCATCGTCTGCTCAGGGAACTCTCCTGGACAAGGTGGCGGATGAAGAGGAGGAGGAGGAGGATGATGAGGATGAATATTTATGGGAGGAGGATGCTTCTCAGGGGGCAATAGAAACTGGTGGTGTTGCAAGGTCTGGTATAGGATTTTTGCGGGACACAAGTCATGTTGTTTTGCAAGAAAGTGCTCCTCAACCCAGCACAAGCAGTGAATTGACACCTGGAACATTGGCCCACATGGCTGAGTATGCCTTGCGTATCCTAAAAAGGGAACCCTGCATTATCAAAATGATGACCGATGACTATTACTGGTTGGCCTGCCTCCTGGATCCACGATATGAAGGAAAATTACAAAATATCATGCCACATGAGAACCTTGAGCAAATATTGGCTACCAAACAAGCAACTCTTGTTGACCGTTTGGTTCAGGCATTCCCAGCACACAGCAGCGGTGATGGTTCTCACACGATCCGTAGAGAGCAACATGGCAGAGGTGTTAGAGGTGCACAAATCCGAAGTGGCATTGGACAGAGGGGTTTTATGACCAGGTTGTGGAGTGATTTCGCAATGACCGTTAACACAACAGGTACTGCTGCATCAATTCAAAGTGACAGGAGACAGCATTTGTCCAGTATGGTTACGAACTACTTTTCCTCCCTTATCGATGTTCTCCCTCACAGGTCATTCCCCTTTGATTACTGGCCATCTAAAATAGACACCTGGCCTGAATTAGCAGAATATGCATTACAGGAGCTCGCTTGCCCTGCTGCTAGTGTGCTATCAGAAAGAGTCTTCAGTGCTGCTGGTTCAATAGTGACCAAAAAAAAGGACACGTCTGGCTACCCAAAATGTTGATGATCTAACCTTCATTAAAACGAACCAATCATGGATTTCAAATTATTTTGCCCCACCTTCCCATGCTGACACGTAGCTTGCCTGAAAAATGTCTTGCTTTTGGCCTCGTCTTACTGACTGGCCATTTTTATACCTCCCTAAATGGGCTGACTCCCCCCACAGGGCCGTGGTCACCACCTGGAGCAAGCACCCGTGCGAGTGCCGTTTGCCAGGACAGGTGGGTGGGCCCACTCTTGGGCGACGGCACTGGCACAGGGTCCCTCATAGTACAATGAAGTGTCTCTGACGGTGGTGGTGCACAACCAACATCAGACACACCAACGTAATATGAGGGGCCCTGTGCCAGTACCGCCGCCCACGAGAGAGTGTTCCCCCCCAGCTCGAACAATGCTCTACCACTTGCAATACTTACCTCTCCCTGCTCCACCACTGTGTAGTCTGTGCTGTTAAATCCTTCAATGGCACTGCCAATACAAATTTGTTGAAATGATAGATGATAGTTAAAATATACAGGGGCCCTGGCCTCCATTTAGACCAGTTAATACTTTGCGCCTACTACCACTGTCTGCTACTCAGCAGAGGAGCCCACCCCTGTACCTAGCCATGCCACCTGTTTAATTATGAACAATTTTTTGGCAGACACTTAGCCCACTTTATTATTTGGGCCTACTAAATTAGTCTGCTACTCATTACAGTTTTCCTCCACTGAACAAAGCAATGTCGCCTGTTTAGTCCTATTAGCAATTTTGAACTGCATTTAGCCTACTTTATTATTTGGGCCTACTACGTGTATCTGACACTCATTACAGTTTTCCTCCACTGAACAAAGCAATGCCGCCTGTTTAGTCCTGTTACCACATTTGAACTGCATTTAGCCTACTTTATTATTTGGGCCTACTAACTGTGTCTGCGACTCATTACAGTTTTCCTCCATTGAACAAAGAAATGCCGCCTGTTTAGTCCTGTTACAAATTTTGAACTGCATTTAGCCTACTTTATTATTTGGGCCTATATCTGTGTTTCCTCCTCATCCTGCCCATTGCCCAGCCACTGCTAGATGAGTCTGCTGGTACATTGACCCAGACCACTACATTCCCCTTGCAATCGACACAGCCAGAATCTGACCCTGCTGAAAGTCAGGTTCCCCATCCCACATACTATACCACCTTACACAGGGACAAAGAGGAAGGTGCAGATGAAAGTGCAGGTTCCTTCATAAGGTGGGGGGGCATACTCGTTGGTGACATCATTGGCACAGGGACCCTCATAGTACACAAAAGTCTCTCTGCCAGTGGGAGGCGCCACCCACCATCAAACACACCGCCGTACTATGAGGGGCCCTGTGCCAGTGCCAACGAGTGGCCCCCCCCCTGCTTGCTCAGGATCACAGCACTTGCAAAGTTGAAATACTTACCTCTCACTGCTTCACCGCCGTGACGTATTCCACGTTTCCTGGGCCCACGAAAATCTTGAGCCAGCCCTACCCCTCCACAACTTTAGCCAAATGACCCCCAGATTTCAATGCCTAACTATTATTATAAAGTAAATTAAGATTGACAAGCTTAAGTAATAAGAATTGATGTTTTTGGCATTAAAATGGGCACTGTATGTGTTTTCCTGTCCTCCACTCACTGCCGACTTTGATTCCCCATTGACTTGCATTGTGTTTCGTGTTTCAGTCAGCTCCCGACTTTTCGCAATAATCGGCTGATTTCACCCGACCCGACTTTTGACAAAGTCGGGTTTCGCGAAACCCGACTTGATCCGAAAAAAGTAAAAGTCGCTCAACTCTAGTCAGGTGGAATGATCCAGCGTTCACGAGTAGTGTTGAGCATTCCGATACCGCAAGTATCGGGTATCGGCCGATATTTGCTGTATCGGAATTCCGATACCGAGTTCTGATATTTTAGTGATATCGGAAATCGGAATCGGAAGTTCCCAGTGTATGGTTCCCAGGGTCTGGAGGAGAGGAGACACTCCTTCAGGCCCTGGGATCCATATTCATGTAAAAAATAAAGAATTAAAATAAAAAATATGGATATAGTCACCCCTCCGGCGGCCCCTGGACCTTAGCGATGTAACCGGCAGCCTCCGTTCCTAAGAATGCAGTGAGTTTAGGACCTGCGATGACGTCGCGGCTTGTGATTGGACGCGTGAGCGGTCACATGAGCGGTCACGTGACCAATCACAAGCCGCGACGTCATCGAAGGTCCTTCACTCCTCATTCTTAGGAACGGAGGCTGCCGGTTACATCGCTAAGGTCCAGGGGCCACCGGAGGGGTGAGTATATCCATATTTTTTATTTTAATTCTTTATTTTTAACATGAATATGGATCCCAGGGCCTGAAGGAGATTTCCTCTCCTTCAGACCCTGGGAACCATCCAGGATAGCTTCCGATACTTGTGTCCCATTGACTTGCATTGGTATCGGGTATCGGTATCGGCGATATCCGATATTTTTTGGATATCGGCCGATCCCATCCGATACCGATACCTTTGAGTATCGGAAGGTATCGCTCAACACTACTCACAAGTCAGTTTTTAGCAGGTTTGAGTTAAAGAGTTAAACATTTGCTCATTGCATATCCTGGAAACTGCTATGCAGTTAGCTATTCATGTAGATAGAAGATTGAGAGAGAGACAGAATGAAGAGAAGGCTCTTATAATGCTGAACCCCGTCTCTCAGGATAGCCCCGTCGACAGCGGGGAACCGATGCAACTTGGGGCAATATCTTCTCGTTCCCAGGAGAGGGAGAAGAGGTTTTCTGAAGGGCTATGCTTGTATTGTGGTAAGGTTGACCATTTTATTAAGCAATGTGAGGTTTGCATAATGAAAGAAAAAAAAGGTTAGTAGGAGTAACACTCCAGTTCGTATAATAATAATAATAATAGTATTGCGTTTTTACGATCCGCAGGAGTTTTTTTTTCTGGTAATACCACATATCTTGGTCATTCCATTGATTTTCAGGTAATGGTGGATTGTGGTTCTGCACTTAATTTGATTGTTCAACAATTTCTAGACAAATATAATTTTGATTCTGAACCATTGTCATCTCCTATTCCTGTTGTGGCTATTGCTAACACTCATCTGTAACATGGGTGTAATTCTCGAAAGGTTACCGGGTTCTCACTTACTGTGAATATAGAACATCAGGAGTGTATAGACTTGTTGTCCTTGCTAAATTACCTTGCCCAGTCATCCTGGGGTTACCCTGGTTAAAAATGCACAATCCTTTGCTGGACTCGTCGTCTAGTACTATAAGGTCCTGGGGTCAGGGGTGTTATGGTAATTGTTGTAATGTTCATGCAGCACCCCAGAGTCCTGGTTGTTGCAGTACTGTGGCTCCGCCACTATGGGGAGCTATGGTACGTCTGATTGCACTAAGGAGTTTCTCTGACCAGGTACACTCACACCACACTTCACACTCCGGCCACCAAGGGGGGTGGTCCTATCTAGTAGGCCACTCCTCACAACTCTGGTAAAACTGGGGGTTGGACAGGAAGACAGAGGGAAGTAGCTGGGGAGAGCTAGTGAGAGGACCTGTCAGGGATGGGATCCTGGCAGACTCCTCAGAGCAGAACTAACCAGTGCACAACGGGAATACAGTAAAGAAGTATTGGGACCAGAAGGAGTCGTGCTGTTAGACCGAGGCAACATCCTTCTGAGGCGCAAACAGTCGGTGGCCGGAACGCCGAGCAAGTAAGAGACTTTAAGTACACTGCAAACCACGGCCGGACAGCCAATTATAGGTTGGCTGTCTCACACAAATCACCTAAGCAGACAACGGAGGCAGCTGTGGGAGAGGGGCGACTCTAGGGTCCCGGAAGAACTCCAGGCCTACCCCGTCATACGGGTGCGTCCTACCATATCACCTGGAGGACGGAGAGAACGAACAGTAGAGACAGACAGAAACAGTTGTGAGGACTATCCCGGGAGCTCAGCAGGGAAGAACTACAACACCCAGCGCTAGCAGGTAGACACTGATTCCCACCTGTAAAGAGAACTTCTGATGTGCCTTTGGACCGGCCGGTCTCTGACAACCCAGTTAACAGCGCTCTGGACTGAGGTCTCCAAAACCTTCAGTAAAGAGGTAAAGAGACTGCAACCTGGTGTCCTCATTATTTACCGCGACCTGCACCCCACAACTGCACCGTTACAACACCACTTATTGCACCGGACGTCCCCCACTGACAGACAGGGCCACGGACCGGGTCTAGCCACCGTGACAACCCCAGAACTGAGACTCAGAGGCCCGGCTCCAGGTACCCCTCGGTCCTGCGGCGGTGTGGGGGCGCTCGAACTTGGCGTCACGAACAGGATTTACTTAAGCCTGAAGAATCAGGTCATGTGTGCCTTGGAACTGTGATTTACTGTGCTTGGACTGTACTTTATTGAAAAGACTGTGTGCTGTGCCATTTACCGCCAAAATTCGCCATTGCCGCGCACGGAGGGAGGAGCCTTAGCTACGCGGGCGGAACCAGCCAAAAGAAGCGCGGAACGGAAAGCGCGGTAAGGCGCCAATCCCGGAAGAGGAACTCCGACCTCCAGCAGGTTAGTGGGAGGAAGGGACAGCCATGTCTAAGTCGGGAGGAGAGGAGGTGGCGGTCGCAGCCGCGGACGTAGGGGCAGCTCCGGTCCATGCAGCGGGCGAAGCCGCGGCCCTAATACCACCACCGGCTGCCGCAGTACCCGCTGTTCCCCTCAGCCAGCCGGACACTGCCGCTAACACAAAAGCCATAATGCCCTTTTCTATGCCGTACCTGCCCGGAGCGGCCTGGCTCCCACGATACTCTGGGGAGTTGCATACATTCACTGACTTTAAGGAAGGGCTCTGCAGCCTGCTCGAGTTCTATCCCCTGACAGAGCCCCAGAAGGTTCATATGATAACCGGCCAACTCTTTCGGGCGGCTCTGAAAGAATTGAAATCCTGGCCCGCTGAGGATAAAGGAACTGCACAACAGATTTTTGCCAAGCTTAAAGCCACCTTCGATACTCGCACTGCTACGGAAATTAAACTGACTTTTTATGGATGCAAACAGAGGCCGCAGGATAGCTTACCGGACTATGCTCTTAATCTCCAGGAGGCGATGCGGGCTATTAAGCAGAGTGACCCCGGCAGCATGCAGGATGAGGATAAACTTCTGAAGGAGCGGTTCATTGAGGGGCTCCTGTGCAGTCACCAGCGGGGCCAATTGCACTTCCTGGCCATGCAAAATCCAGACTTGACTTTTGTGCAGTTCAAAGATAAAGCTATCCAGGCATTGCAGGAGCGACATCCCAGCCGCGCAATACCACCCAGGCGCCCCGCTCTCACATACCACCAGGAGGTGGCATCGGATACCCCAGTTGCCGCGGAGGCCGACGCCCAGAGCTTCGAGGACGACTCCCCTGCAGGACTCCGTCTTCAGATGCAGGAGCTGACCAAGAACGTTGCTGCCCTAGCCCGGACGGTGCAGTCCCTACAGGAGGCCCCCAAGAAAAAGATCCAGCTAGCCTCCGGACCAGAGGATGTTCCCTGGATGCGACAGAAGAGGACCCCACCGACCAGAGGCCGGGACAGCGATCGTTTCCATCAGGACGGACGACCCATCTGCCGCCGATGTCACCAGGTGGGCCATCTTGCAAGGTACTGTCCTTTAAACGAGCAACCCCTGGGGCAAAGGGCCAACCCCCATGAGTAGGACGGTCAGGCCCGCAGCATTGGAGAACCAAGTATATTGGAGGACGACCAGTTCTCCCTGTAGTGATTGATGGAATCCCCTTGAATGCTTTGCTGGACACCGGTTATCAGGTGACGACTATACCTTACGTGCTCTACAAACGGTATTGGGAGGACGCTGATATTACTCGTGGCCCTGACGATGATTTCACCATAATCGCCAGTAATGGTCAGCCGTTGCCACAAGTGGGGTATAAGGAGGTCACCATCAAAGTGGGGCGGGTGGAATTGAAAGCCCAAGGGATTGTGATTGTTGATATTGATCGTCGAGAATGTAATCCCATGATGACTCTTGGTACTAATGTTATAGAAAATTGTCTTGCAGAAGTGATTGTTTTGTTGCAACAGGTGGCAGAAACCGCTGGCCACAGTGAGCAACGTGCCCTGCAGAAGGAAATCAGAGCTCTGATGCAGAGACAGCAGGTAGAGCTGACTGGTGGTGAGATTGGTCGTGTCACTGTGAGTGATTCAAACCCCATCGCGATACCCCCCAAGAGTGAAATGTTAATATGGTGTCGAGCAGCCATAGGCCTCAGGGGTAAGGACTACCAGGCCTTGGTAGAACCCGTATATTCAGACCATAGGCCTACTGTTCTGACAGCCCGGGGGGTGGTCGACGTCCGTCAGGGGAGAGTGCCCGTACGTGTCCTCAATTGTGGGGAGGAAGAGGTTCACCTCACCAAGTATACCACGCTCGCCAAATTGTTCACTGTCAATAATAATGTGATACAGACACCTGAACCCTTGGTCCCGTCAAACTTGGCGGAGAACAAAGGTTCTGCAGAGCCCTCGAAGGACTGGTGTCGGGAATTGCATGTGGGCACTGACTCTACCCCATCCCATCAAAAACAGGGGGCCTACAGGGTGGTACACGAGTACGAGCAGATATTCAGCAAACACCCCTCAGATTTTGGGCAGGTGAAAGGGATCCAACATCACATCCCCACGGGAGATCACCGACCCATAAAAGAGAGATATCGCCCTGTACCCCCAGCTCATTACCAGTGTGCCAAGGACATGTTGCGGGAAATGAAGGAGGCTGGGGTGGTGAGAGACAGCTGTAGCCCCTGGGCAGCTCCGTTAGTCCTTGTTAAAAAGAAAGATGGTACAATGAGGATGTGTGTTGATTACAGGCAGTTGAATCGCATTACACATAAGGACGCATACCCACTGCCTAGGATAGAGGAGTCTCTGGCTGCCTTAAAATCTGCTAATTACTTCTCTACCTTAGATCTCACCAGTGGGTACTGGCAGGTTCCTGTAGCGGAGGCGGACAAAGAGAAGACGGCCTTCACGACGCCAATGGGTCTCTGTGAGTTCAACTACATGCCCTTCGGATTGTGCAATGCTCCCGGAACGTTCCAGAGGATGATGGAGTGCTGCCTGGGACACCTGAACTTTGAAACCGTGCTGCTATATTTGGATGATGTCATTGTCTTCTCTAAGACCTACGAAGACCACCTGAAGCACCTGGCCGAGGTGTTTGAAGCCCTATCCAACTTCGGCTTAAAGGTGAAACCGTCCAAGTGTCATCTGCTGAAACCTAAAGTGCAGTACCTGGGCCATGTGGTGAGCACTGAAGGAGTGGCCCCAGACCCCGACAAGGTCACAGTGATTAAGGACTGGCCAAAGCCCAGTGACCTCCACGAAGTCCGGCAGTTCCTCGGGCTGGTAGGCTATTACCGGAGGTTCATTAAGGACTTCACCAAGAAGGCCGCACCCTTGCAAAACCGAACGAAGAGCTGGAGGAATCCTTCACCTGTTTGAAGTCGGCACTGACGGGAGAAGAGGTACTGGCTTACCCCGAATACGACCAACCGTTTGTGCTGTACACAGATGCCAGTAATGTGGGACTAGGAGCCGTGCTGTCTCAAGTCCAGAAAGGCAAGGAAAGAGTGATCGCTTACGCCAGCAGGAAACTCCGTCCCACGGAAAGGAACCCTGACAACTACAGTTCCTTCAAACTGGAATTCCTTGCCCTTGTCTGGGCAGTGACAGAGAGGTTTAAGCACTACCTGGCCTCCGTGAAATTCACCGTCTTCACGGACAACAATCCGCTAACGCATCTGGGTACTGCCAAACTCGGGGCTTTGGAACAGCGGTGGATGGCCCGGCTGTCCAACTATGATTTCACCATCAAATACCGGGCAGGACACCAGAATGCCAATGCCGATGCTCTGTCCCGAATGCCCAATTTACCAGAAGTGGGAGAAGACCCGGAGGCACTTGAAGAGGTGGAGCTGCCTGCCTTCCATCGCCCCAAAGCCACTCAGAACTCTCACCATGTGAAGAACAGGCACAAGAACCAACCGGATGCCACGCTGAATCCCCTGCCCCACCACGGATGGGCAGAAACCCAGGATAGTGACCCCGCGGTCCATCAGGTGAAGGAGCTCTTGACGCAGGCTGGGTTGCACCCTGGCCCAGATGATCCACAAGAAACCCAACAGCTGTGGAAGGGGAGAAGCAAGCTGTTTATCCATGATGGCAAGCTGTGCAGGAGGAGCATCGACCCACGTACTCATGAATTAGTGTGGCAGATAGTGGTGCCAAGGCGAGATGCGCCCATGGTTCTGGGAGCCTACCATGATGGAGCCGGACACTTCGAATGGAGGAAGCTGGAGAAGCTACTCCGAGGGAGGTTCTATTGGATTGGCATGAAGAGAACCATTGAGAAGTGGTGTCGGGAGTGTGGTTCATGTAGTCTGCGCAGAAAGGACCGTGACAGTCAACGGGCTCCCCTGCGGCCTATCATCACCAAACGGCCGCTTGAACTGGTCGCGCTGGATCATGTGAAGCTGACACCTAGCCGGTCGGGCTATATCTACGCCCTCACCATCGTGGACCACTACTCCAGGTTTTTGGTGGTTGTGCCTGTTAAAGATCTAACGGCCAGGACTGCCGCCAGGGCCTTCCAGCAGCACTTTTGTAGGCCCCATGGCTACCCAGAGAAGGTACTGACCGACCAGGGACCTGCCTTTGAAGCAGAAGTGTTCCAAGAATTCTGCCAGCTGTACGGGTGTAAGAAGATCAGAACCACTCTGTACCACCCTCAAACCAACGGGATGTGCGAGAAGATGAACCAGGTAGTGATCGATTTATTGAAGACCTTGCCTGTGGAGGAACGGAACCTGTGGCCGACAAAGTTGCCTGACCTGGTGGATATGTACAACCACATCCCAGTAAGTTCCACCAACTGTACTCCAGCGTACCTGATGCGAGGAAGGTCTAGTCGGTTACCCGTTGATCTGGACATGGGGGTCCTAGTACCCGAAGATACCTCGCCGGAGGCAGATTGGGATACAGAAAGGCAGCGAAGATACCGCGAAGTACAGGAGTGTGTAGAGAGAAGTCTCGCCCAGGCTAGGCAGAAACAAGAAAAGGACTACAATCAACACGCTCCTGCGATTCCCCTGTCACCTGGTGAGCAAGTGCTTAAACGAAAGAGGAGGTTACACAAGCTCGATGACCAATGGGAAGCGGAACCGTATACCATCTTGCCATCCGACTTCGACAACACTAAGGTCTGTCTCATCAGCAAGGACAGAGGGGAGACCTCGACAGCGGTATCCAGGGATCACCTTAAGGTCTGCCCCGATAAGTTGAAAGAGAGGGGCACGGCCCCAGAAATCTCCCCGCCGGTGGAAAAGGAGAAAATGTTCCATACTGTCCTTGGTGACTTTCCCCAGTCCTGGACTCAGATAAACCAAGCCGTTGTGGTACCTGTCGTAATGTTTCAACAGCCGGACCCGCCAGAAACAATGGTGGTACCAGATCATCTGGCTCCACTACCTCAACAAGCCTTACCTGATGAAGCCCTGCCAATCGTTGAACCGGCAAGTCCTCCCTCCGCTATCAGTGAATCTGCTGTACCCACTGTTGATAACCGCAGCTCTGAGAGCCCCAACCTGCCAGTGCTACCCAGACTCACTAGAAGTGTAGTTAGAAGACAGCGCACTACACCAGCGGTAGCAAGCATAGCGGGCCCTGTTAGGCCAATAGCAACCCCCGCGCTGCGAAGGTCCACACGCAGCACTCAAAATCAAACTCCCCTCCGCTACAAAACTTGGAGGTATTGATAAGGGCTGCTATTTAATTGAAAATGTTTGTATGCATATCTTTTTGTTACAGGTTTTTAAATGGACACTAGAGTAATGGACGGTGAATTGCTCAAAAACTTTCATAAGGGGGATCCCTTTGTTTACCCGGGGTCCCCGCTGTTTCAACCACTGAACTGAGAGTCATAAACTGTGCATGACCTAACTTTTGCAACGTTCAAGAATCCTCACCTCCCGTAAAGGGAAGCATAGTTATGTTCAATTGTTATGCTATTTCAAAAATTTGTGTGTTTCCTGTTAACATGTATTATTGTTCTTGTTTTCCCAGTCCCGGAGTACTGGATTTAACCGGGGGGGAGTGCAGCACCCCAGAGTCCTGGTTGTTGCAGTACTGTGGCTCCGCCACTATGGGGAGCTATGGTACGTCTGATTGCACTAAGGAGTTTCTCTGACCAGGTACACTCACACCACACTTCACACTCCGGCCACCAGGGGGGGGTGGTCCTATCTAGTAGGCCACTCCTCACAACTCTGGTAAAACTGGGGGTTGGACAGGAAGACAGAGGGAAGTAGCTGGGGAGAGCTAGTGAGAGGACCTGTCAGGGATGGGATCCTGGCAGACTCCTCAGAGCAGAACTAACCAGTGCACAACGGGAATACAGTAAAGAAGTATTGGGACCAGAAGGAGTCGTGCTGTTAGACCGAGGCAACATCCTTCTGAGGCGCAAACAGTCGGTGGCCGGAACGCCGAGCAAGTAAGAGACTTTAAGTACACTGCAAACCACGGCCGGACAGCCAATTATAGGTTGGCTGTCTCACACAAATCACCTAAGCAGACAACGGAGGCAGCTGTGGGAGAGGGGCGACTCTAGGGTCCCGGAAGAACTCCAGGCCTACCCAGTCATACGGGTGCGTCCTACCATATCACCTGGAGGACGGAGAGAACGAACAGTAGAGACAGACAGAAACAGTTGTGAGGACTATCCCGGGAGCTCAGCAGGGAAGAACTACAACACCCAGCGCTAGCAGGTAGACACTGATTCCCACCTGTAAAGAGAACTTCTGATGTGCCTTTGGACCGGCCGGTCTCTGACAACCCAGTTAACAGCGCTCTGGACTGAGGTCTCCAAAACCTTCAGTAAAGAGGTAAAGAGACTGCAACCTGGTGTCCTCATTATTTACCGCGACCTGCACCCCACAACTGCACCGTTACAACACCACTTATTGCACTGGACGTCCCCCACTGACAGACAGGGCCACGGACCGGGTCTAGCCACCGTGACAACCCCAGAACTGAGACTCAGAGGCCCGGCTCCGGGTACCCCTCGGTCCTGCGGCGGTGTGGGGGCGCTCGATTCACATTGCTGCTTTTGTGAAGAAGGAGCTTCCTGAAGCCATTTAGGATTTCTGGAGGGTATTTTGGGAGGATGAGTCTCAAGCTCTACCACCCCATAGAGATTACGACTGCGCTATTGAGTTCGTCCCAGGTTCCACACTTCCTAAGAGTCGTTTATTTAATCTGATGATTCCTAAGAGGAAGGCCTTAAAGGAATACCTACAGACTAGTTTAGCTGCAGGTCATATAAGACCCTTTAAGTCCCCTGTGGCTGTAGGATTCTTGTTTGTCAAAAAGAAGGATGGGGGCCTTAGGCCGTGTCTGGATTTTCGGGAGATTAATAAGATCACTGTGAGCAATCCTTACCGCTGATTCCGGATTTGTTTAACCAACTAACAGGAGCGAAGTGGTTCTCTAAGATTGACCTTCGTAGGGCACATAATTTGCTGCGGGAGAAGGAGGGCGATGAAACGAAGTCAGCCTTTAATACCCCAGAAGGTCATTTTGAGTGTCTGGTGGCGCCTTTTGGCCTTACTAATGTACCTGCGTTTTTTCAAAATTTCATTAATGACATTCTGAGGTCGTTGATTGGTAGGAGTGTTATTGTTTATTTGGATGATATTTTGATCTACTCGACTGATGTGGAGTCGCATTGGCAGAGAGTCCGCAAAGTTCTACAGATTTTGAATGAAAACTCACTCTTTGCTAAATTGGAGAAGTGCGAGTTTGCTGTACAGAAAATGAGTTTTTTGGGGTACCTTGTGTCCAGTGATGGGTTTGAGATGGACCCGATGGAGGTTCAGGCAGTATTGGAGTGGCCTAGGCCTGAATGTTTGAAGTCGGTTCAGAGATTTTTAGGGTTTGCTAATTGTTGCAGAAAATTCATAAAGAATTTTTGTGTGACCGCTAAACCTATAACTGATCTCACTAAGAAGGGTTCTAATACTGTTTAATGTCCTCTGAGGCTGTTAAGACTTTTGAGCATCTGTTTTGATCCAGACAGATGAGACCAAGCCATTTCTGGTAGAGGTTGATGCCTCCTCAGTAGCGGTGGGGGCAGTTCTGTCCCAGGAGTGAGAGGATGGGGTGCATCCCTGTGCTTTCTTTTCTAAAAAATTTTCGTAGACTGAGCTCAACTATGATGTTGGGAACAGAGTCGTTGGCCATTAAACTCGTGTATGAGCATTGGCGACATTTTTTGGAGGGGACTAGACATCCGATACAGGTTTTTACTGATCATAAGAATCTGATATATCTGGATGCTGCTAAAGTTTGAATGCCCATGAAGCTAGGTGGGCACTGTTTTTTGCCCGGTTTCATTTCTCCATAACATATATCCCTGGGACAAAGAATGTTAAAGCAGATGCTTTGTCTTGTAGTTTCTCTCCAGCAGTTAATACTGAGAAGGAGGAATGTATTTTGCAGAAAGGGGTGGTGGTGGCAGCATTGGGTTCTGAGTTGGAGAGTAGCATCCTAGAGGTCCAGAATTGCCATGATTCTCAATGGCGAGAGAACATAGCCCAGCATATATGAGAACTAGCTCTTGGAAGATGGAAACTATACTGACCATGAACTAAACCTGCCGCACAACTAGAAGTGGCCGGGTAGCATGCCTACGTTTTTTAACCCTAGATGCCCAGCACCAGCCGGAGAACTACCTAATCCTAGCAGAGGAAAAGACAGTCCTGGCTCACCTCTAGAGAAATTTTCCCAAAAGGCAGACAGAGGCCCCCACATATATTGGCGGTGATTTTAGATGAAATGACAAACGTAGTATGAAAATAGGTTTAGCAAAATCGAGGTCCGCTTTCTAGATAGAAGGAAGACAGAAAGGACACTTTCATGGTCAGCAGAAAACCCTATCAAAACACCATCCAGAAATTCCTTTAAGACTCTAGCATTAACTCATAACACCAGAGTGGCAATTTCCGATCACAAGAGCTTTCCAGACACAGTAACGAAACATCAGCTGTGAACAGGAACAAAATGCAAAAACACACAAGGACAAAAGTCCAACTTAGCTGGGAGTTGTCTAGTAGCAGGAACAAGCACAGAAGGCTTCTGATTACATTGTTGACCGGCAAGAAACTGACAGAGGAGCAAGGTTATATAGCGACTCCCACATCCTGATAGGAGCAGGTGAACAGAGGGGATGATGCACACAAGTTCAATTCCACAAGTGGCCACCGGGGGAGCCCAGAATCCAATTTCACAACAGTACCCCCCCCTCAAGGAGGGGGCACCGAACCCTCACCAGAACCACCAGGGCGATCAGGATGAGCCCTATGAAAGGCACGGACAAGATCGGAGGCATGAACATCAGAGGCAGTGACCCAAGAATTATCCTCCTGACCGTATCCCTTCCATTTGACCAGATACTGGAGTCTCCGTCTGGAAACACGAGAGTCTAAGATCTTTTCCACAACGTACTCCAACTCACCCTCAACCAACACCGGAGCAGGAGGCTCAACGGAAGGCACAACCGGTACCTCATACCTGCGCAACAATGACCGATGAAAAACATTATGAATCGAAAAGGATGCAGGGAGGTCCAAACGGAAGGACACAGGGTTAAGAATCTCCAATATCTTGTACGGGCCGATGAACCGAGGCTTAAACTTAGGAGAAGAAACCCTCTTAGGGACAAAACGAGAAGACAACCACACCAAGTCCCCAACACAAAGCCGAGGACCAACACGACGACGGCGGTTGGCAAAAAGCTGAGTCTTCTCCTGGGACAACTTCAAATTGTCCACCACCTGCCCCCAAATCTGATGCAACCTCTCCACCACAGCATCCACTCCAGGACAATCCGAAGATTCCACTTGACCGGAGGAAAATCGAGGATGAAACCCCAAATTACAGAAAAACGGGGACACCAAGGTGGCAGAGCTGGCCCGATTATTGAGGGCGAACTCCGCCAAAGGCAAAAAAGCAACCCAATCATCCTGATCCGCAGACACAAAACACCTCAAATATGTCTCCAAGGTCTGATTAGTCCGCTCGGTCTGGCCATTAGTCTGAGGATGGAAAGCAGACGAAAAAGACAAATCTATGCCCATCCTAGCACAGAATGCCCGCCAAAATCTAGACACGAATTGGGTCCCTCTGTCAGAAACGATATTCTCAGGAATACCATGCAAACGAACAACATTTTGAAAAAACAGAGGAACCAACTCGGAAGAAGAAGGCAACTTAGGCAAGGGAACCAGATGGACCATCTTAGAGAAACGGTCACACACCACCCAGATGACAGACATCCTCTGAGAAACAGGCAGATCCGAAATAAAATCCATCGAGATGTGCGTCCAAGGCCTCTTCGGGATAGGCAAGGGCAACAACAATCCACTAGCCCGAGAACAACAAGGCTTGGCCCGAGCACAAACGTCACAAGACTGCACAAAGCCTCGCACATCTCGTGACAGGGAAGGCCACCAGAAGGACCTTGCCACCAAATCCCTGGTACCAAAGATTCCAGGATGACCTGCCAATGCAGAAGAATGAACCTCAGAGATGACTCTACTGGTCCAATCATCAGGAACAAACAGTCTACCAGGTGGGCAACGATCAGGTCTATCCGCCTGAAACTCCTGCAAGGCCCGCCGCAGGTCTGGAGAAACGGCAGACAATATCACTCCATCTTTAAGGATACCTGTGGGCTCAGAATTACCAGGGGAGTCAGGCTCAAAACTCCTAGAAAGGGCATCCGCCTTAACATTCTTAGAACCCGGTAGGTACGACACCACAAAATTAAACCGAGAGAAAAACAACGACCAGCGCGCCTGTCTAGGATTCAGGCGCCTGGCAGACTCAAGGTAAATTAAATTTTTGTGGTCAGTCAATACCACCACCTGATGTCTGGCCCCCTCAAGCCAGTGACGCCACTCCTCAAAAGCCCACTTCATGGCCAAAAGCTCCCGATTCCCAATATCATAATTCCGCTCGGCGGGCGAAAATTTACGGGAAAAAAAAGCACAAGGTCTCATCACGGAGCAGTCGGAACTTCTCTGCGACAACACCGCCCCAGCTCCGATTTCAGAAGCGTCGACCTCAACCTGAAAAGGAAGAGCAACATCAGGCTGACGCAACACTGGGGCGGAAGAAAAGCGGCGCTTGAGCTCCCGAAAGGCCTCCACAGCATCAGGGGACCAATCAGCAACATCAGCACCCTTCTTAGTCAAATCAGTCAATGGTTTTACAACATCAGAAAAACCAGCAATAAATCGACGATAAAAGTTAGCAAAGCCCAAAAATTTCTGAAGACTCTTAAGAGAAGAGGGTTGCGTCCAATCACCAATAGCCTGAACCTTGACAGGATCCATCTCGATGGAAGAGGGGGAAAAAATGTATCCCAAGAAAGAAATCTTTTGAACCCCAAAAACACACTTAGAACCCTTCACACACAAGGAATTAGACCGCAAAACCTGAAAAACCCTCCTGACCTGCTGGACATGAGAGTCCCAGTCATCCGAAAAAATCAGAATATCATCCAGATACACAATCATAAATTTATCCAAATAATCGCGGAAAATGTCATGCATAAAGGACTGGAAGACTGAAGGGGCATTTGAAAGACCAAAAGGCATCACCAAATACTCAAAATGGCCCTCGGGCGTATTAAATGCGGTTTTCCACTCATCCCCCTGCTTGATTCGCACCAAATTATACGCCCCACGGAGATCAATCTTAGAGAACCACTTGGCCCCCTTTATACGAGCAAACAAATCAGTAAGCAGTGGTAACGGATATTGATATTTAACCGTGATTTTATTCAAAAGTCGATAATCAATACACGGCCTCAAAGAGCCGTCTTTCTTAGACACAAAGAAAAAACCGGCTCCTAAGGGAGATGACGAAGGACGAATATGTCCCTTTTCCAAGGACTCCTTTATATATTCTCGCATAGCAGCGTGTTCAGGCACAGACAGATTAAATAAACGACCCTTAGGGTATTTACTACCCGGAATCAAGTCTATGGCACAATCGCACTCCCGGTGCGGAGGTAGTGAACCAACCTTGGGTTCTTCAAAAACGTCACGAAAGTCAGACAAGAATTCAGGAATCTCAGAGGGAATAGATGATGAAATGGAAACCAAAGGTACGTCCCCATGAGTTCCTTTACATCCCCAGCTTAACACAGACATAGCTCTCCAGTCGAGGACTGGGTTATGAGATTGCAGCCATGGCAATCCCAGCACCAAAACATCATGTAGATTATACAGCACCAGAAAGCGAATAACCTCCTGGTGATCCGGATTAACACGCATAGTCACTTGTGTCCAGTATTGTGGTTTATTACTAGCCAATGGGGTGGAGTCAATCCCTTTCAGAGGTATCGGAGCCTCCAGTGGCTCCAAATCATACCCACAGCGTTTGGCAAAGGACCAATCCATAAGACTCAAAGCAGCGCCAGAGTCGACATAGGCGTCCGCGGTAATAGATGACAAAGAACAAATCAGGGTCACAGATAGAATAAACTTAGACTGTAAAGTGCTAATTGAAACAGACTTGTCAGGCTTCTTAGTACGCTTAAAGCATGCTGATATAACATGAGTTGAATCACCACAATAGAAGCACAACCCATTTTTTCATCTAAAATTCTGCCGCTCGCTTCTGGACAGAATTCTATCACATTGCATATTTTCTGGCGTTTTCTCAGTAGACACCGCCAAATGGTGCACAGGTTTGCGCTCCCGCAGACGCCTATCGATCTGAATAGCCATCGTCATGGACTCATTCAGACTCGCAGGCACAGGGAACCCCATCATAACATCCTTAATGGCATCAGAGAGACCTTCTCTGAAAATCGCCGCCAGGGCGCACTCATTCCACTGAGTAAGCACAGACCATTTGCGGAATTTTTGGCAGTATATTTCAGCTTCATCTTGCCCCTGAGACAAGGACATCAAGGCCTTTTCCGCCTGAAGCTCTAAATGAGGTTCCTCATAAAGCAACCCCAAGGCCAGAAAAAACGCATCCACATTGAGCAACGCAGGATCCCCTGGTGCCAATGCAAAAGCCCAGTCTTGAGGGTCGCCCCGGAGCAAGGAAATTACAATCCTGACCTGCTGTGCAGGGTCTCCGGCAGAGCGAGACTTCAGGGACAAAAACAATTTGCAATTATTTTTAAAATTTTGAAAGTGAGATCTATTCCCCGAGAAGAATTCAGGCAAAGGAATTCTAGGCTCAGACATAGGTGCATGAACAACAAAATCTTGCAAATTTTGTACCTTTGTGGCGAGATTATTCAAACCTGTAGCTACACTCTGAAGATCCATTTGAAACAGGTGAACACAGAGCCATTCAAGGATTAGAAGGAGAGAAAGAGAGGAAGGCTGCAGTATAGGCAGACTAGCAAGTGATTCAATTAAGAGCACACTCAGAACTAGAGGAAAAAAAAAATAAAAATTGTAGCAGACTTCTTTTTTCTCTCCTTTCTCAGCCAGTAATTTAACCCTTTTTTGGGCCGGTCAAACTGTCATGATTCTCAATGGCGAGAGAACATAGCCCAGCATATATGAGAACTAGCTCTTGGAAGATGGAAACTATACTGACCATGAACTAAACCTGCCGCACAACTAGAAGTGGCCGGGTAGCATGCCTACGTTTTTTAACCCTAGATGCCCAGCACCAGCCGGAGAACTACCTAATCCTAGCAGAGGAAAAGACAGTCCTGGCTCACCTCTAGAGAAATTTTCCCAAAAGGCAGACAGAGGCCCCCACATATATTGGCGGTGATTTTAGATGAAATGACAAACGTAGTATGAAAATAGGTTTAGCAAAATCGAGGTCCGCTTTCTAGATAGAAGGAAGACAGAAAGGACACTTTCATGGTCAGCAGAAAACCCTATCAAAACACCATCCAGAAATTCCTTTAAGACTCTAGCATTAACTCATAACACCAGAGTGGCAATTTCCGATCACAAGAGCTTTCCAGACACAGTAACGAAACATCAGCTGTGAACAGGAACAAAATGCAAAAACACACAAGGACAAAAGTCCAACTTAGCTGGGAGTTGTCTAGTAGCAGGAACAAGCACAGAAGGCTTCTGATTACATTGTTGACCGGCAAGAAACTGACAGAGGAGCAAGGTTATATAGCGACTCCCACATCCTGATAGGAGCAGGTGAACAGAGGGGATGATGCACACAAGTTCAATTCCACAAGTGGCCACCGGGGGAGCCCAGAATCCAATTTCACAACACAGAATGCTGCACCAACTAACACTCCCTATGGTAAATTATTTGTGCCTAGAGCCTTGCGGAGAGCTTTGTTTGCTGTATGTCATAAGTCTCGGTTGGCTGGTCATCCAGGGATTTCGGAAACTAGAAAGTTGATCGGTCAAAATTTCTGGTGGCCACGGTGGCAAAGAGAAATCATCAAGTGGGTGCGTCAGTGTACTGTGTGTGCTTGGTCAAAGGCCTCACATTCCCCGGCTGCAGGGTTGCTGTGCCCTTTGGAGGTTCCTAGTTCACCATGGTCACATCTTGCTATGGATTTTTTCACCGATCTGCTGGTCTCTGAGGGTTTTTCTGTCATCTGGGATGTTGTGGACTGGTTTAGTAAGATGTGTCATTTGGTCCCGTTCAATAAATTACCCTGCGCCAAGACTCTAGCTAAGGCATTTGTGAAAGAGATTGTCAGGCTCCATGGGGTTCCCACGGACATTGTTTCCATTAGAGGACCACAGTTTGTGGCTCGCTTTTGGTGTGCTTTTTGTGACAGATTAAAGGTTCATTTGTCATTTTCGTCAGGTTATCATCTGAAGTCCAATGGACAGACTGTAAGGAAGAACCAGGACGTCGAGCAGTTTTTAAGATGTTTTGTAGCAGAAAATCAGGAGATGTGGTCGGAATATCTACCACTAGCTGAGTTTGCTCTTAATAATCATATGTCTTCCATGGCTGGGTGTTCTCCTTTTTTTTGCTGTACAGGGAGGCATCCATATTTCAGTCCATTTTCAAAGATTGGGGAAGCGGTGCCTGAGGAGCAGAGTTTTTCTGTAAATTTGGACAGGGTTTGGACCAATGTACGCCATAATCTGAAGGAGACAAATAGGAGTTCAAAGAAATATTTTGACAAGAAAAGAAGGGAGGCGTTGTTAGCAGTTGGGTGACATGGTCTGGTTGTCCTCTAGGAATCTGCGTTTGAAGATCCCTTCTAAAAAACTGGGGCCTAAGTTTGTAAGAGCCATCAAAGTGGTTCAGGTTGTCAACTCGGCAGTGGTAAGATTAGACATCCCCTTGTCCTGGAGAATTAATTCAGTTTTTCATGTATCTTTACTGAAGAAAGTTGACACAGCAGATAAGGAGGTGATGCCAACTGTTCCTCCAGTTGATGAGGATGTGGTTTTCTGGCTGCTGGTCTTTTTCCCCTGGTGCTGGGTTGCCTTAGTTCAGGTGATTGTATCACTAGTGTTGATACCGCAAGTATCGGGTATCGGCCGATATTTGCTGTATCGGAATTCCGATACCGAGATCCGATATTTTTGTGGTATCGGGTATCGGTATCGAAACAACATTAATGTGTAAAATAAAGAATTAAAATAAAAAATATTGCTATACTCACCTCTCCGACGCAGCCTGGACCTCACCGAGGGAACCGGCAGCATTGTTTGCTTAAAATTCGCGGGTTTACTTCCTTACGTGAAGTCCCGGCTTGTGATTGGTCGCGTGCCGCCCATGTGGCCGCGACGCGACCAATCACAGCAAGCCGTGACATAATTTTAGGTCCTTCAGGATTTTAAAATTACGTTCCGGCTTGTGATTGGTCGCGTCGCGGCCACATGGGCGACGTGACCAATCACAAGCCGTGACGTCACGGGAGGCAGGACAAGCGCGCATTTTAAAATGCGCGCATGTCCAGCCTCCCGTGACGTCACGGCTTGTGATTGGTCGCGTCGCCCATGTGACCGCGACGCGACCAATCACAAAGCCGGAACGTTATTTTAAAATCCTGAAGGACCTGAAATTACGTCACGGCTTGCTGTGATTGGTCGCATCGTGGCCACATGGGCGGCACGCGACCAATCACAAGCCGGGACTTCATGTAAGGAAGTAAACCCGCGAATTTTAAGCAAACAACGCTGCCGGTTCCCTCGGTGAGGTCCAGGCTGCGTCGGAGAGGTGAGTATAGCAATATTTTTTATTTTAATTCTTTATTTTACACATTAATATGGATCCCAGGGCCTGAAGGAGAGTTTCCTCTCCTTCAGACCCTGGGAACCATCAGGGATACCGTCCGATACTTGAGTCCCATTGACTTGTATTGGTATCGGGTATCGGTATCGGATTGGATCCGATACTTTGCCGGTATCGGCCGATACTTTCCGATACCGATACTTTCAAGTATCGGACGGTATCGCTCAACACTATGTATCACCCTTTATTACCCAGCACCTGCCTCCCATTCCTTGCTGGACATCAGTGTTAATCCTCTAGAGTTCTGGCTAGGTGCTTTGATAGCTTTCTGTGTTTGATAATGTGCAGTTCTGGGATCTCTGGTTCTGCTATCCTTAGTTTGTGTTTTCAGTTGGTTTCTGCATCCATCTCTGTGTTTTCCATTAGGAGGTGAGGTGTTTTTATACCAAGTGCTTAGACCTTTCAGGGACCTCCTTCCCCATATCTATAGGTCTTCAATAAGATTAACCTAGGATCGTCGGTGGGTATATTGGCAAGGAATGGGTCGCCCACTCCATCATAGGGTAACAGTAGAGTCTCAGTGCAGGGTCAGTTTTCCCCCTTCTATCCTAGTTCTGTGTTGCAGTTCCATAACAGGCTCTTGCACTGAGCCCACAACTTTTCCAGCACATGTAATCTGACTACAACAGCTAACTTGTGCCCCTAACAACCGCCAATGGAATCATGATCTACCTGCTGCTGTTAACCTGTTAAATGCCGCTGTCAATCTCTGACAGAGGCATTTAACATGATCGTGCTGGAAGCAGATCAATAATCCCATCCATTGGTGCCCGAGTCACATGACCATGATAAGGTGGACAATCTCTCACCCACTCTATGGTTGTCCATAAAAACCCCGCCCTTATAATGGCCGATAAACACCTCTCAACACATAGTGTGCTGAAGGAAACCTCTGGGTTTCAAATCACTGAAGTTAATAGCGTCAGTGAAATGTATCTCCCCTCCAGCACTTTGTCAGTGACTTTGTCTCATTGTGTGCACTCTGCAACCCTGCCTGTGGGAGTACTGTAGCAAAAGTTGCTGTGTGTACTCTGAAAACCTGCCTGTGGGAGTACTATGTCCCCATGTCTGGGTGTGAAATTTTTAATCAGATTCTCTGGGGAAAATATTAAAACATGCTCTGTGGGTGACACGTTTAATCAGCTTCTCTGGGGGAAATGAGGAAACATGCTCTGTGGGTGAAATTTGTTATCAGCTTCAATGTGGGAAATGTGAAAACATGCTCTGTGGGTGAAATATATTAGCTTTTGTTAGTGTACTGTACCCCAAAGCCTTTGTGTACGCCACAGCTTTGTATCAAGAACCCTGCTGCAGACTTAAGTTACCGTCACACTCAGCGACGCTGCAGCGATATAGACAACGAGCCGATCGCTGCAGCGTCTCTGTTTAGGTCGCTGGGGAGCTGTCACACAGACAGCTCTCTCCAGCGACCAACGATCAGGGGAACGACTTCGGCATCGTTGAAACTGTCTTCAACGATGCCGAAGTCCCCCTGCAGCACCCGGGTAACCAGGGTAAACATCGGGTTACTAAGTGCAGGGCCGCGCTTAGTAACCCGATGTTTACCCTGGTTACCATTGTAAAAGTAAAAAAAAACACTACATACTCACCTTCTGATGTCTGTCACGTCCCCCGGCGTCCACAGGGTTACGCGCTTCTGCCGAGAGCTTCCTGCACTGACTGAATGTGTCAGACATTCAGTGCAGGGAAGCCACCGGCGGGGGACGTGACAAATATCAGAAGGTGAGTATGTATATTTTTTTTTTTTTTACTTTTACAATGGTAACCAGGGTAAATATCGGGTTACTAAGCGCGGCCCTGCGCTTAGTAACCCGATATTTACCCTGGTTACAAGTTACACACACCGATCCAGCGATGACAGCAGGTGATCAGCGACGAAATAAAGTTCTGGACTTCTAGCTCCGACCAGCGATATCACAGCGGGATCCAGATCGCTGCTGCGTGTCAAACACAACGAGATCGCTATCCAGGACACTGCAACGTCACGGATCATCGTCGTTCTCGCTGCAAAGTCGCTTAGTGTGAAGGTACCTTTACAGCAGGAGTCTGTGCACAAGATACAGAAGGACAGGGGGGTGAGAGGGAAGTGCTGCGGTGAATTTACCTGCCAGAGTGCAGGACCTGAAACACTTGATCACCGGGGGAGGGGCCAGATTTGGAGCCAGACGCCGAGTAGTCGTGGTGACCGGTGAAACCGAGAGTAGTCTGAACATGACGAAGTCAAACCAGGAGGTCGATAAAGTACTAAAAAGTGAGATGCTGAGAGTGGTCAGGGCATAGCAAAAGGTCAGGTAGCCGGAGATAGCAGTGCAGTACAAATGGGGCAGACAGGAGATTAATAAGAGTACTAAGGTCAGAGCCAGAAACAAACCGTAAGCCTGGAATCACAAAGCAATGCACAGAACGAGAACATAAACCGGATAATACACAAGAAGGCAAATGGACTACACAGTATGCAAGCACACCAGGGGGTCAGACACATAACCAGAACAGATGTATCACTGATAAGGATCCCCCAACTAAGGCAGGTAAATATAGCCCTCCCCAAATCAAAAGGAGGCCATGCAAAGTTAACCCTGAGAGGACAGGGAAGGAACCCTGTCCACAACCATGACATTAGTCTGCAAGAGTAGTGTGCCTAAAAAATATTTTTTCTCTACCTTTGTGGCCGGGGTTAAAGCTCATCTGGTGATGTCATCTCAGGGACACCCATGTCGAAGTCAAAGGGGAACCTGCCAGGTCTCACTCTCATCAGATAGTCTGGAGTGCAGTAGGTGGAGTTCACCGGGATATGGTTGTATAGGTCTACCAAGTCTGGCAACTTGGCCATTGGTTTCTCTCTTCCAAGGGCAAGGTCTTCAACAAGTCAATTACCACCTGGTTCATTTTCTCGCACATGCCATTTGTCTGCAGATGGTACGGCGTTCTGATTTTCTTGCATCCATACAGGTTACAGAATTCCTGGAACACTTCTGCCTCAAAGGCTGGGCCTTAGTCACTGAGCACTTTTTTCAGGGTAACCATACAGTCGACAAAAATGTTCTTAAAATGCCTTGGCTGCCGTCTTCACTGTTTGGTCTTTGACAGGCACGGCTACCAGGAACCTTGAGTTATGGTCCACTATGGTGAGGGCATAGACATAGCCTGACCAGCTTGGGGCTAGCTTCACATGGTCCAAAGCTACCAGTTCAAGTGGCTGCTTAGTGATGATCAGCTTTAATGGGGCTCGCTGGCTGTTACGTTCTTGCATGGGCCACATTCTAAGCCCCACCTCTCAATGGCTTTCCTCATGCCAATCCAGTAGAATCTTTCACGAAGTAAGACTTCCAGCTTCCTCCATCCGAAGTACCCTGCTCCATTGTGGTGCGCTTCTAAGACCATTGGCACATCCCGCTTCAGGACTACCACCTACCACCAGTTCATGAGTGCATGAGTTGATGTTCCTCCAACACAGTTTTCCCTCCTAGATGAACAGCTTGCCCTTTTCTTTCCACAACTGTTGGGTCTTTTGTGGAGCATCTGGACCAGGGTGCGAATCAGCTTGCGTCAACAACTCCTTTACTAGGCAGACTGCCGGGTCGCTGTCCTGCGTCTCTGCCCATCCATGATGGGGCAATAGGTTAAGTGTGGCCTCTTGCATGATATAGCACTTGTCCCTCTTGCAATGGGAGCACTGGAAAGCCTCAGGGTGGTGGAAGGCTGGTTACTCGATTTCTTCACTTTCAGGCCAAAGTTGGATAAGGCTTCAAACACCTCAGCCAGGTGCTTCACGCGATCTTCATAGGTTTTGGAGAAGATGATCACATCATCCAGATACAAACAGAACGGTTTCAAAGTTCATGTGCCCGAGGCAACACTCCATCATCCTTTGGAATGTCCCCGGTGCGTTGCAAAGCCCAAATGGCATGTAGTTGAAATCGCTTAAGATCCTGGGTGTCATGAAGTCGGTCTTCTCTTTATCCGCCTCTGCCTTGGGAAGCTGCCAATACCCACTGGTGAGATCTAAGGTGGAGAAATAGTTAGCGGATTTCAGTGCAGCTAATAATTTCTCTATTCTGGGTAATGGGTAGGCATCCTTATGTGTAATGCGGTTAATCTGCCTGTAGTCAACACACATCCTTATTGTAACATCTTTCTTTCTAATGAGGACTAATGGAGCTGCCCAGGGACTACAACTGTCTCTGATCACCTCAGCCTCCTTCATCTACCGTAACTAGTGTTGAGCGATACCGTCCGATACTTGAATTTATCGATATCGGAAAGTATCAGCCGATACCGGCAAAGTATCGGATCTAATCCGATACCGATACCCGATACCAATACAAGTCAATGGGACACCAAGTATCGGACGGTATCCTGTATGGTTCCCAGGGTCTGAAGGAGAGGAAACTCTCCTTCAGGCCCTGGGATCCATATCAATGTGTAAAAGAAAGAATTAAAATAAAAAATAGGGATATACTCACCTCTCCGACGCAGCCTGGACTTTACCGCCGTAACCGGGAGCCGTTGTACCTAAGAATGCGCGCTTGAAGGGCCTTAGATGACGTCACGGCGCTCTGATTGGTCCGTAGCGGTCGTGTGACCGCTACGCGACCAATCACAAAGCAGTGACGTCACCTAAGGTCTTTCAAGCGCTTGAAAGACCTTAGGTGACGTCACTGCTTTGTGATTGGTCCCGATACTGATTCCCGATACCACAAAAGTATCGGATCTCGGTATCGGAATTCCGATACCCGCAAGTATCAGCCGATACCCGATACTTGCGGTATCGGAATGCTCAACACTAACCATAACATACCATTGGCACATTGATAGTGAGCTGGAGGTACAGGCTGGTACCTCTCTTTAATGGGTTGATGATCTCCAGATATGTTGTTGGATCCCTTTTACCTGCCCAAAGTCTAGTGGTTGTTTGCTAAAGACTCGCTCATATTTCTGGACCACCCGGTAAGCCCCATGCTTTTGGTGCAAAGGGGTGGAGTCAGTTCCTAAATGTAACTTCTGACACCAATCCTCCAGCTGCCCCTCAGAACCATTGCCCTCCACCTAGTCAGAGGGAAGCAAGGGTTTTACTGCCTGTATTGCATTGTTATTTACAGAGAACAGCTTAGCCTACTATCAGAGTACACTGGTTCTACCAGGGCATGGTAGTCTTGACCCCTGAGGCCTATTGCTGCCCGACAACACATTAACATTTCACTTCTTGGAGGTACTGCAATGGGGAACGGATCACTCACTCTGACATTGCCAACTTCTCCACCAGACAACTCTAACTGTTGTCTCTGCATCAGTGCTTTGATTTCATTTTGCAGGACTCGCTGCTGACTGGAACTGGCGGTCTTGGCAACCTGTTGCAAAAAAAGAATAATTTATCCAAGACAATGTTCTATTACATTAGTGCTTAAAGTGATCATAGGATGGCATTCTCGTTTGTCAATATAAACTATAATCAAGCCTTGTGACTGCAATTCTTCTTGGCAAATCTTAATGGTCACCTCCTTATACCCCACTTGTGGCAAAGGCTGACCATTGCTGGCAACTATGGTCAGATCATTATCTGGGCCGCAGGTAATATCAGAGTCAGCGCAGTGCCGCTTATAAAGAATATATGGTATAGTCGTCACCTGGAAGCCAGTGTCCAGTAAAGCGTTCATCGGGATGCCATCAATCACAATGGGCAGGACTGGCTGAACTCCCACGTACTTGTCTCGCCAGCTTTGTGGGCCTGGTCATCTTACTCCTGGGGGTTGGCCCTCTCACCACAGGGGTTGCTCGATTAAACTGCAGAATCTTGCGATGTGCCCAGCCTTGCTGCAGCAGTGGCAAATGGGTCGTCCATCCTGGTCATAGTGATTGTTGTCTCTTCTAGGGTTGAGCGACTTTCATTTTTTAAAGATTGAGTCGGGTTTTGTGAAACCCGACTTTGTCCAGAGTCGAGTCGAGTGCAGTCGGCCGATTATCGCTAAAAGTCG
The DNA here is from genome assembly GCF_051348905.1 of Ranitomeya variabilis. Lineage (NCBI taxonomy): Eukaryota > Metazoa > Chordata > Amphibia > Anura > Dendrobatidae > Ranitomeya > Ranitomeya variabilis. The sequence goes on from NC_135234.1 coordinate 441,297,965, forward strand.
GGGATCGACCGAAACACGAAACCCAATACAAGTCAATGGGGAAGCATAGTCGGCAGTGAGTGGAGGCCAGGAAAACACCTACAGTGCCCATTTTAATGCCAAAAACATCCATTCTTGTTTCTGAAGCTTGTCAATCTTAATTAACTTTATAATAATAGTTGTTCAATGGAACTTGGGGGTCATTTGGCAAATTTGTGGGGGGTAGGGCTGGTTCAAGGTTTTAGTGGGCCCAGGAATCGTGGACTACGTCACGGCGGTGGAGCAGGGAGAGGTAAGTATTTCAACGTTGCAAGTGCTGTGATCCTGAGCAAGCAGGGGGGCACACTTGTTCGCATTGGCACTGGCACAGGGCCCCTCAAAGTACAGCGGTGTGTTTGCACGGCGGGGGCGCCTCCCACCAGCAGCGACACTTTTGCGTACTCTGAGAGGCCCTGTGCCAGTGACGTCGCCAACGAGTATGCCCCCCCACCTGATGAAGGAACCTGCACTTTCATCTGCACCTTCCTCTTTGTCCCTGTGTAAGGTGGTATAACATGCGGGAAGGGGAACCTTACTTTCAGCAGGGTCAGATTCTGGCTGTGTAGAGTGCAAGGGGAATGTAGTGGTCTAGGTCAATGTACCAGCAGACTCATCTAGCAGTGGCTGGGCAATGGGCAGGATGAGGAGGAAACAGATATAGGGCCAACGAATAAAGTACGCTACATGCAGTTCAAAATTGGTAACAGGACTAAACAGGCGGCATTGCTTTGTTCAGTGGAGTAGCAAACCCAGGAGCAGCAGACACTGTTTTAAGGGCCCAAACACACTAATAGGCCAAATGCAGTTTAATATCTGATACTTTAGGCCAAAAGCCTAAGACTGAAGCTCAGCTTTATTCAGTTGAGGGCAAAAACCAGGGAGGGGCAGACACCATTAGTAGGCCCTAACCACCAATTTTTAAAAACACAGCACTTAATGAGAGCCAGAAGGTTGAAGCTCAGCTTTATTCAGTTGAGGACAAACACCAGGCAGGGGCAGACACCGTTAGTAGGCCGTAACCAAAGTTGAAGGCCAAATGCAGTTTAATATCTGATACTATAGGCCGAAAGCCAGAAGGTGGAAGCTCAGCTTTATTCAGTTGAGGGCAAACACCAGGGAGGGGCAGACACCGTTAGTAGGCCCTAACCACCAATTTTTAAAAACACAGCACTTAATGAGAGCCAGAAGGTTGAAGCTCAGCTTTATTCAGTTGAGGACAAACACCAGGCAGGGGCAGAAACCGTTAGTAGGCCGTAACCAAAGTTGAAGGCCAAATGCAGTTTAATATCTGATACTATAGGCCGAAAGCCAGAAGGTGGAAGCTCAGCTTTATTCAGTTGAGGGCAAACACCAGGGAGGGGCAGACACTGTTAGTAGGCCCTAACCACCAATTTTTAAAAACACAGCACTTAATGAGAGCCAGAAGGTTGAAGCTCAGCTTTATTCAGTTGAGGACAAACACCAGGCAGGGGCAGACACCGTTAGTAGGCCGTAACCAAAGTTGAAGGCCAAATGCAGTTTAATATCTGATACTATAGGCCGAAAGCCAGAAGGTGGAAGCTCAGCTTTATTCAGTTGAGGGCAAACACCAGGGAGGGGCAGACACCGTTAGTAGGCCCTAACCACCAATTTTTAAAAACACAGCACTTAATGAGAGCCAGAAGGTTGAAGCTCAGCTTTATTCAGTTGAGGACAAACACCAGGGAGGGGCAGACACCGTTAGTAGGCCGTAACCAAAGTTGAAGGCCAAATGCAGTTTAATTTCTGATACTATAGGCCGAAAGCCAGAAGGTGGAAGCTCCGATTTAGACAGTGGAGGACAATTTGAATTAGGGACTGCAGACAGACTTAGTAGGCTGTCCCCTGTGGACCATGCATCCACCACATTAACCCATTGCGCCTTAATGGACACGTAATCTTCCGTGGCCATGCCTACAGGTCCATGCGTCTGTTGTCAGGTGCACCTTTGTACTCACAGATTGCCAGAGTGCATGGACAATGCGGTCTTTTACATGCTGGTGGAGGGTTGGGATGGCTTTTCTCGCAAAAGAAGTGTCGACTGGTTAGCTTGTAGCGTGGTACAGCGTAGTCCATCATGGCCTTACTAATAGTAAATAAAATATATAACTAGGCTCTATGAACTTTTAAATAGGTTCCAGGGGTACACGGGCAGCATTGGTGTGGTCAGTGGAGGAGTATTGCAAGTAGGGGCCGCAGACAGGCTAACAAAGGCCTAAAATAACAAACAATAGGCAGGCATGGCAGTTTTAAATTGGTTACATGGATACACAGGCAGGCACTCCAGGCAGCATTGTGGTCAGTGGAGGAGTATTGCAGGTAGGGGCCGCAGACAGGCTATCAAAGGCCTAAAATAACAAACAATAGGCAGGCATGGCAGTTTAAAATCGGTTACATGGATACACTGGCAGGCACTCCAGGCAGCATTGTGGTCAGTGGAGGAGTATTGCAAGTAGGGGCCGCAGACAGGCTATCAAAGGCCTAAAATAACAAACAATAGGCAGGCATGGCAGCTTAAAATCGGTTACATGGATACACAGGCAGGCACTCCAGGCAGCATTGTGGTCAGTGGAGGAGTATTGCAAGTAGGGGCCGCAGACAGGCTATCAAAGGCCTAAAATAACAAACAATAGGCAGGCATGGCAGTTTTAAATCAGTTACATGGATACACAGGCAGGCAGCATTGTGGTCAGTGGAGGAGTATTGCAGGTAGGGGCCGCAGACAGGCTATCAAAGGCCTAAAATAACAAACAATAGGCAGGCATGGCAGTTTTAAATCGGTTACATGGATACACAGGCAGGCACTCCAGGCAGCATTGTGGTCAGTGGAGGAGTATTGCAAGTAGGGGCCGCAGACAGGCTATCAAAGGCCTAAAATAACAAACAATAGGCAGGCATGGCAGTTTTAAATCGGTTACTTGGATACACAGGCAGGCACTCCAGGCAGCATTGTGGTCAGTGGAGGAGTATTGAAAGTAGGGGCCGCAGACAGGCTATCAAAGGCCTAAAATAACAAACAATAGGCAGGCATGGCAGTTTTAAATCGGTTACATGGATACACAGGCAGGCACTCCAGGCAGCATTGTGGTCAGTGGAGGAGTATTGCAAGTAGGGGCCGCAGACAGGCTATCAAAGGCCTAAAATAACAAACAATAGGCAGGCATGGCAGTTTAAAATCGGTTACATGGATACACAGGCAGGCACTCCAGGCAGCATTGTGGTCAGTGGAGGAGTATTGCAAGTAGGGGCCGCAGACAGGCTATCAAAGGCCTAAAATAACAAACAATAGGCAGGCATGGCAGTTTTAAATCGGTTACATGGATACACAGGCAGGCACTCCAGGCAGCATTGTGGTCAGTGGAGGAGTATTGCAAGTAGGGGCGGCAGACAGGCTATCAAAGGCCTAAAATAACAAACAATAGGCATGCATGGCAGTTTAAAATCGGTTACATGGATACACAGGCACGCACTCCAGGCAGCATTGTGGTCAGTGGAGGAGTATTGCAAGTAGGGGCCGCAGACAGGCTATCAAAGGCCTAAAATAACAAACAATAGGCAGGCATGGCAGTTTTAAATCGGTTACATGGATACACAGGCAGGCAGCATTGTGGTCAGTGGAGGAGTATTGCAGGTAGGGGCCGCAGACAGGCTATCAAAGGCCTAAAATAACAAACAATAGGCAGGCATGGCAGTTTAAAATCGGTTACATGGATACACAGGCAGGCACTCCAGGCTGCATTGTGGTCAGTGGAGGAGTATTGCAGGTAGGGGCCGCAGACAGGCTATCAAAGGCCTAAAATAACAAACAATAGGCAGGCATGGCAGTTTTAAATCGGTTACATGGATACACAGGCAGGCAGCATTGTGGTCAGTGGAGGAGTATTGCAGGTAGGGGCCGCAGACAGGCTATCAAAGGCCTAAAATAACAAACAATAGGCAGGCATGGCAGTTTTAAATTGGTTACATGGATACACAGGCAGGCAGCATTGTGGTCAGTGGAGGAGTATTGCAAGAAGTGTCTGACACAGTTAGTACTCCCAAAAAATAAATAGATGTTAATGTCTCGCAAAACAACTATAAATAAAAAAAAGGGTGGCATGCTTAGGTACAGGGGTGGGCTCATCTGCAGAGTTTATGACAAAGTAATTTGGCAGTAAATTAGTATTTACTGGTGTCAATATAGGACACTGACCCAGACTACTGTAACTATCATCATAGATGTCAACAAATTGGTATTGATTGTCAGTGCCAGGCATTGAATGATGTCAGCGCATAGACTAAACATTGGTGGAGCTGTGCGAGATAATTTGGCACGTGGTAGAGCACAGTTTCAGCTGGGGGGGGGACTCTCTTGTGGCCGGCGGTACCGCCCCAGGGCCCCTCATGTTACAACGGTGTGTCTGACGTTGGGTGCGCACCACCACCGCCAGAGACACTACATTGTACTATGAGGGACCCAGTGGCAGTGCCGTCGACCAAAAGCGAGCACACCCACCTCTTCTGACAAACAGCACTGTAACTAACGGGTGCTTGCGCCAAGTGTCGAGAGTGAGACAACGGCCCCGTGGGGGGAGTTTTCCCATTGGGGGATGTGTAAACATGTCGTATGCTGGTAAAACAGCTGCTGCAAATTAAGAGATTTTAAGACTCAGTAAGACCAGTCCACAAGCAAGACCTTTTTATAGGAAAGCTAGGTGTCAGCCAGGAAAGGTGGGGCAAAATAATTTGAAATCCAGGAGTGGTTCATTTTAATGAAGTTGAGATCATCCACATTTTGGGTAGCCAGACGAGTCCTTTTTTCGGTTAATATTGAACCAGCAGCACTGAATACTCTTTCTGATAGCACACTAGCTGCTGGGCAAGCAAGCTCCTGCAACGCATATTCTGCCAATTCAGGCCAGGTGTCTAATTTGGATGCCCAGTAATCAAATGGGAATGACGGTTGAGGGAGAACATCAATAAGGGCTGAAAAATAGTTAGTAACCATACTGGACAAATGTTGTCTCCCGTCACTTTGAATAGATGCTGCAGTACCAGTCCTGTCTGCGGTCATTGCGAAATCACTCCACAACCTGGTCAGAAAACCCCTCTGTCCAACGCCACTTCTGATCTGTGCACCTCTAACACCTCTGCCCTGTAGCCCCCTGCAGCTCGTGTGAGAACCATCACCGGCGCTGTGTGCTGGGAATGCCTGAATCAAACGGTCTACAAGAGTAGCTTGTTTGGTTGCTAATATTTGTTTGAGGTTCTCATGTGGCATAATATTTTGCAATTTGCCTTTATAGCGAGGGTCAAGGATGCAGGCCAACCAGTAATCGTCATCGCTCATCATTTTAATAATGCGTGGGTCCTTTTTGAGGATACGCAAGGCATAATCCACCATGTGGGCCAAAGTTCCAGTTGGCAAATCTGCGGTTGTGCTGGTTTGAGGGGCAGTTACAGGCAAATCTACGTCACTTGTCTCCCTTACAAAAACAGAACCCGGCCTTGCAACGCCACTAATTTCTGTTGGCCCAGGAGAAGCTTCCTCAGTAAAAAAGTACTCATCCCCATCATCCTCCTCCTCTTCGCCCGCTACCGCGTCCTCTACACGGCCCTGACCAGACAATGGCTGACTGTCATCAAGGCTTTCCTCTTCCTCGGCTGCAGACGCCTGCTCCTTTATGTGCGTCAAACTTTGCATCAGCAGACGCATTAGGGGGATGCTCATGCTTATTATTGCGTTGTCTGCACTAACAAGCCGTGTGCATTCCTCAAAACACTGAAGGACTTGACACAGGTCTTGTAGCTTCGACCACTGCACACCTGACAACTCCATGTCTGCCATCCAACTGCCTGCCCGTGTATCCTCCCACAAATACATAACAGCACGCCTCTGTTCGCACACTCTCTGAAGCATGTGCAGTGTGGAGTTCCACCTTGTTGCAACGTCGATGATTAGGCGATGCTGAGGAAGGTTCAAAGAACGCTGATAGTTCTGCATACGGCTGGAGTGTACAGGCGAACGGCGGATATGCGAGCAAAGTCTGCGCACTTTGAGGAGCAGGTTGGGTAACCCCGGATAACTTTTCAGGAAGCACTGCACCACCAGGTTTAAGGTGTGAGCCAGGCAAGGAATGTGTTTCAGTTGGGAAAGGGCTATGGCAGCCATGAAATTCCTTCCGTTATCACTCACTACCTTGCCTGCCTCAAGATGTACAGTGCCCAGCCATGACTGAGTTTCTTTCTGCAAGAACTCGGACAGAACTTCCGCGGTGTGTCTGTTGTCGCCCAAACACTTCATTGCCAATACAGCCTGCTGACGCTTGCCACTAGCTGTCCCATAATGGCACACCTGGTGTGCAACAGTGGCAGCTGCGGATGGAGTGGATGTGCGACTGCGGTCTGTGGACGAGCTCTCGCTTTTGCAGGAGGAGGAGGAAGAGGAGGAGGGGGGGCGAACGCCTACAGCCAACTCTTTCCTTGACCGTGGGCTAGGCAGAACTGTCCCAATATTGCTGTCCCCTGTGGAGCCTGCATCCACCACATTCACCCAGTGTGCCGTGATGGACACGTAGCGTCCCTGGCCATGCCTACTGGTCCATGCATCTGTTGTCAGGTGCACCTTTGTAGTCACAGACTGCCTGAGTGCATGGATGATGCGGTCTTTAACATGCTGTTGGAGGGCTGGGATGGCTTTTCTAGAAAAGAAGTGCCAACTGGGTAGCTCGTAGCTTGGTACAGCGTAGTCCATCAGCGCTTTGAAAGCTTCGCTTTCAACTAACCGGTAGGGCATCATCTCTAATGAGATTAGTCTAGCAATGTGGGCGTTCAAACCCTGTGTACGCGGATGCGAGGATGAGTACTTCCTTTTTCTAACAAGAGTCTCATGTAGGGTGAGCTGGACTGGAGAGCTGGAGATCGTGGAACTAGCGGTGGTGCCGGTGGACATGGGTGAGTGAGAGAGGGTTGGAGATGGTATTCTTGCCGGTGCCCTACATGCAGTGTTTCCTACTACTAACCTGGTGATTCCCTGACTGCTTTGGCCTGGCGACGAAAGCTGCACAGATACTGCAGGTGGTGTGGGAAATGGTCGGCTTACAGGGAGGGAAGGGATGTAGCGTTGCTGACTAGCTTCATTGGCCGAGGGTGCTGCAACCTTTAGGGACGTTTGGTAGTTAGTCCAGGCTTGCAAATGCATGGTGGATAAATGTCTATGCATGCAACTTGTATTTAGACTTTTAAGATTCTGACCTCTGCTTAAAATAGTTGAACATTTTTGACAGATGACTTTGCGCTGATCATTTGGATGTTGTTTAAAAAAATGCCAGACTGCACTCTTTCTACTATCGGATACCTTTTCACGCATTGCAGACTGAGCTTCTTTAACCGGATGGCCACGCTGTCCTCCAACTGGTTTAGGTTTTGCCACGCGTTTTTGGCCAGATACGGGCCCGGTAGATGGAACCTGTTGTGATGTTGATGCCTGCTGCGGCTCCTCCTCCTCCACTTCAGAACTACTGCTGCCTGCACCCTGTTCCCCCAATGGCTGCCAATCGGGGTCCACAACTGGGTCATCTATGACCTCCTCTTCTATGTTGTGTGCAACTTCGTCTGTGTCACCGTGTAAGCCGGTGGTATTGCGTTCGTGACAGAGCACCATAGTCTCCGCTGGTTTTGATTCTGCCTCAGTACACTGCGAGGGCAATGTTCTGGTCTGAGTCAAAGGAACAGCATAGTAATCTGGCTGTGGCTGTGCATCTGTGCACTCCATGTCCGATTCAACTTCTAATGGGCATAGCCTGTTAACTGTTTCACTGTGTAACCCAGGAACGGTATGTGTAAAGAGCTCCATGGAGTAACCTGTTGTGTCGACTGACGCATCCTTCACTGTTGTTTTTAGTGAAGGACACAAGGAAGCGACTTGTTCCTGACCGGGAGCATCCACTGACGATGCACTGCTCTGACATTTGGCACTTTCCGAGGAGGAGGCGAAAGAGTTAGAGGCAGAGTCAGCAATGAAAGCCAATACTTTTTCCTCCTGCTCCGGCTTCAAAAGTGGTTTTCCTACTCCCAGAAAAGAGAGTGTTCGAGGTCTTGTGTAGCCAGACAACGAACCTGGCTCAACAACTCGAGACTTAGGTGCTGTACTGCTTTTACCACGACCACCTGATGCTAGACCACCACTACCATCATTACCAGCTGACAATGACCGCCCACGGCCACGACCTCTTCAACTAGACTTCCTCATTGTTTGCAAAACGTAACCAAAGTAACGCCATTTGTTACTGTAAAACAACTTATCAGGTGAACTCAAACTTCTGTGGGATTTATATATACCTTTATAGGTGCCTGACACTGAAAGGAAAATCAGGCCCAATGTTACACACTAGGTTTTCTGTGCCCCAATAATTTGAGACAGATGGCACACACAGGACCAGCACTCAAGCAGAAATGCCAATCTTAATCTCCCACTATTTCTTTTTTTTTTCTGGGAGAATTTACCCTAAAAAAAAAAAAATGGCCAAGTATTACACAGTGTTTTCGGTGCCACACAATGACAGACAGATGCCACACACAGCAATGGCACGGAGGCAGACTTGCCAATATTTATCTCCCACTAATTTTTTTTTTGGAAAAGGGAGAATTTAGCACAAAAAAAAAAGGGCCAAGTATTACACAGTGTTTTCGGTGCCACACAATGACAGACAGATGCCACACACAGCAATGGCACGGAGGCAGACTTGCCAATATTTATCTCCCACTATTTTTTGGGGGGGAAAAGGGAGAATTTAGCAAAAAAAAACTAAATGGCCAAGTATTACACAGTGTTTTCGGTGGCACACAATGAGAGACAGATACCACACACAGCAATGGCACGGAGGCAGACTTGCCAATATTTATCTCCCACTAATTTTTTTTTGGGAAAAGGGAGAATGTACCCAAAAAAAAAAAAAAATGGCCAAGTATTACACAGTGTTTTCGGTGCCACACAATGAGAGACAGATGCCACACACAGCAATGGCACGGAGGCAGACTTGCCAATATTTATCTCCCACTAATTTTTTTTTTGGAAAAGGGAGAATGTACCCCCCCCCAAAAAAAAAATGGCCAAGTATTACACAGTGTTTCGGTGCCACACAATGACAGACAGATGCCACACACAGCAATGGCACGGAGGCAGACTTGCCAATATTTATCTCCCACTAATTTTTTTTTGGAAAAGGGAGAATTTAGCAAAAAAAAAAAAAATATGGCCAAGTATTACACAGTGTTTTCGGTGCCACACAATGACAGACAGATGCCACACACAGCAATGGCACGGAGGCAGACTTGCCAATATTTATCTCCCACTAATTGTTTTGGGGAAAAGGGAGAATTTAGCAAAAAAAAAAAAAATATGGCCAAGTATTACACAGTGTTTTCGGTGGCACACAATGAGAGACAGATACCACACACAGCAATGGCACAGAGACAGACTTGCCAATATTTATCTCCCACTAATTTTTTTTTTGGAAAAGGGAGAATGTACCCCCCCCCAAAAAAATAAATGGCCAAGTATTACACAGTGTTTTCGGTGCCACACAATGAGAGACAAATGCCACACACAGCAATGGCATGGAGGCAGACTTGCCAATATTTATCTCCCTGCAGTTATCTCAGAAAAGTATGGCAGGCAGCTATAAAAAAGACTGCTGCACACAAAAGTGTGGACAAACACACAAGATAGCTGTGCAGAAAGGAAGGAAAAACAGGATTTGTGCTTTGAAAAAAGCAGTTGGTTTGCACAGCGGCGTACACACAGGCACAGCAACGCAGCTATCAGGGTCAGGGAGGCTTCTAGTGCAGCCCAATGAGCTACAGCGCTGAGGAAAAAAAAATGTAGCTTCCACTGTCCCTGCAATCAAAAGGTGGTGTTGGACAGTGGAAATCGCTACAGCACAAGCGGTTTGTAGCTTTATGTACCCTACCTATCACTATCCCTGCTTCTGAAGAAGCTGCAGCAACCTCTCCCTACGCTCAGATCAGCAGCAGTAAGATGGCGGTCGGCGGGAACGCCCCTTTATATCCCCTGTGACGCCGCAGAAAGCAAGCCAATCATTGCAATGCCCTTCTCTAAGATGGTGGGGACTGAGAACTATGTCATCACGCTGCCCACACTCTGCGTCCACCTTCATTGGCTGAGAAATGGCGCTTTTAGCGTCATTGAAATGCGAGTTTGGCGCGAAAGTCGCGTACCGCATGGCAGACCCCACACAGGGATCGGCTCGGTTTCATGAGACGCCGACTTTGCCAAAAGTCCGTGACTTATGAAAATGAACGATCCGTTTCGCTCAACCCTAGTCTCTTCCTCTGGTCGGTGGGATCCTCTTCTGCTGTCTCCACGGGACATCATCTGGACTGGAGGCCAGCTGGATCTTCTCCTTTGGTGATACTTGTATGGACTGCACGGTTTTGGTTAGTGCAGCTACACTTTTGGTCAGCTCCTTGATCGGGAGATGCATTCTGAGCATTGGCCTCAATGGGGGCCTATGGAAAGGATGCCGCTTCCGGTAGTATGTAATTGCTGGGTGCCTAGGGGGTGCTGTGCAGCGGGAATTTAGTTCATTCCGCACCCAGATGACCCTATCTTTAAAGTATGCAAAGGGCCAAGATATGCAACTGTGTCCTGTGGATGCTGGACAGGAGTCCCTCAATAAATTGATCCTTTAACAATCTGTCACATGCATCGCATATCATTGTGCTAAATATCTTTAAATGTTAGTACTCCAATTTTGTAGTGTCATAAGCAACTTATTGACACAATAAGGTGTCCCCAAAAATAAAGGACACATTTTGATCAGTCTGTTATATCTGGCTGATGCCTGGTGTATCTGTGGTGTTAAAATCCTCACTTTTCAGGAATGCATTGCATTGTTCTGTCTGCTAGCCTTGGTCTACTCAGTATTTAGTGTTTTCAAACATTTAAAAAAAAAATGATACAGTCTGTTATCTCCGTCACACGCCTGGTGTATCTGTGGTTTAAAAATCTTCGCTTTGCAGCCATACGTTGCATTGTTCTGTCTGCTAGCCTTGGTCTACTCAGTATTTAGTGTTTTAAAAAATTAAAGAAAAAAAATTATACAGTCTGTTACCTCCGTCAGATTCCTGGTTTATCTGGGGTGTCCAAATATTCGCTTTGCAGGCATACATTATATTTTTATGTCTGCTAGCCTTGGTCTACTCATAATTTTTTGTTTAACAAATATTTAAAAAAAACAAACATATTTTTACTGTGTCATCTTCGTCAGACGCCTGCTGTATCTGTGGTGTAAAAATCTTTGCTTAGCAGGCATATGTTGTTAGGGCTAGCGGAACACACCAAATAATAAAGAGGTAGATATGAGGTGCGTTCGCAGCCCGGAGTTCACTGTGCAGACAGGGTACCTGCTGCTGAGTAATGGTGGATGGACACTTGCTCACACGTGGGTTAGACTTCACCCAGTGTGAATGGAAGTGAACTCTGCTGCTTCACAGAGTCGCCAAAATATGCTGCGCCCTGTTAGCAGTCACACACTAGTGGGATCCCTATGAATCACCCCCACTAAACTGGTGATTGGACTCGCTCTGACCCTTGGTGGCTTTTGAGCCCGCGCCTGAGGATGCCCAGAGTCAGATGCAGAGTCCAGGTGAGAATTCCCACCCTACACTGCCAGGCTGTCAGGAAAGCGCACAGAATGTGCACGGTGCCTTACAGACGGGCACTGCAAAAAGGCACTGTAACGTGTGTTACGTGTGCATGTAGCACTGTCAGGCGCTAGATAGCTTCCACCATTCGAGAGCAGTCAACAACACAAGGAATGGGAATGATTAAGGAGCTTTCATCCATTGACAGTCATTCATCTACACACACACATTATCAAGTTTATACTGGCGCATGGCCGGGTGGCCATGCAAACCTTTTATAGTGTAAGCTCTCCGGGACCTTCCTAGTGATCCAATAGGAGCTGTTACAGGACCTGAGCATGTGACCCCCAACCTCCATTGAAAGGTCATCCCTTGGGCATGCTCAGTAGAGAAAAAGCAGGACTTAGTCCCAGGAGTGTCTGCTCGCCGCTGATCAGTGCTGGTTACAATGGCTGGACCTGGAAGGGCAGCAGTAACCAAGCGCACAGTATCTGCCTAAGCCAGATGCTGAGACCGATGTCTCTACTGAGCAGGCTCCACAGCAGCTGGAGAAGAATGGGAGACCACAGTGGACATGGTTCGAGATTCCAACTGTGCAGCTGCGGGAACTCAACACCTAACATTACCCCCCTCCTAGGGCCCTGCTACGTTCAAAGGCTGCAATGAGCAGTGGAGCCTGAATGTGCTCCACAGGTTCCCAGGTTCTGTCCTCTGGGCCATGACCCCTCCAGTCCACCAGATAGTACTTTTTGCCATGTACCACCTTACACCCCATGATGGCGTTCACCTCGAAATCGTCCGTAGACGAACTCGATGACCCGGCAGATGACTCGGAAAACCGGGACATGTGAACGGGCTTTAAGTGGGACACATGAAAGGTGTCGGTGATGCCTAGGCGTGGAGGAAAGGCCAGACGGTAGACCACAGGGTTAATCTGTTCCAGGACCTTGAAGGGACCCAAGTAGCGAGGTGCAAACTTAGTGGACTCAACTCACAGCCTGATGTTACGGTCTGAGAACCACACTAAATCGCCAGGAGCAAAGGTCGGAGCGGGGCACCAATGTGCATCAGCGGAGACCCTCATTCTATCCTTGGAGGCTCGAATGGCATCCTGTGTACGGTCCCAAATGTCGCATGCCTCCACAGCCCAGTCTGCCACCCTGGAGTCGACGGAAGACACAGGCATGGGCACAGGAATCCATGGATGCTGGCCGTAATTGGAATGGGGTCTGCCCCGTGGAGTCGGCTACGGCGTTGTTCAGTGCAAACTCCTCCCATGGTAGCAAGGATGCCCAGTCATCCTGCCTGGCTGAAACAAAATGTCACAGGTATGTGACCAGGGTCTGTTTGGCCCTCTCTACCAATCCATTCGTCTCGGGATGGTATGCTGAAGAGAGATTCAGCTTGATGCTGAGAAGACAACAAAGCTATCTCCAGAACCGAGATGCAAACTGGGGACCCCGGTCACTGACAATTTTGTCAGGCATACCGTGTAGGCGTAAAACGTGCTTAATGAACAACGCTGGCAATACCTGTGCAGAAGGTAGCCATGGAAGAGGCACCAAGTGCACCATTTTGGAAAAATGGTCGGTGACTACCCAAATAATGGTCCAGCTATGGGACTTGGGTAAGCCCACCACGAAGTCCATCCCGACCATTTCCCAGGGCCTCAGCAAAGTGAAGGACAGGATCCAATCCAGGTGAAGTAAAAAAAGTCCTTTATTGTGCCAAATGCATTTGCATTTTATCCGCTCCTCTTCAGCATGAAGAAGAATCCCGCCCCTGCAGGTGACACTGACTTCCTAATGAATCCTCTTGCCAGATTCTCCTGAATGTGTTGGGTCATCGCCTCCATTTCCTGGAGAGAAAGGGGATAGACTTGACCTCGGGGAGGCTCTGCACCAGGCAAGAGGTCAATAGGACAGTCATAGGAGCGGTGGGGCGGAAGGGTCTCCGCAGCCCTCTTGGAGAACATGTCCACATAGGGCCAATAGTGCTTGGGGAGAGAGGAAAGATCTACGGGTACTTCAGTTGTAGCAACCTGAACGCACTCCCTCAGACATCTACTCTCACAAGACTCACCCCATCCCTGAATTCTACCAGACGATCACTCTATATGAGGAGAATGGTAGCGTAGCCATGATATCCCTAACAGGACCTCATCAATTCCCTTGGGAATGACTAGCAGGGAGATAATCTCCTGATGGGATGGAGATATGGACAAAGTAAATGGGATGGTCTGGTGTGTTATTTGTGAGGGCAGAGTCGACCCATTCACCACTCGTACAGTCACCGGCTTGGCGAGCATCACCAGGGGTATTGCGTGGCGAAGACAGAGGACATAAAATTCCCCTCCACTCTGGAATCCACACAAAGCTCGACTAAGAGTGGTCGGGCCTAAAGTGATTGTCCCTTTGAATGACAGTTTAGAGGAAACTTCGCCGTGTCTAGTGTACCACCTCCTACATCCACTAGACGCTGACGTTCTCCTGACCGCTGAGAACATCTGGAGGCAAGGTGTCCTGACCGCCGGCAGACATGACAGACCTTGAGTGCATGAGCGGTCTGGGACTTAGATCCCGGTCGTGACACCTCCTTGGCCTCATGTGGCTCGGACGCCTGAACCGGAGATTCCAGAGGTATGGTGAAGGTGGGAGCCAGCCGAAACCTCTGCCTACACGGGGCTCGCTCCAGCCTTCGATCATTAAAATGAAGGTCGATGCGAGTTGAAACAGCTATTAGCTCCTCCAGTGTGGCGGGAATCTACCTAGTGGCCAAAGTGTCCTTTATATGGTCAGCCAGCCCCCTCCAAAATACAGGGGTCCGGCCACTCCAGCTCAGATGCTAAAGTCCGGAAGTGGACGGAAAAATGGCTTACCAAGGATGATCCCTGTGTCAGTGCCAGCAGTTGGAGCGCCGTATCATGAGTGACTTGAGGTCCCAAAAAGACCTGTTTCAGAGTGCTCAGCAATCGGAGAGCACTCTGCACCACATGATCGTCGCACTTCCACAGCGGCGTAGCCCACTTCAACGCTCTGTCCGACAAGAGGGATATAATGAATTCCACTTTAGCCCGCTCTGAGGGGAAACGTGCAGCCAGAAGCTCAAGGTGTATTGCACACTGGTTCATGAATCCTCTGCATGACTTGCTATGGCCAGAGTACCTATCTGGCATCGGGAAGCGGGATAAGGTCGGAACAGAGGTGGCAGTGGACAAACTAGCTGCAGCCACGCTAGCAGCCTGAACAGCTACTGCAGTAACATCCACAGCTGAGGTTGTGCACTCGAGAGCCGCCAACCTGCCCTCCAGCTGCTGGATGTACCACTGACTGCAGTCGCTGTTCTTCCGCCATTGCTATCCAGACCCTGGTGCTTGTATAATGAAAGGACTAGTGGAACACACCAAATAATAAAGAGGTAGATATGAGGTGCATTCACAGCCCGGGGTCCACCATGCAGAGATGGTACCTGTTGCTGAGTAATGGCGGATGGACACTTGATCACACGTGGGTTAGACTTCACCCAGTGTGAATGGAAGCAAACTCTGTTGCTTCACAGAGTCTCCAAAATATGCTGCGCCCTGTTAGCAGTCACAGGGTGCAGCTGCAAGACACTAGTGGGATCTCTATGAATCACCCCCACTAAACTGGTGATTGGACTTGCTCTGACCCTCAGTGGCTTTTGAGCCCACGCCTGAGGATGCCTCAATTAAGATGCAGAGTCCAAGCGGGAATTCTCACCCTACACTGACAGGCTGTCAGGAAAGCGCTCTGAATGCGCACGGTGCCATCTGACGGACACTGCAAAAAGGCACTGTAACGTGTGCTACATGTGCAGGTACAAATGTCAGGTGCTAGATAGCTTCCACCATTCGCGAGCAGTCAACAACACAAGGAATGGGAATGATTAAGGAGCTTTCATCCATCGACAGTCATTCATCTACACACACGTTATAAAGTTTATACTAGCCGTGTGGCCATGCGAACCTTTTATAGCGGAAGCACACCGGGAGCTTCCTAGTGATCCAATAGGAGCTGCTTCAGGACCTGAGTATGTGACCCCTGACCTCCAATGAGAGGTCATCCCTTGGGCATGCTCAGTAGAGAAAAAGCAGGACTTAGTCCCAGGAGCGTCTGCTCGCCGCTGATCAGCCCTGGTTACAATGGCTGGACCTGGAAGGGCAGCAGTACCCAAGCGCACAGTATCTGCCTGAGTCAGACGCTGAGACCGACGTCTCTGCTGAGCAGGCTCCACTGTGGCTGGAGAAGAATGTGAGACCACAGTGGACATGGTTCAAGATTCCCCCTGTGCAGCAGCGGGAACTTGACACATAACATACGTTGCATAGTTCTGTCTGCTAGCCTTGATCTACAAAGTATTTTGTTTTATGAAAAATTACAAAAAAAAATTGAAAACATTTATACAGTCTGCTATCTCTGTCAGATGACTGGTGTATCTGTGGTGGAAAAATCTTCACTTCGCAGGCATACGTTGCATAATTCTGTCTGCTAGCCTTGTTCTACTCAGTGTTTCGTGTTTTTAAAAATGACAAAAAAAAATAAAAAAACATTTACAGTCTGTTATCTCCGTCAGACGCCTGGTGTATCTGTGGTGGAAAAATCTTCGCTTCGCAGGCATATGTTGCATAGTTCTGTCTGCTCGCCTTGTTCTACTCAGTATTTCATGTTTTCAAAAATTACAAAAAAACATTAAAAAATATATACAGTCTGTTATCTCCATCAAACTCCTGGTGTATCTGTGGTGGAAAAATATTCTCTTCGCTGGCATATGCTGTATAGTTGTTTGCTAGCCTGGTTCTACTCAGTATTTCGTGTTTTCAAAAATTACTAAAAAACATTAAAAGAATGTATACAGTCTGTTATCTCCGTCAGATGCCTGGTGTATCTGTGGTGAAAAAATCTTCACTTTGCAGGCATACGTTGCACAGTTCTGTCTGCTAGCCTTGTTGTACTCAGTATTTCATGTTTTCAAAAATTACAAAAAACATTTTAAAAAATGTATACAGTCTGTTATCTCCATCAGACGCCTGGTGTGTATGTGGTGGAAAAATATTTGCTTCGCAGGCATACATTGCATATGTTGCAAAGTTGTGTCTGCTAGCTTTGTTCTACTCACTATTTCATGCTTTCAAAAATTTCACAAAAAGTAAAAAAAAATGTATATTCTGTTATCTCCGTCAGACAACTGGTGTATCTGTGGTGGAAAAATCTTCGATTTGCAGGCATACATTGCATATGTTGCATAGTTCTGTCTGCTAGCCTTGTTCTACTCAGTATTTTAGGTTTTCAAAAATGTAAAAAAAAAATTAAAAAATGTTTTACAGTCTGTTATCTCTGTCAGATGACTGGTGTATCTGTGGTGGAAACATCTTCACTTCGCAGGCATACGTTGCATAATTCTGTCTGCTAGCCTTGTTCTACTCAGTGTTTTGTGTTTTCAAAAATTACAAAAAAAAAAAAAATATATATATATACAGTCTGTTATCTCCGTCAGACGCCTGTTGTTTCTGTGGTGAAAAGATCTTCACTTCGCAGGCATACATTGCACAGTTCTGTCTGCTAGCCTTGTTCTACTCAGTATTTTGTGTTTTCAAAAAAAAAAATGTATACAGTCTGTTATCTCTGTCAGATGCCTGGTGTATCTGTGGTGAAAAAATCTTCACTTTGCAGGCATACGTTGCATAGTTCTGTCTGCTAGCCTTGTTCTACTCAGTATTTCATGTTTTTAAAAATTACAAAAAACATTTAAAAAAATGTATACAGTCTGTTATCTGCATCAGATGCCTGGTGTATCTGTGGTGGAAAAATATTCGCTTCGCAGGCATACATTGCATATGTTGCATAGTTGTGTCTGCTAGCCTTGTTCTACTCAGTATTTTGTGCTTTCAAAAATTTCAAAAAAATATTTCAAACAATTTATACAGTCTGTTATCTCTGTCAGATGACTGGTGTATCTGTGGTGGAAAAATCTTCACTTTGCAGGCATACGTTGCATAATTCTGTCTGCTAGCCTTGTTCTACTCAGTGTTTCAAGTTTTCAAAAATTACAAAAAGAAAAAGAAAAAAACACATACAGTCTGTTATCTCCGTCAGGCGCCTGGTGTATCTGTGGTGAAAAGATATTTGCTTCGCAGGCATACGTTGCATAATTCTGTCTGCTAGCCTTGTTCTACTCAGTATTTCATGTTTTCAAAAATTCCAAAGAATTTAAAAAAATGTATACAGTCTGTTACCTCCGTCAGATGCCTGGTGTATCTGTGGTGGAAAAATATTCGCTTCGCAGGCATACATTGCATAGCTGTGTCTGCTAGCGTTGTTCTACACAGTATTTCGCGTTTTCAAAAATAAAAAAAATAACAAAATATATAGTCTGTTATCTCCATCAGACAACTGGTGTATCTGTGGTGGAAAAATCTTTGCTTCGCAGGCATGCGTTGCATATGTTGCACAGTTCTGTCTGCTAGCCTTGTTCTACTCAGTATTTTGTGCTTTCAAAAATTAAAAAAAAAATGTATGCAGTCTTATCTCTGTCAGATGCCTGGTATATCTGTGGTATAAAAATATTCACTTCGCAGGCATACATTGCATAGTTCTGTCAGCTAGTCTTGTTCTACTCAGTATTTAGTGTTTTACAAAATTGCAAAAAAAAATTTTTAAAATGTATAGTCTGTTATCTCCGTCAGATGCCTGGTGTATCTGTGGTGTAAAAATATTCGCTTTGCAGGCATACGTTGCATTGTTTTGTCTTTTAGCCTTGGTCTAATCATTATTTTTTGTTTAAAAAACAAACATATTTTACCCCCTTTCTGTCATTGGACGTACTATTCCGTCCATGTGGGGTGGGCCCTACTTCCCCAAGGACGGAATAGTACATCCAGCGCGATCGGCCGCGCTCACAGAGGGGCGCGGCCGATCGCGGCCGGGTGTCAGCTGACTATCGCAGCTGACATCCGGCACTATGTGCCAGGAGCAGTCACGGACCGCCCCCGGCACATTAACCCCCGGCACACTGCGATCAAACATGATCACAGTGTTCCGGTGAATATACACTGTGTGCGAATTTTAATCTCCCTTTTTTTGGGGGGGAACAGAACCACAACTCTGGCCCAGTGGTATAACAGTAAACTATGAACGTGCCAGAAAGTGGCTGCCTGATATATACGACACACTAGCAGTACAGCAGAATATACACTGTGTGCAAATTTTAATCTCCCTTTTTTTGGGGGGGAGACACAGAACCACAACTCTGACCCAGTGGTATAACAGTAAACTATGAACGTGCCAGAAAGTGGCTGCCTGATATATACGACACACTAGCAGTACAGCAGAATATACACAGTGTGCGAATTTTAATCTCCCTTTTTTGGGGGGGGAGACACAGAACCACAACTCTGGCCCAGTGGTATAACAGTAAACTATGAACGTGGCAGAAAGTGGCTGCCTGATATATACAACACACTAGCAGTACTGCAGAATATACACTGTGTGCGAATTTTAATCTCCCTTTTTTTGGGGGGGAGACACAGAACCACAACTCTGGCCCAGTGGTATAACAGTAAACTATGAACGTGCCAGAAAGTGGCTGCTTGATATATACGACACACTAGCAGTACAGCAGAATATACACTGTGTGCGAATTTTAATCTCCCTTTTTTTTGGGGGGGGGGAGACACAGAACCACAACTCTGGCCCAGTGGTATAACAGTAAATTATGAACGTGCCAGAAAGTGGCTGGAATTATTATTTAAAAAAAATAAATAAATAACAAGCTCCCTACAATGAGCTCAGGACAAGTATGGCAGCAATAAAAAGGACTTCTGAACACAAAAATGTGGACAAATAAACAAGATAGGTAACTGTGCAGAAAGGAGCAACAGGAATTTTGCTTTTAAAAAAGCAGTTGGTTTGCACAGCACCGTGCACACAGCTATGCAGCTGCTGCACTAAAATACGACCTCCACTGTCCCTGCACAAAAAGGTGGTGTGGGACAGTGAAAATCGCTCCAGCACAAGCGGTTTGGGGGTTTATATTTCCTCCCTAACTCTGTCCCTGCTTCTGACTAACTGCAGCAACACCTCTCCCTATGCTCAGATCGGCAGAAGTAAGATGGCGGTCGGCATGCACGCCCCTTTATACCCCCTGTGACGCCGCAGACAGCTAGCCAATCACTGCCATGCCCTTCTCTAAGATGGTGGGGACCGAGACCTATGTCATCACTCTGCCCACACTCTGCGTCCTCCTTCATTGGATGAAAAACGGCGGTGACAGCGTCATATGAAATGCGACTTTGGCGCTCTGATCGTGTACCGCATGGCCGATCCCACACTAGGATCGGTTCGGGTTTCATGAAACCCGACTTTGCCTAAAAGTCGCCGATTTATGAAAATGACCGATCCGTTTCGCTCAAACCTAGTGGTAATGCAAAAAAACATTTTTTGCAATAAAATGCGTCTTTTAGTGTGTGACGGCTGCCAATCATAAAAATTCGCTAGAAAACCCGCTATAAATAGTAAATCAACCCCCCCCTCATCACCCCCTTAGTTACGAAAAATTAAAAAAAATGTATTTATTTCCATTTTCCCATTAGGGTTAGGGCTAGGGTTAGGGCTAGGGTTGGGGCTAGGGTTAGGGTTGGGGCTAGGGTTAGGGCTACAGTTAGGGTTAGGGTTGGGGCTAAAGTTAGGGTTGTGGCTAAATTAGGGTTGGGGCTAAAGTTAGGGTTAGGGTTTGGATTACATTTACGGTTGGGAATAGGGTTGGGATTAGGGTTAGGGGTGTGTCAGGGTTAGGGGTGTGGTTAGGGTTACAGTTGAGATTAGGGTTAAGGGTGTGTTTGGATTAGGGTTTCAGTTATAATTGGGGGGTTTCCACTGTTTAGGCACATCAGGGGCTCTCCAAACGTGACATTGCGTCTGATCTCAATTCCAGCCAATTCTGCGTTGAAAAAGTAAAACAGTGCTCCTTCCCTTCCGAGCTCTCCCGTGCACACAAACAGGGGTTTACCCCAACAAATGGGGTATCAGCGTACTCAGGACACATTGGAAAACAACTTTTGGGGTCCAATTTCTCCTGTTACCCTTGGGAAAATACAAAACTGGGGGCCAAAAAATAATGTTTGTGTAAAAAAAAAATATTTTTTATTTTCACGGCTCTGCGTTATAAACTGTAGTGAAACACTTGGGGGTTCAAAGTTCTCACAACACATCTAGATAAGTTCCTTGGGGGGTCTAGTTTTCAATATGGCATCACTTGTGGGGGGTTTCTATGGTTTAGGTACATTAGGGGCTCGGCAAATGCAACGTGACGCCTGCAGACCATTCTATCTAAGTCTGCATTCGAAATAGCGCTCCTTCCCTTCCGAGCTCTTCCATGCACCCAAACGGTGGTTCCCTCCCACATATTGGGTATCAGCGTACTCAGGACAAATTGGACAACAACTTTTGAAGTTCAATTTACACTGTTTCCCTTGGAAAAATACAAAACTGGGGGCTAAAAAATAATTTTGGTGGAAAAAAAATAATTTTTATTTTCACGGCTCTGTGTTATAAACTGTAGTGAAACACTTGGGGGTTCAAAGCTCTCACAACACATCTAGATGAGTTCCTTAGGGGGTCTACTTTCCATAACGGTGTCACTTGTGGGGGGTTTCAGTGTTTAGGCACATCAGTGGCTCTCCAGACGCAACATGGCGTCCCATCTCAATTCCAGTCAATTTTGCATTGAAAAGTCAAATGGCGCTCTTTCCCTTCCGAGCTCTGCCATGTGCCCAAACAGTGGCTTACCCCCACATATGAGGTATCGGCATACTCAGAACAAATTGGACAACAACTTTTGTGGTCCAATTTCTTCTCTCACCCTTAGGAAAATAAAAAATTGGGGGCGAAAAAATCATTTTTGTGAAAAAATATGATTTATTATTTTTACGGCTCTGCATTATAAACTTCTGTGAAGCACTTTGTTGGTCAAAGTGCTCACCACACATCTAGATAAGTTCCTTAGGGGGTCTACTTTCCAAAATGGTGTCACTTGTGGGGGGTTTCAATGTTTAGGCACATCAGCGGCTCTCCAAACGCAACATGGCGTCCCATTTGAATTCCAGTCAATTTTGCATTGAAAAGTCAAATGGCGCTCCTTCGCTTCCGAGCTCTGCCATGCACCCAAACAGTGGTTTACCCCCACATATAGTGTATCAGCATACTCAGGACAAATTGTACAACAACTTTTGGGGTAGATTTTCTCATGTTACCCTTGGTAAAATAGAACAAATTGGAGCTGAAGTAAATTTTTTGTGTAAAAAGTGAAATGTTCATTTTTATTTAAACATTCCAAAAATTCCTGTGAAACACCTGAAGGGTTAATAAACTTCTTGAATGTGGTTTTGAGCAGCTTGAGGGGTGCAGTTTTTAGAATGGTGTCACACTTGGGTATTTTCCATCATATAGACCCTTCAAAATGACTTCAAATAAGATGTGGTCCCTAAAAACAAAATGGTGTTGTAAAAATGAGAAATTGCTGGTCAACTTTTAACCCTTATAACTCACTAACAAAAAAAAATTTTGGTTCCAAAATTGTGCTGATGTAAAGTAGACATGTGAGAAATGTTACTTATTAAGTATATTGTGTGAAATATCTCTGTGATTTAATTGTATAAAAATTCAAAGTTGGAAAATTGTGAAATTTTCAAAATTTTTGACAAATTTCCATTTTTTTTACAAATAAACGCAAGTAATATCAAAGAAATGTTATGATTATAATGAAGTACTATATGTCACGAGAAAACAATGTCAGAATTGCCAGGATCCGTTGAAGCGTTCCAGAGTTATAACCTCATAAAGGGACAGTGGTCAGAATTGTAAAAATTGGCCCGGTCATTAACGTGCAAACAACCCTTTGGGGTAAAGGGGTTAACTCCGTCAGACGTTCGGTGTGTCTGTGCTCTCCAATTGTTTGCTTTTCAGGCATACTGATCACATAAAATTTTTCTCAAAATAAATTCATTTGTATTGAGCTTTTCAAATATTTCAGTAGTACATTTAAAATGGACAAGGCAAGGGGTGATACACCGGGAAGTGAACGTGATGCTGATGGTGCATGTAGAGGACGAGGCCGTGGCCAAGCTGAAAGTAGGCCACAACAAAGACCCACATCTTTGCAATCGACCTTCCTGTCCCAGGTTCTAGGGGATCGCAGCACACCACTATTGAAGCCAGAGCAGTGTAAAACGGCTGTTGGTTGGATAGCAGATAATGCTTCCAGTCACTTAGCCACCACCACCACCATGTATTCCAGATGGTCAAGTCTGAGTAGCCGTGATTGTGGACCGGATATTACCCTGATCCTCCTTCCTCCCACCATGCCGAGTGCCCTGAGACAACTGATACCACACTTTGACACTCCAAAGAGCTGTTCAGTTTTCCCTTTAAAGATTCCAGACTCGTGGCCAGTCAACATGAAGTGGGCCAGATGAGATCGCATGTAGCGATGGCCAAAGTTTTGAATTGCCACGGTCATATGAAGGCGATGGTGGGAAAGTGTCACCAGAGGTGGGAGATGATGAGACACAATTGCCAGAAAGTCAGGAGGAGCAGGGTGCGGATGTGGAAGATGAGGTGGTGGATGACATAGTGACTAACCCAACCTAGCAGGAGGACATGCAGAGTGAGGACAGCAGCACACATGGGGAAGGAGGCATATCACCCCAACAGGAAGGAAGAAGCAATGTGGTGGCCGCAGAGAGAAGGCATGCATCCGATCCCCATAACACCAACATGACAGACTGTTAGATCTTCCCGAGTCTGGTTATTTTTTAAAGACTCTGCCTATAACCCCAAACAGGCCATTTGCAGAACCTGCTATGCCCACAACAGCAGGCGTAGCAAAACTACCAGCCTGACCACTACCAGCATGATTAGGCACATGGCGGCAAAGCACCCGACTTTGTGGGTCAAACCCTAGGCTGCAGGACCACTGTGTGCAGGTGACAACACTGCTTCTTCCACTATTTTGCGCACAAGCCAATCCCAAAATTACCATGCATGTGAAGATGCCTCGGCACCTGCACCTGTTGTTGTGCACAGTTAAACAGCACCATCATCAAGCCCGTCCACGTCCTTGTCCCAGCCCAGCCTTCAGTTGTTTATACCCCAGTCATTGGAACGTAAGCGGAAATACCCAGCCAATGCCTCACATGCCTCAGTACTAAATTCTAACATTTTTAGTCTGCTTGTTCTTGAAATGTTACCTTTTAGGCTCTTTGAGACAGAAGCTTTCCACAACCTGATGGCGGCGGCCGTCCAAAGTAACTAGGTCTCCAGTTGCCACTATTTCTCCCAGTGGGCCATGCCAGCATTACACCAGCATGTGTTCCACACCATTACCCGTCCCCTCAACAATGCTGCTAGAGAAAGTCCACCCAACGATGGACACTTGGACAAGTGCTTGTGGGAAGGGATAGTACATCTCACTCACGGCACACTGGGTTAATATAGTGGAAGCCGGGACCCAGTCGGACCTAGGGATGGAGCACTTCATCTCCATGCTGAGGATTGTAGGCCCTACGTCAATCAGAGTTGCCCCCACAGTCTACAGCTCCTGCAACTCCTCCTCCTCTTCAGCCTCCATCTCTGAAATGAACACATCAGTCAGAAGCTGGAAGCACTGCAGCACTGCCTCAGCCAAGCGTCAACAGGCTGTGCTGAAGCTAATATGCTTAGGTGACAAACCACACAATGCTGAAGAGTTGTGGACAGTGCTGACAGAGCAGTCTGATATTTGGATAACATTGCTGAACCTACAGCCAGGTATGGTCATGTGTAACAATAGCTGGAACCTGGTGGCGGCTCTGAGCAAGGTGAGCTCAAACACATACCTTGCCTGGCCCATGTTCTTAACCTCGTCATTCAATGTTTTCTCAAAAGCTACCCAGAGCTGCTGGATCTGCTAGTGAAAGTATGCCATCTGTCTGCGCACTTTAGAAAGTCAGCTACAGCTTCAGCCACCCTTGCTGTGCTTCAGCAGCATTTTTTTTCAGCTTCTGGCTCACCGACTGATGTGTGATGTCCCAACCCATAGGAACTCTACACTGCATATGTTGGAAAGGATTTGTGAGCAGAAGAGGGCAGTTGTTGACTGCCAGCATCAACAAGGCCATCAATATTCAGTTCAGATTTCACACATAAGACCTCAGGAGTGGACATGGATGTCCAACATATGTACCATCCTCAAAAACTTTAAGGACTGCACCAAGATGGTGAGCGGCGATGATGCCATAATTACCGTCACCATCCCGCTTCTCTGCATTCTGAAAACCTCTCTGCTCTCAATTAAAGAGGATGTATAGCAGGCAGAGCACAATGACATGGAGCAAGCAACCATAGAGTCTGATTACATTCAACCCAGCCTCATGTCGTCTCCACGTAGATTGGTAGGCAATGAGGAGGAGGAGGCGGAAGAACAGGAGCTACTTTCATGCGCTATAGATGGTACTACAAGCACAGCTGTTATACCGTCTGTTCAGCGGAGATGGCTTTAGGACAGGGAGGTTGAGGAAGAGGACAGCATGGTCAGTCTTCCTGTTGATGTGGACACAGAAGTCTTGCCTGCTAGCAGTCTGGCACTCATGGCTGACTTTATGTTGCGCTGCGTTCCCGTGTCCCTCGCATTATTAAAATTTTTGGTGACACTCATTACTGGTTGGTGACACTTCTAGACCCATGCTACAAGGAGAACTTTCAATCTGTTCTTCCAGAGGCAGACAGGTGTACTAAACTTTTGCTGTGCCAGAGGGCCCTTGTAGCGGAATTACTTAAAAAATCCCACGTGAGAATGCTGGTAGCAGAAGCCAAAGTTTGTTGTACAACCAAGGAGTCCAAGCGAGAAAGACAGAAGTACAGTCCAGCTCAGGCAGGGGAACAATGGCAAAGTTCTGGGACAGTTTTCTCAGACCCTCCCATCATGCCGGCACAGAGGCAAGGGGTGCTGTCTAGTAGTGTTGAGTGATACCTTCCGATATTTGAAAATATCGGTATCGGATTGGATCGGCAGATATTCGAAAAATATCGGATATCGCGGAAACCGATACCCGATACCAATGCAAGTCAATGGGACAAAAATATCGGAATTAAAATAAACCCTTTCTTTCCTTGTAGGTTCATTCAACATGAAGGAAAACAACGAAGAATAATGTAGGATGTACTGGGGGAGGTGGAGGACACATTAAAGGCATAGAGGTTTAGCCCAATCAAATGGAATAGCAGGAATTATTATTTTTTTTAAGACGTTCGGAGTTACAAAGTTATTGACTATGTTAAGATTTTTTATATTTTGTCAGATATTGATGTTTCACTAATTCCATGCTTTTCACCTTCTTTATTACTTCTCCGACACTTTCTTCTTCATCATCCACAGCAGCAGCATCTTTTACATCAACTTCTTCTTCACCTTATTCATCTTCTTCTTCACCTTCTTCTATTATTCTTTTTTGTTACATTCTTCATATTCTTTTTAGTCAACTATTATTCTTCTTCATATTCTACTTCTTCATCATATTCTTATTTGTGACAGGCTGTCAGGACTCTGAACATTTTTTATTACCTTTTGTGCATTACTACGCTTTTCTAAGATGGCGTCTTTGGTCTCACATGCACTGTGTCTTCCTGCTATAAAACTCCACCCCAGCCTTCAGTCTGTGCTAGAGTATTCTGCCTTGCATCCAGCTCCTGATCTCTGGTGACTCCCTGGCTATATACCTGCTCCTGTGAACCTGTGGGGTTATCCTGCTAATCTGCTCTGTGTTCCTGCTGCATACACCAGTTCCAGTAATCCTCCTTCATCTGCTGCTCTTGTTTACTTCCATCTGCATTTGCTGGACATGTAAGCTGTTGCTGCTCTGCAAGAACCTGAGACTACAGTTATATGAAAAAGTTTGGGCACCCCTATTAATCTTAAGCCTAATGTTTTATAAAAATAGTTTTTTTTTGCAACAGCTATTTCAGTTTCACATATCTAATAACTTTGGACACAGTAATGTTTCTGCCTTGAAATTATGTTTAATGTACTAACAGAAAATGTACAATCTGCATTCAAACTAAATTTGACAGGTGCATAAGTATGGGCACCCTTATCATTTTCTTGTTTTAAATACTCCTACCTACTTTTTACTGACTTACTAAAGCACTTTTTTTTGTTTTGTAACCTCATTGAGCTTTGAACTTCATAGCCAAGGTGTATGCAATCATGAGAAAAGCTACTTAAAGTGGCCACTTGCAAGTTGTTCTCCTGTTTGAATCTCCTCTGAAGAGTGTCATCATTGGCTCCTCAAAACAACTGTCAAATGATCTGAACACAAAGATTATTCAACATAGTTGTTCAGGGGAATGATACAAAAAGCTGTCTCAGAGATTTAACCTGTCAGTTTCCACTGTGAGGAACATAGTAAGGAAATGGAAGAACACAGGTACAGTTCTTCTTAAGGCCAGAAGTGGCAGGCCAAGAAAAACATCAGAAAGGCAGAGAAGAAGAATGGTGAGATCAGTCAAGGACAATCCTCAGACCACCTCCAGAGAGCTGCAGCATCAACTTGCTGCAGATGGTGTCACTGTGCATCGGTCAACTATACAACGCACTTTGCACAAGGAGAAGCTGTATGGGAGAGTGATGCGAAAGAAGCCGTTTCTGCAAGCACGCCACAAACAGAGTCGGCTGAGGTATGCAAAAGCACATTTGGAGAAGCCAATTTCTTTTTGGAAGAAGGTCCTGTGGACTGATGAAACCAAGATTGAGTTGTTTGGTCATACAAAAAGGCGTTATGCATGGCGGCAAAAAAACACAGCATTCCAAGAAAATCACTTGCTACCCACAGTAAAATT
Source organism: Ranitomeya variabilis (assembly GCF_051348905.1). Lineage (NCBI taxonomy): Eukaryota > Metazoa > Chordata > Amphibia > Anura > Dendrobatidae > Ranitomeya > Ranitomeya variabilis. The sequence goes on from NC_135234.1 coordinate 441,325,534, forward strand.
TGGTGGAGGTTCCATCATGCTTTGGGGCTGTGTGGCCAATGCTGGCACTGGGAATCTTGTTAAAGTTGAGGGACACATGGATTCCTCTCAGTATCAGCAGATTCTTGACAATAATGTTCATGAATCAGTGACAAAGTTGAAGTTACGCAGGGGATGGATCTTTCAGCAAGACAATGATCCAAAACACCACTCCAAATCTTCTCAGGCATTCATGCAGAGGAACAATTACACTGTTCTGGAATGGCCATCCCAGTCCCCAGACATGAATATCATTGAAAATCTGTGGGATCATTTGAAGAGGGCTGTCCATGCTTGGCGACCATCAAACTGAACTGAACTGGAATTGTTTTGTAAAGCGGGATGGTCAAAAATACCTTCATCCAGGATCCAGGAACTCATTAAAAGCTACAGGAAGTGACTAGAGGCTATTATTTTTTCAAAAGGAGGATCTACTAAATATTAATGTCACTTTTCTGGTGAGGTGTCCATACTTATGCACCTGTCAATTTTTGTTTGAATGCAGATTGCACATTTTCTGTTAGTACAATAAACCTCATTTCAAGGCAGAAACATTACTGTTTCCAACAGTTATTAGATATATGAAACTGAAATAGCTGTTGCAAAAAAAACAATTTTTTAAAAAACATTAAGCTTAAGATTAATAGGGGTGCCCAAACTTTTTCATATAACTGTATTACCCAGGCCTCCCTGGTTGGGCTAAGATATTATTTGAACTGCCTTATAAGCATATCTATCTGTGTTTTGGACTAAGCAAGGACTTATTCGTGTCAAGTATCCTCAAGAATAATTGTGCTTCATAGACTTTCTGCGTGATTGCATTTTCCTCTGAAGTTTCCTATAGACTGCTAAGCTGCATTTAATATTTACTCCAAGTGTTGTGGACTTGAGTTTCTCTCTGCACCTGTTTGAATCACCATGTGATAATATTGACTTTACCACTTATAAAACTGTGTCCTGTAGTTGTCTTGTTCCACGCAAAGAGTCTCCTGAGTTATCCCCTATAATTATTACAGGATACTCTAGCCTAAAAAAAAAAGGAAACTGCTGGAACAATGACTGCAGAAAGCAGACTAGAGCAGGTGTTTTCCATAATTAGATCACTGCAGAAAGATGTGGAAGGTCTGCAAAAGAAGTTTGGAAGCTTTGAACACAATCAACAAGTGTTTGGACAGACTTTGCAGAACTTAAGCACCCGCATGGCAGCCCAGGAAAACAAACTTGCCGGCATAGAGTCCCAGTATGGACGGGCTTTTCAGGACATAAGCACGCAAATAGCTGCACAGGCGACTTTTCCCTCTGGGCAACCGCCACCAGCTAGCCCACCTAAGTTGCCCCCATTCAGATTTAATGGTGATCGCGACAAATTTTGTGGCTTTGTGAATCAATATATGCTATATTTTGATGTGCATGCTGACCGTTTTCCTAATGATAGATCCAAAGTATTGTGTGTAATAATGCTGCTGACCGCACGAGCACTTGCCTGGGCGAATCCGATGATTGAGTCTCGTGACCCACGGTTAAATAACGTGGATGATTTGTTGGCCACTGTGGCATTAATGTTTGATGATCCTAATCACCGTGCAACCACTGAATTTGCTTTATTGTCTTTACGCCAGGCAAAACGTTCTGTTATTTAGCATGCTACTGAATTCAGGAGATTAGCGGTAGATACCAATTGGGACAGTTATGTACAATTGCCTATTTTTAAAAGGGGTCTGTCTAGTACTGTAAAAGATGAACTAGCTCGCTCTGAGTCACCACAAGAGCTAGAGACATTTATACAGCATTGTGTGCGCATTGACATTCGCCTTACTGAGCGTAGGCAGGAGAAGTTTGCTGCATATAACCGTATTTCTAACTTTTCCCTTCCTTCCAAAGAGCCTGCAGGTAAAACATCTCGGGAGGTGGAGGAGGTGCCCATGCAAATTGATTCCGTTCAAAGGCGCGAGATCAATGAGCGCCGGGAGCATCGCCTTCGTTAAAGTCTATGTTTCTACTGCGGCCAGTCTGACCACTTTGTGATCAATTGTCCTAAGTGTCCCAGACGGCCTAACAAGGTGCTAGCAGCGGTAGGGAGTATGACAACTGTGATGATGAATCTGACATCTCTGAATGTAGCCTGCCTTTAAATGCTGTATTCCATTCACTTTCTATGACTTCACCCCCCAAGGAACTTAAGGAAAAGAACTCTCACTGCTCTCTCCCTATTAAGATCCTGTGTTCAGGACAGTGGATTTCCAGTGCAGCTATGATTGACTCTGGTGCAGGTGGCAATTTCATGGATATCGCATTTGCCGAGGAACATGGTATTGAAA